>NC_079167.1:24198946-24523946 GCF_947568905.1 Ostrea edulis | reverse complement strand
ACTTAACAATAGTACATGTATTTGTGTTTCCTCATGCTGCACGCTCTGCTTTGCTGAGTGGGGTCAATTAAATGAACAATGTAGAGGTGAAAAATGTCATTTATTGAAAATGAAAAATATATAAACCCCGAAATGGGGATCAGACTAACAGCTAACCACACAATACGAAATGGTATTTCAATATGCTGAACCTCTAAAATTACAGATGCACAATGAATATGTACAAATATACACATTACATAAAGTATACAGCAAAAATATGGCACATCAAAAGTAAAACTGCCTAGTATACATGTCCAGATGCAGTTAAGGTAGGAAAGCTTGGGTGGTGGTGGATGTGCTGAAAATTATTATTTTCACTAACGTTGATAAAGCGAGAATGATCAAGTACTGAATAGTCCCTTACCAACCCGTATCAAATCACGTGATCATTGGCTCTTAGCATCAAGGGGGGGGGGGGGGTGAAATTCAACCCTGGAAAATTTTGGGATTGCGTAAATAACTGCAGAACAAACCTCACGGGCTTAAAAATTGGAAAAATGTTTCACTCATATGCCTTCTTGCCGCAAATATTGACCTGTGCATGTCAATCAAGGCAGCGATTTTTTTTCCCTTATATAACTGGTACCGATAAACGGTACCATTCCCAATGCCAAAAACCATTGATTTTTCCCAATTTTGAGACTAAAAATTCCCAATTCACTACTTCTTGTTTTGTTTTCTTTTTTCTTTTCTTTTCTTTTAGTTAAAATCATTTGCCGTTACATTGGTAGAAAATTCCCAATTTGTTCGATTTTGACGCTATTTTTCCCAATTGAATGGGTACCGGTACCAGTACCAGTGGGTAGAAAAAAATCACTGCAAGGTCACATCATTAGAGAGTCCTTTTACATGCAATCCTAGTGAGACACGGGATTTCAACTTTAAAAGACCTTTGACCTTTATTTCTGGTGTCAGTCGCTTGGCGAAGGAATTTAAGACGTCTTGAGATGAGCTTTACTAAGGAACATTGTCCAAGTATCGATATTCAAATGATAAATTTATTCCTTTTAATGATCCCGTGATGATCTGTGTTAGAATAGGTCCACAGTACCCCTTGCTAATCGTAAGAGGCGACTAAATGGGGCGGTCCTTCGGATGAGACTGCAAAACCCAAGGCTCCGTGTCACAGCAGGTGCGGCGCAATAAAGATCCCTCCCTGCTCAGAAGCCGTAAGCGCCGACCGTAGGCTTAAAATTTGCAGCCCTTCACCGGCAATCAATGGTGATGTCTCCATATAAGAGAAAAATTCTGGAGAGGGACGTTAAACAATATACAATTAATCAATCATTGCTTTTAATGTATGCCGATGACATGGTTATCATATCCTCCAGAGGGTTTACCAAAAAACTGTTAGACACTCTGAATAAATGTACTAATGAGTGTAAACTAAATGTTAATGTACAAAAAAAACACAACGAAATTGTTGTTTTCAGTAATGGAGGAAAGATTAGAGAAGATGAGGCGTGGTCTTATGATAATTCATGTTTAAATATTGTCAATGAATTTAATTACCTTGGCATACTGTTTGATTATAATGGTAAATTCCTCAAAACACAGAAACATGCCGCAGAACAAGGGAGAAAAAAGCATTTTCGGTTTCCAATAATTTGAAAAAGATATTCCTTTAATACAGAAACACAATGTTACATTTTTATACCTATGTCAATACTGTTTTATTATATGGTTCAGAAATATGGGGTTTTCACAAAGCTCGAGATGTTGAAAAAAAGTGCATGTAGGTTTTTATAAAAAGCTTATAGGAGTATATGTAAATAATAAAACCTGTAATAATTTAGTTTACTGCGAATTTGGTAGGGTTCCGTTAGCAATCAAAATGAAACTTTGTTTTCGATCAAATAACTATATTTTAAAAGCATGTTATGATGAACGAGTTTTCTGTAATGATAGTTGGACTGTACGCATTCAAAGAGAACTGGCAAAGCTAGGTTTAACTTATCTTTGTTCCAGGAATGTCTCAAATGTAAATAATGATACTTAGTTAATCGAACAACGTGTGATTAATTTATGTTTACAGACATACACATGTATCAAATTCACCAAAAGGTTTTTTATATCAGCATTTTATTGATAACTTCTACTTTTTTTTTTCTTTTTTTTTTTTTACAGTTTTACTTAACAAAACCCATTGACTGTTCACAAATCTTTTATTACTCGCTTTAAGAACTTTATTTGATAAATTGAATGTAGAAGTTGGAATACATAATAATACTGTCAGAGAACGACGGTTATGTACTGTTTGTGAGCTAGATGATATAGAGGATGAGTTCCACTTCATTTTAAAATGCCCTCTATATGATGACTTGAGCAAAAAATATTTTATACAAAACCCAGCGTTTTCAAACTGATTAAACTACTCTGTTAAAAATACTAAAGAACCGATTAATTTTGGGAAAATTACTTTCATACTCATGCTCTAGTACTCTCCCCTGATCCCACCTCTGGTGTGTCCAGGGGCCCGTGTTTGTCCAGCTATCTGTTTTGTATTGCTTATAGGAGTTATGAGATTGATCACTGTTCGTTATTTTCACCTCTCATATGGTGTGATAGGATTTGTTTAATCTAAATTGTACATCATTGTAACATTGTTGTTTTCTTACTCTCCACAATGTCACTATTTGTTTGTATAATTGTATTTACGTATATCGAATGAGGCTGTGGCTCACGGAAATAAAGAATCGGAATCAGACGCCATAGGTTTGACGCGGCGACGGGCCACTCGCTGCGATCGCCATTATCAAATGATGATACAGACCATGATTTTGAAAGTCCCATCGAACGTTGGTACTCTATTTACTCTTGACCGGCGTTCTGATTGGATGATAGTGTATAATTCTTACTGTAAAATCCAATTTCGTCGGGAGGGGGCAGAAGAGACTCTATGTATCGCTGCCTAATCCTTATTATCTTACACATAATAAACTATTGTTTAAATTAAGAGACTCTATGTATTGCTCTAGCAGTTCTCTCTCAGACATGTTTGCGTGTTCAGTGTGTGTTTGATATAACTTCAGCTCCGCAACAACAGCCGCAAGTCATCACTGTCCAGTCTGCAACTCCAGCTTTTAGGGACATCCCGGTATCCATGGTGTGTCCGCACTGCAACCATCAAATTCAGACGGCCATTGCTTTTGAAAGCGGGACTCTAACCTGGGTCATATGCGGAGTGCTGCTCCTGTTTGGGTATGCATTTGTATGTGATTGCCACAGGTTTCATTTATTACTTATGAGAAAAGGTTGAATTTTCGATAAGCTTATTATGAGAGCCTTTGTTAGCGTCCAGGAAGTAAAATTACATGTAAGCATTGACTGATTATATTGTTATAACAACAACGTGTGTATGGAGAAATTTTCTGTGAACTTTTCATTACTTCTAATTAGATAGAACTCGGTCAATGGATGTATAAACAAAAAACCACATTCTAACATACGTCAGTTACATCAGATGAACAACTACATTAAATGATAAGCAGAAACGATTTCCTATTTGAAACAACTTCGTTTGTTTTATTGATCATATCGATATATTGGGCGAGTCACTCTCGTCAGTTTGCATAAAACCACACATGTAAATGTTTACACAGTACTTTGTTGCTCATGGGGAAACAGACGCATACACTTGATTGATTGAATGTATATTATTTAACCTCCCTCTCGAAAAATGTTCACTCATATTGAGACGTTACCATTGCTGGTAAAAGGCTGCAAAATTTAGGCTTGTGCTCGGCGCTTACGGTTCTTGAGCAGGAAGGAATCTTTATCATGACACACCTGCTGTGGCACGGGACCTCGGTTTTTGCGGTCTCATCCAAAGGACCGCCCCGTTTAGTCGCCTCTTACGACAAGCAAAGGGTACTGAGGACCTATTCTAACACACACACACACATGAAGTCAACTATCAAATGCCTTGAAATATACCCTCCGTCGTTCTTGTGTAACTAGCAAAGAAGCCGCAATATTAATACTATATAACATACCCTATATATTCTTGCTACAGTACAATATGTCAAGTGCCCTGGGGTAATCCCAAACCCTATTTCATAATTGTTGAAATACATTTAAAACAACTGAGGTCATGACCCCTAAACCATATAAATTCCTGTTTGTTGTACATATCAAGATGCATTGAGTATTCTGATGGGCAAGTGCCCCAGGGTCATCCCAACCCCCATCATGTTTTAATTGTTGAAATATATGTATAATGGTTGGGATCCAACCCTAAACCCCAAATTTATGGATTGGTGGATTACATTTGCTTTTTAACCCTTTCATAATAAAAAGCATTAGAATGTTTTAATGATAAATGCAAAGATCGAATCACTAAAATCTGTTTGGCGTATGAACAATGTCGTCTGCATTTCGACCCACAGAAACCGGTAATTCTGTCTGTAATAATAGTAGGTCTCTATACAATACCACCCCCTAAAAAATTATCATTACCCCTTATTAGGGGTTGGCATGGTATAGACCCCTACTATAATTATTGCAGAAAAAATTACTGGTTCCTGAGCTTGGCCGCACGCGTGCAGAATGAAAGCAGCTTTGTTACCAATTCCCGTCGCAGACAACATAAGTGCACCCCATTAGATGCCGAGGAACATTGATTTTATCTCGAATGTGGTAAATACTACCTATCACACACAAGAAATGAATCCAAATGCGGGATTTTTTCAACCATTATTTTTTTCAGCAATTGTACTTTCAATTTATCGAAGTGACAACATTGCAGACTGGCACCTTTAGTAGTCATGCCTACGCTGATTATAATTAGATAAATTTAAAAAGATGTGAACTGTTTAAAGTTTAGATTGTACAACTTTGTTGATAATTTGATGTTTATGATATTTAATTAAAAACCATTCAAGAATTGATTATCAAATTTGTTCAGCATTTCGCTCTTTTCTTTTACCATATGACATCAAATGTTCCGTTAATCGCAACTTATCCAAAGAATGACGCTGGAAATTTAAGATATAGATAAAAATTGCACATATTAAAAACAGTAATAAAAATGTAAATATATGCAATGAATTATTATATTTTGAAAGATGTAGTATCATGACTGCAACGGTGTGTGCATACAAATTAAATAACGCGCGGTATGAAAATTTGTTTTCACACACTTTTGCAGTTATAAGATTATATCTTTCAAAAATAATCATTCGTTGTTTAGATACATTGCACCGAGCACCAGGTTTTTGTTCGTCGTTTCTTCTCCCCAAATTCTCTTCAAAGTGAAAGAGAAAATTCCGAAAACTTATTACACAAAGGACACCACCATTTGACTACTGCATAAAATGTAGGAAGGGTTCTAGTAACCACGGTAGGGTGTTGTTTTTTTTTTCGAACCCCCCATTTGGGTCATACGGAGAAAATAAAAAATTCCGAAACCATACTGCACATCTACTGGGCACCATCTAATCATATTCCAAAAAGATTAATTGGTTACTGCCTAAAATAAAAGAGGAGTTTGAGGAAGAAGAAATTGTGACAGACTGACGGACAAACCAGGGTAACAACAATATATCCTAACTTTCTTTAGAAAGTGTGGGTATATTAAGGAAAATGATATTAAAAGTAAAAACCTTAAGGGCATGGACTTATCCGTTTTCAACATGGTTTAAATGCATTAATATCAAGTGTATACAAGATCTCGTGAGATTATAGTGAATAATGGTTTTATACATGTATTACGGGTCTCGTATTCATTATATTCATGTACAATGTATTTGTGTGTATTCGATTGATTGATTGAATATTGTTTAACGTCCCTCTCAAGAATATTTCACTCATTGGAGACGTCACCACTGCCGGCGAAGGGCTGCAAAATTTCGGCCTATGCTCGGCGCTGAGGGCCTTTGAGCAGGAAGGGATCTCTATCGTGCCACACCTGCTGTGACACGGGATCTCGGTTTTTACGGTGTCATCCGAAGGACCGCCTCATTTAGTCGTCTTCTACGACAAGCAAGGGGTACTAAGGACTTTTCTAACCCGGATCCCCACGGGATGTGTGTATTTGATAAATCGTGTATTTCAATTGTCATGTAAAATATTGAAATACATGTAGATGGATACTAGTAAATAAACTGTGTACTTGTAAACTACGTCTGACGTATATTTAAAGTGCGATGTATGGCCAGCTGGATATAATCCGTACGTAAGGTGTTGACCTTTAATTCGCAGACATGGGGTTCTTGCCAAATATTATAACACAGATCAAGCTATTTTTAAGGAATGTGCGAAGTATATATATCTAGGGGTCCATGTTTGCCCAGCTCTCTATTATATATTCCTTATGGGAGTTATGAGATTGATCACTTTTCATTATCTTCATCTTTTGTGTCTATATATACGTCCGTCTTTAGGCGGGACGTATTATGGTACAGCGATATCTGTACGTCCGTCCACCTGTTTGGGGGTTTCTGTCTCTGTCACACATCGAGCTGAAACTTCTTTGTGGGTCACTCTAAATCATATTACAATTTTTAATATATCTTAATCTCCCTTACAGGATTTTTGGCACTCTATTTGTTTATGAAAGTTAAATGATTTGTCCGTCTTATTCATCCCACGTTTGTCAAGTGAAGACTTTTTTATTTTGAAGAGTGTTTGTATGGGTATTGAAAGTTTGATTTTCTCTCATCTTTGAGAAAATTACAGGTTGTTGAATTTAGTCAGTTTTGAAAGGTGAAGATAACGAACAGTGATCAATCCCATAACTCCTATAAGCAATACAAAATAGAGAATTGGGCAAACACGGATCCCTGGACACACCAGAGGTGGGGTCAGGAAATAGTTCAAAGTGAGTACATGTACATGGTTTTGTCCGTTTACCTTTGTAGACTTTCGATGTTTTACACTGAAAACAGTTTTATTGCTGCCGTTTGGAAATAAAATACAATCATGTAGAATGTTTCAAAGATACCTGATAATTACCTCAATATACTGACAACCGATTATCACGTGAGCTCATTGCAGATTCTGTCAGCATATTTTGATTTGATTTTACGTTTCTTAGGATGGCTGGTACACTACGAAGGGAGGAGGGATAACAAACGTCTGAAATGTTAAACAGGGAGTAATGATATGATGCAATCTAACTAGGTATAGGGTATCCATACTGGTTTTTGAGAAATAATTTTTTTGAAATTCAGATTTTTTTTCAAAGTAGGAGAGCCTCCAATATGATTTGAACGTAATCTAACAAGCCAAGATTCTATGTCATTACCGATCTCTTGTTTGTAACATCCCCAGACTACCATATAGTATCCACAGTGCATTCTAAAAATAAACACTCTAAAACGTGAATCAGGAAGGTCACTCGAAATGTTAAAGTCTCTTCTGTGTTTCCGGTGTACACCTGTATAGGGATTCTTATAATGTGCAACAAGACAGTGGTCAGTTCTCGTACACATAGCATCCTCATACACACAGCATTTCAGGAATTCTTTCAATTCATTTAAAAAATAAATTTCTTTAATGAACATACATGAAGGGTCAACTGTCACGCTTTACGCCAGCATACTTCATGAGACATTCTGCTTTCAATTCCCAGCCGTTCAAAAATATATTTATTAGTATTCAACGCACAATTTTCACAACTACATCGCATTCATGAGGAAATAGCTATCATTACAGTAGGTAAGGCTATCAATTGCAATGTACAACGTTACATTATTTGCATGTGATATTTTCTGATAAAGGTGTTGGTTGGACTGCTCCTATAATCTGTCTACATTACATTTCTGTTGAACGTACTAATTGTACTGTTTTCTGTTCTAGGCGCTGATGCCGTTCTATATTGAATTGTTAGTTATTCTAGTTGTTGATCGTATCGTTGTTTCTGTTTTAGTCGCTGATGCCGTTCTACATTGAGCTGTTAGCTATTCTAGTTGTTGATCGGATTGCTGTTTCCGTTCTAGGCGCTGATGTCGTTCTATATTGAAATGTTAGCTATTTTAGTTGTTGATCGTATTGTTGTTTCCGTTCTAGGCGCTGATGTCGTTCTACATTGAAATGTTAGCTATTCTAGTTGTTGATCGTATTGTTGTTTCCGTTCTAGGCGCTGATGTCGTTCTACATTGAAATGTTAGCTTTTCTAGTTGTTGATCGTATTGTCGTTTCCGTTCTAGGCGCTGATGTCGTTCTACATTGAAATGTTAGCTATTCTAGTTGGTGATCGTTTCGGCGCTGATTAGTCTGATGTCCTTCTACATTGTTTTGTTTACTGTTGTGGGTACTAATTAGATTATTGTCTCTTATTGTATAAGTTAAGCTATATCAGTTGCAATGTTTCCTGTCGAAGATGTTGATTGCATTGCTGCCCCATGCCGATCTACAATGTACCTTTTTCCTGTTGGGTTGCTACCTTAAACCCATTTCACATCGATGGATGTAGTTTGCTTTTGTAGTTAGTTTAGATTCCATTTTGTTCAAATCATGGCCTAGGTACTAGGATGGGACCTCAAATTTTTAAAGGGAAATTTATAGGGAAAATATTTTAAAATCTTATGAAGTCTAGCAGAGTCATTATTAGTCATACTGATATGCAAACATTTTCAGGTAATGCACATTTTATTTGTAATCATTGGCTCCGAGGAACACAAAGGGGGATTTTCACATGGGGATATATAGGCGAAATATTTTAAAATCATTTTCTCCAGAACAGTGGGGTCATTATTAGTTATGATTAATATGAAATTATCCTCTGGAAATTTAGAATTGAAGATCAGTCTTCCACATCTGCTTCGTACTTAGATATTTTTATTGAACATATATATTAACGGCAAAATAACAACTCTACTTTATGACAAACGGAATAGCTTCATCTTTTCCATCGTTAAATTTTACTTAGCAATATTCCAATATCACCTGCACATGGTGTTCATTTCTCTCAATTTATTCGATACATAAGAGCTTGTACTGCATATGATCAGTTTTTATATCAAAGCAGGCTAGTGACAAACACGTTGATATTACAGAAGTTTCAACAATCTCGTTTAAAGTCAGCATTTGGTAAATGCTATGGTCCTTATAACGATCTAGTTTGCCAATACAACCTGCCATTGGATCAAATGCTGTCATGGCTTGTTTTATACCAATTGTTAGGTCGTTCTTTACACACTGAGTTTGACTACGAATTAATTCGTTTACTTGATCAAGATATAGGGCTTAGGGGGTGAGACCGGTCGACAAGGGATGCTTACTCCTATGCACCTAATCCCACCTCTGGTATGTACAGGCGTCCGTGTTTGCCCAACACTTAATCTTGTATTCCTTATTGAAGTTATGACATTGACCACTGTTCGGTATATTCACCTTTTCAAATCATGACCCCTGGGTAGAGTAAGGCAACAACTTTTTATATGGGTATTTTAGAAGGGAAGTCTTATAAAAACCAGCAAGGCCATAAATAGTCATATTATACAAACATTTTCAAGTAATGCAGATCATGCCCCCCTGGGGGTAGGGGACCACAATAGGGGATCAAATTTTTACATGGCAATATGTATGAGTATAGTTTTTGTGGAAAAATAATCTCAAGACCAGCAGGGTCATGATTTGTCAAGTTATGAGATTGATCACTGTTCGTTATCTTCATATTTCATGCACACAACCCAAGGTAATGCAGATTCAATTTTCTTCAATTCATGACCTGAGAAGAAGGTAGAATGAAGTTATAATAGGGGATTACATTTTTACATCGGAATATGTAAAATCTCTAAATTTTTCTTATTAAAAACCCACTGATTAAATCTGAAAATATGCAATTATTGCAATGTAGTGCAGCTTCATATTTGACTAGTGTTGACTTAAATAGGGAATCAAAGTTTTACTTGATAATACAAAGGAAATGAAAATAATTCCATGGGCACTGGTGTCATACTATATCATTATCAATAAACAAACTTTTTTATATTAAGGTGGATGTCCGTCGGATGGGACGTTAAAAGGGTGTCCCGTGTCAAGGATCACAACCCCCTTGGCACGCAGAAGATCGTTTCGCGCTCAAAATCACACTGCCTCTCACCTTTGCTGCCGCGGGTTCGAATCCCGCTCGCGCCGGTAAGTGAGAAAGTTTCCCAGTTTACTTGCGGAAGGTCGGTGGTCTCTTCCCATGAACATGTATATGGGTTCTCTCTTCCACCAATAAAAACTGGGCGCCACCAGATAACTGAAAAATTGTTGAGTGTGGCGGAAAACATCAATCAATCAATCCTGATGTTCGAAAAAGAGTAAGCTCAATTGGGGCCGTCAGGGAAACTCAAACACTCACAACCAAACATAATTCAATTAGTTAACCGCCGTAAAATGGCTGAAATATTGCCAAAACGGTGTAACACCTCAATCAACCAATGTATTAAGGTGGATGTTTTGCATGGACCCTGAGGTAGTAGTAAGTCACTACCGCAATGGGCTAGGTTGGCGTCATAATATGAGTTAAAACTTGTCATGGTATTAAAGAGGGTAACTATCTCATAAAAATTTTCTGACGCAGAACATTGACTCAGGTGAGCGTTGTGGCCCATGATCCTCTTGTTAATGTTTCTGATTTAGGTACTGGTTGGCCTGCTGTCCTATACCGTTCTACATTGTAAAGTTTCTGTTGTAGGTGCTGGTTGGGCTGCTGCTTGATACCGTTCTTCATTGACGGGTGTAAAGATTGCATTCACACCTGTCCCAGTTGCAATAATGTGGTCGGAAAGTTTACCAGGTTGTGAAAATCCACACGGAAAAGTGTATTCATTTCCATTCATTGAGATGTTATTATTGTATATTGACAATACACATTAAATTACAAAGCTTTAAAGTAAACGTGGTATGTAAATTTTAATCTTTGAGCACATCAATGAAAGCAAACCACTAATACTTTTATATACATATCTATATGACGAAGCATGTTATTTTAATTTAGCTAGTGTTCTGTAAAATAGTATTTTGCGGGTTTTTTTTGTTTGTTTGTTGTTAAAGCTATATATGCCGTAATCTTTGGCTAGTACCATAGGAATGAAAAATATGTTTTATATCAAGCTGTAGAAGTTGCACACTTTGTGCAATTTAACGCAATCGGATTAAAAAGTAAACAAGCTAATTTTCTAATTAATTATGTATTCTCCGAGTCGGATAGAAAACGCCCCATTTCGAAATATTCATGACCGCGTGATGTAGCACACGAAATTCCGAAAGTCAACGTTGCGACGCGAAAGCGTGGACGGCCTGCAGGCTGTTGGCGGGACACATACAGTCCAGTCATATGAAAACAGGATAGAAAGAACCACTTTGAGCAATGGAGGGGGAGTTCAATTTCATGTCTTACATGGAATCACCATTCAGTACGATTACATGCAAGGTGAGGATAACGAACAGTGATCAATCTCATAACTCCTACAAACAATACAAAATAGATAGTTGGGCAAACACGGACCCCTGGACACACCAGAGGTGGGATCAGGTGCCTAGGAGGAGTAAGCATCCCCTGTTGACCGGTCACACCCGCCGTGAGCCCTATATCCTGATCAGGTAAACGGAGTTATCCGCAGTCGACATCAGTGTGCCAACAACGGCTTAACAATCGGTATGAAACACGTCAGACAGCATTTGACCCCATGCGAGGTTGTATTGACGAAGTAGATCGTTATAACGACCATAGAATTTGCGAAATGCTGACTTCAATCGAGACTGTTGAAATCCTTGTACCATCAACTTGTTTGTCAGTAGCTTACCTCGATTTAAAAACTGACTATACGCAGAACAAGCTCTTGCATATCGAATCAGTTGAGATATATAAACACCATATGCAGGTGATAATGGAATATTGCTACATAAATATGGGAAGTTGACGATGGAGAAACTGAAATCATCCCGTTTGTCATATAGTTGAGTTGTCAGTTTGCCGTTAATGTCTACTTTCAATAAAATTCTAAGTATGAAGCAGAAGTGGACGACTCTGTGGTGTCCTTTATTTCGAGCTCACAGGGATATATCAAATCGACATATGAATGAAAGCTATCATTGTTAATAGACAAAACGTCATCGATATATCTAAAAGTCGAATTGAAGGCCACAGCGAGAGATTTTTTTCTTCTCGCGTAGAAGTTTTTGAATAAATTCTGCTTCATATGAATATAAAAACAGGTCAGCTAACAAAGGAGCACAATTCGTGCCCATGGGAATTCCAACAGACTGTTGGAAGACCTGGTCACCAAAGACCACGAAGATATTGTCAATGAGGAACTCTGGCATGTTTTTTATTTTTTAGAGTACTTGTACGTGGAATCAGAGTAGTGTTTAGCAAAGTAAGTTTTTGAATGACTGATCACTAGATATGAATATTTTCTTTTTCCGTTTTTGTTGAAGAAGCAACTGTCTATGATGTCAAAAAGTCTAGTCTTTAATTTATCGTGAGGAATGGTCGTGTATAGTGTTGAAAAGTCATAGGTTTTAATGTTATTGATTTGGGAAAAATTTCGGAGGAACATGTAATCGCTTTCTTGTTTTTCCTTCCTTCCGTCTATCTCCTAAACCTTTCATCAGAAATTGATCACCAATGTTTGTTGATACAAAGACTTGTGAACCGAGGTCTCTCAAATTCATTTTGGAAAGGTCAAGATCACTCAGAACAAAGTTCCTTATTTCAGCAATTTTTGATAACAAAAGTTCCTATCCCTTAAACCTTTTATCAAAAATTGATCACAGATATTCCTTGGGAATGGGGACTTTTGGACCAATGTCATTTTTAAAGGTCAAAGGTCATTCAAAACATATACCTTACATAATGAAAAAGTTCCTTATTTCAAAAGTTTTTGAACAGGTAAATGGCTTTCAGACAACGATGGCCATATTGTAATGGTGAAAGTCGGTCAGAATATTTACCATGTAAACAAAAGACCTTAAATTCAGCAATATTTCAATAGTTATTGATGTTTTTAAACCAAAAGTTCCTCAAGGTCATTTTGGAAAGGTCTAGGTCACTCGACATATACCTTGTATATAAAAACCTTCATTTCAACAGTTATTGATCATTGGTTCATTCGTCATATGAAGTAGTTAGGCCTAATATGGTTAGATGCAGTTCGAGGAGCAGCCATCAGTTTTACAGATATTCTTGTTTTTCGAGAGAAAAAAAAGTCCTATAATTTACACTTTGACAGTAGACATGAAATTAGTCTTGTGAATTGTATGCGTTCTTTTTTATATACAAATACAAAGGTATATGGCTTCACTTCTTTTGGGTATTGTTGAGGAAATAGGAATACATAATAAAAGAATTTTAAAACACTCAACATTTCAACTTAAAGGTTTAACGTGTGTAGATGTAGTTATCAACAGGCTCAAAAAGGCAAGCATCATAAATGTTAGCAGTGGGATAAGAAACGAGGAGCAGTTAGAGAACGCAAGCATCTGCGAATGAATTGTGGTCGTGGCATTTTGAATTTGAAAAGTATACTTTATTTAGTTATAAATGCAATTATATTAAAAGCAATCTAGAAAAATAATTTTCAAAACCCTGCTGGACTCGAACCTGCGATCTACAGTTCACCAACCGGCACCTAACCCAAATGAATTACTCGGGTAATTAAACCTAAACTGAATATATTAATGTTGCTGATATTTATATTTCCACTCATGTTTTAAAAGGAAGTCAGCCATTATGACGATATTGTATACCTTCTTCATGTGTACCACGCAATTATATTATACTCCTAATTAAGAAAGTATTCAGTTGGCATTGAGATTTTATAATATTATTTGTATGCATTTTTCAATATCATTCTCTGGAAACACACTATGAACTACCCACTTCCATCCCTAATCGGAGTTGAACTCACGACCTGAACCTAATGTCCTAACAGCGAGTGACCAGCGCGCTAAACCGCTCGACCAAAAAACTTCGCCACACTGACACACGCTCATTGATAATGGAGATATAGGCCTATATACATATATATCTATATAGCTGGAAATTAAATGATCACAACTTATAAGAAACGTGAGTTAAAATTAACTTTATAACAAGATAAAGGCATATTCAATCAGGAACAGGGTGAATTGATCAACAATATTAGTAACAATACATAATGCTAACAAAATATTTGCCTAGTTTAATTTTACGATAACACAACAAAAGCTTCATGAAAGCTTTTGACTAGATTAGTCCTGAAGAACGTTGTCACAATAACAAGTATCTAATGGGTTGCATATTCCTAACATGTTAAGCTGATCTACATTGTATACTGTGGAACCGCTCTGCATAAACGTTATCAATTTGGGGTTTGTTTTTCTATTCAAAACATTTCATCGTCACTTGGGTCATCAGGGTTATAAGCTGAAACAGAAGCTATTTCCGGGTTTTCAAACCCTGAATCTGCGTCATCACTACCCTTATAGTTTTTATTGACTTCAATTGAAATCGGAGGGGTGGCTTTCGAATTTCCTCCAATTATACTATCCTCGGTGAACTGTCTCTGTGCAGTCATGGTATTCGGCAGTGTATGTAATTTATCACAGTTCTTATCATCATCCACAGTAAGTTTCTGTTCAGTTTCGTGGGATTCTAGTGGCGGGTTTTTATTATCTGTACCTTCAGTCTCTCCATCATTAAGTGTAAAATCTTCCGCTGTTCTCATTTCGACGTCAAGTGCCAAAGATTGTGAATACCTATCCTCGTTTGGAGATTTCTCTGTTTGCAACACAAACACCTCACGTTTAGTTCCAGTTTGCGGAGAGGTCCTGATTTCTTCCTCGGATGGTTCTCTAAGTGACCACGACTGTTCTCTGTGCTCGGCTGGAACAGAATGCTTTGACGGCAGTGAAGATGTCGTCTGCTGTCTGTCCTTTATTGTCACTACAGGCGGACTAGCCTGTGCGGAAGATAAGCATCCCATTTCAAATACACAGCCTTTCAGATCAAAATGGCGGCGATAAAGAAATTCCTGGCACCCGGTTTTATTTTTAAAGATCTATGTGTACAGGTTTACGTCAGAAAATACTGAATTACAAGGCCAGTATCCTGTGCTTTTTAAATCTACTTTAATTACACGAATCAATATTCATCGCGAAGAGGTCGATCGATATCCGTTTTAAAAGACCATAGTGCATGTGACCTTTTTTCAATACCCGTATCGAAATTAGCTCGGTGCAAACAGGAACATTGATATTTTGTTCTTTCCCTCGATCTCAAAACTGTATCTCTCTTTCAAACTTGGTATCGCAGGCGAGTTCACGCTGAACGTCTCTATTCTTCAATGTCTACCTTTTTTCAAAATTAATTAGTTTCATTGTTGCATGTCTCATTCAGTTGAAATCAAATGCGCATCTTTTGGCAAGTCGTAGTGTTTGCTAATAGACGACGTGAATCTCATGTTTCGTCGGAATTTTCATATTGCAGAAGATTAAAACGCTACTGATATGCTGTATATTAATCAATTTTTAAAATAAAGTATTTGCATTGTAATACTCAATATTGTGATTCATTGTAATTTGGTTAGTTTAGAAAATAAAGAAGTTGACAGCATAGTATTACTAATTTTGGTCAATCCATGATTTTATAGCCCCAACCAATAACTAAATTTTAAACTTTTAATTCGTCTTAGTCAATAATGAGTTGGAATGATAAAATGATTAGATCGATCGAATATAACGATATATTTGTACATACTCATGCATATGCATGCTAATACAAGAATGGTATTATACCAAAACAAGTGTACAAAACACAATTGACTTTCCTCATATCAAAGAAAGAAAAATACAGATGTTGCATTTCCCTGTATATTTACAATGTATCAGTGGCGGATTTAAAGAGGCGTAGCCGGCGCCGGCGCCCCCCTTAATTTTTTTTAAACTTAGGGTACAGGGTAAATCATGGTCTCTTGTTCAGAAAAATGTAAACTGTAAAAGAAGCAATGATTTCTTCCACTTTCGGAGAAATAAATGACAATATTTTGATTTATTGAATTACTTGTATTGGGAAAACTTAAATTTCTTCCCAAAACCCTTAACATTTGCGTCATTTTATTAATTTCACCTTATCAAAAATGACAGAAAATAGTAAAAATGACTACACAGGAGACATAATTCAAGTCCTATGCCCCCACCAAGGCGGCCCCCAGACCCCCTGCCTCATATAGTTACGCCCCCCCCCCCCCTCTAACCACAATTCCTGGATCCGCTACTGTGTATGTAATATCGGTCGGCGTAGCTCTGTGGTAGAGCGTTCGCTTCGTATCCGGTAGGTCAGGAGTTCGAACCTCGCTCAAGCCATGGCCGCGTCAAACCCAAGACGTAAACAAAGGTAGTAATTGCGCCTTCGCCAAACGCTCGGCATTTAGAAGTGAGAATCACAGGTCTTTTGGATATGATCTTAAAATGGAGGTCCCGTGTCGCGGCAGGCATTGGCACGATAAAGAACTCTCACTGCTACGGCCCATAAAACTTTCCTAAGATATGTCGTAAGATATTCTTAAGTTCTAACTTACGAATTTCCTAAGAATATCCACAACTGTTTCACGAAACGTTCATAAGAAATCTCTTTTCCCAAGATATATCTTAAATCAGTGTAATAAGTTTTTTCAGATTTTGCATGTACAATTTAAATACCGGTAGTGAATGAACGGCTTGTGTAAATTAATCATTGAAAAAGATAATTGATAGAAAACCTTATTAGATACACACTACAAGCAATTAAGTGTGACATTGGTACATAGTTTCAGAGAGAGGGGGGTGGGGGTTATCACCTGTTTCAGCCCGATATTGCAACTACATGTAGAAATTCAACACATTTCCAATAATTGACGGTCTGTCATGTTTCAATGATTTTATTGTTCAATTCAACGAATAAATCGAGCCACACAATCCATGCCGTGTTCGAAATGTAAACATGACGCAGTCAAAAAGAAATCCTAATATCTCAACGGCAGAAATAGATTTAACTGAGGAGGTAGAAAAAAGAAAGGAAGTGTTATTTCCAAACAGAACTCCAGCGTTACAAATTCAGCTAAAAAAATACAATGGAAAGAAATTACAGCAAAGGTAAACGCAGTTAATACCTCCCATGAAAGGACAGTTAATGAGCTAAAAAAGAAATGGAGCTGCTTAACGAGCGATACGAAAAGGAAGATAGCGTTGAATAGACGAGGACAGCGAAAAACTGGCGGTGACCCCCTACCCAGAGAAGTAGAAATCACTCTAATAGAGGACAAAATCCAAGCTATAATTGGAAACACGTGCGTTTCTGAGATTTCGGGTGGAGTTGATACTCTCGATAAGGAACCTTCAAGTTCCACTAAGCCCTCTGCATCCCCTTCAAGCATCTTGATGTAGTTAGGGATCATGTTTGAAAGTAAAGAAGAAACGTCTCTAACTATTCTGGAAACGTTGAACTTACTGATGCCGTGGAGATCAGCAGTCACCAAATGGAAATTCCCCGTGGCAGCCATGACTTGTAATGATGTTGGCAATGATTGGGACCTACGAGTGGGTCTTTTTAAATCGTTTTCCATCATTTGGCATAAGTCAATGATCAAATGAAGTGGTAGTTTAAATTTTGAAACGATCTCCATGTCGTTCATATAATCTGAAGGCTTGTTTCCATCTCTGAACTGCCTTTCTCGTCTAAGTTGACGACGACACAGCAAAATAAAGGCCGCCGCCATATTTAGTTTGAACTTAAGACACCTACTTACCTGTCGTAAAGTTACGAAAGAACTTATGAAAATCCTAAGATACGATACTTTTTGTGAAACGGATAAGGAATGAACTTAGGAAAAATTTATGTCTTAAGTTAGATCTTAGTCGTAAGTTAGTTTTGTGAAACTGGCCCCTCTGGCGATCGCTAAGCTGTGGTAATTCACTTACAGCTTGTGACGTCTCAGTATCAGTGAACAATTCTCGACAGGACGTAGAACATTAACTAGCTGTGTACGTCTCTAACAAGTACACGTGTTGGCAATTTCAGGAATTTCAAGGGTTTTTTTTGCACCCTATGAACAGTTTCTGTTTACAGAATCGTATTTCGAGAGGGGAGTGTAGTGTGTCGGTATTTTTGCAGCTTCGTTTGATATGTGTTTCTGTCATGTAGATATACAGCTTTAAATTACGTAGTACGCAATGTTGATACATTAATAGTACCATAAATAAAATAACAGTATGTAATAAAAGGAAAGGTACATGGTATTGGGTAACTTATAAATACTTTTAAACATTATTTGATGGATAAAAAGTATGACATTGGCAGTGGATGTCATAGGATAAAAGACATATACAGTTTTTTATACAGTTTTTTTCTTGTTATTCTCTTTGACTGAATTTGAAATGTTACTGAATATTCAGGGTTTGAACATCTCTCTCTCTCTCTCTCTCTCTCTCTCTCTCTCTCTCTCTCTCTCTCTCTCTCTTCACGGAAGTGAATCTAAAATTTAAAAAAGACAAAATAATATACATGTATAATCCAAAATATAAGTAAATATCCACACAAGTAATAGTATAATAAAGAAATATTAGAACGCCGAAAATGAACTCAACCGGTTTCATTTTCAATTTTCAAGAGTTATGACATTATTGCTTAGTTACACATTATAGATTTAACTCTATTAAATCTATAATGTATAACTAAGCAATAATGTCATAACTTTTGAAAATGAAACCGGTTGAGTTATTTTCGGCGTTCTAATTTTTATATATATATATAACTACTGTATATGTTAATTCTCTTTGGTAAATCTATTGGGATTTCTGTGACACAAATAAACTTTATTCTATTCAAAAGAAAATAAACAAATCGTGTAACATTGTAATGAAACGCCAAGACGAGGTGATTATTTTACGAATACGCATCGGACATTCAAAATTGACACATTCGTACCTACTAAACAGAGAACCTCAGCCTGAATGCATATCTTGTGACTGTCCATTAACTATACATCACATTCTTTTAGAATGTAGTGATTTTACGCCCATACGAAATATACTTTTTAATAGTGTACAATTAATAAAAGAACTTTTTACAAATATCGACTATCATTATATTATACAATATTTACAAGAATGCGACTTTTACAGAAAAATTTGAAAACTTTTATAATACAAATGTTTATATACACGAATTGTTTGTTATTTAACCTGTTTATATATTTTTAACTTTAATGTCCGTCGGATGGGACGTTAAAGGGTGTCCCGTGTCAAGGATCACAACCCCTTTGGCACACAAAAGATTGTTTCCCTGATGTTCGAAAAAGAGTAGGCTCACTGGGGGCCGTCAGGGAAACTCAAACACTCACAACCAAACATCATTCAATTAGTTAACCGACGTAAAATGGCTGAAATATTGCCAAAACGGCATAAAACCTCAATCAAGATAGATAGATTAATAGATAGATATAGCTACTTCAGTTTGGTATTAATTTGTCTTAATTAACTTATTTATTGTTCTTTGTCTATAGTTTGGTTTACATGTAAAGCTCTTTAGGGATATGTTATATTCCTTTGCAGATGTACAAATACCAACAAAGTTAGCGTTTCTTTCCAGAAAGGATTTGAAATTGTTTTCAGTGCTCTCCAAACCCATTCATCTAAACCAAGTGCAAAATGCTTTTTAAAAAATTAGAAACTCAACTAATTAAATTCAATTGGAATGGTAAACCTGTTAAAATAGCCAGAAAAACGTTGCAGTTAGGCTATGATGGTTGTAGAATCATCGATTCAGAATGGGTTTTTTTTAAATAAAATCCCTAAAACGCACTTGGTTTAGGCGAATGCTAACTTCCAAGTCCTTGTGGACTCTGTTGTTTACAGAAATTACAGGTTGTAAAGTTACACAAATCTATCATTTTAGATTTGGCTACATAAATTCTGATAGTAAAATATGATTGACTACACTAAACTGCTGGGAATTCTGATAGTAAAATATGATTGACTACACTAAACTGCTGGGAATTCTGATAGTAAAATATGATTGACTATACTAAACTGCTGGGAATTCTGATAGTAAAATATGATTGACTATACTAAACTGCTGCGAATTCTGA
This sequence comes from Ostrea edulis, assembly GCF_947568905.1. Lineage (NCBI taxonomy): Eukaryota > Metazoa > Mollusca > Bivalvia > Ostreida > Ostreidae > Ostrea > Ostrea edulis. The sequence goes on along the minus strand of NC_079167.1, from coordinate 24,503,862 downwards.
TAGTAAAATATGAAAATACTTGAGGATGTGAATTACAACGCCCCGTGCCAGCATGCTTTTCATGAAGCGCTAAGCCGAACCAAGGGGAGGCTAATCTCGATGTTTGGATACTATATTTGCGTTAGTTTTAGATATTGTCACACTGTAAGGAGTAATTTTAGTGAAGTGGATATTTTAGGATTGAAATAAGAAAACTCGGTAATTCAAGAAGCACTGCTTTGAATTTTTGTTTACTATTTTGTTCAAAACTTTTTTTTTAATGACCCTTATTTATTTTTATTTGCACTATTGGAGATCATTAGGACCGGTATAGCTATTTGAATTTATTTCATATAAAGATAAAACGGATCCAAAATAAGATATAAGTAAGCTGAGCTTACTAGTTATTTATCTTGAGCCTACGAGGCTATGAGAGAGTTTTTTTTATCCAAATGGTTGGAAAATTTGTTAGTGATTTTAATTTAAATGCACGATCCCAACTGATTGATTAAATATTGTTTAACGCCTCTCGAGAGAATTTTTCACTCATATGGAGAACATCATGATGATATAAGACAGAAATAGTCCTCTATAAATATCCATTTTTCGCAATATAGACAATCACCTTGGTATCTAAGTGAGGAAAGTGGATCCATCACTTATATATAGACTAATTTTCTGTAACTAAATCGATGTCAGTATATCCGCAAAAACAAAATATACACTCAGAAGTACTTTTAATTATCTCAGAAGAAATAAAAATGTGTATATTTAAAATTCATAAAGCTTACATTCTCTTGATGTAAAGATTGAATCACGGATGAAATTTGTACTCCATAAAATGTACATTTTCAACTTAGAATTGACGTTCTCTGAACGATTTCCCCCAGGTGTGATGGGAATGAAAGACATGGAGAACAAACGGAAATAGTATTTAAAAAACAGAACACCAGAATTTGTTTGAATATTTTTCATTCGTTTATCTATTCGTATTTAATGCCCAAACTTTGCATCTCCGGGAATATAGGTTGACGCAGGCAAATTTCCTGCAGTTATCTCTCTTTCCATGTCGGTGTATTTTAGACGCATTTATCTTTTTAAAAATAAAGGTGGAAGCTAGCGCTGTGTCCATTTTCTCTAACACAATAGACATTTTAGCATATGCGTGAAGATCTTTCTCAATAGAATAATAGAGATACGAATACTGTTAATTTGTAACTCCATAACGGGGTTTGATATATTTTGAACAATTTCAGTATCAGCAAATAACTTTAAAATGATATTTGATAAAGCAAGCGGATGTCGTATTTCTATTTATTAGTTCTCCATTTATGTAGTTACGTTTCTTTATTTTATAGAGTGTACATTATACATTCTTATAGAGTGTACATTATGCATTCTTATAGAGTGTACATTATGCATTCTTATAGAGTGTACATTATGCATTCTTATAGAGTGTACATTATGCATTCTTATAGAGTGTACATTATGCATTCTTATAGAGTGTACATTATGCATTCTTATAGAGTGTACATTATGCATTCTTATAGAGTGTACATTATGCATTCTTATAGAGTGTACATTATGCATTCTTATAGAGTGTACATTATGCATTCTTATAGAGTGTACATTATGCATTCTTATAGAGTGTACATTATGCATTCTTATAGAGTGTACATTATGCATTCTTATAGAGTGTACATTATGCATTCTTATAGTGTATATTATACATTCTTATAGAGTGTACATTATACATTCTTTTGACATTCAGAAAAATGAGTGACACAAGTCTTGTTTTTTGTTTCAACGTGATTTGAATTTCTCACTCTTTAAAATTAAATGACCGTTAAATTCCTTGAGAGCAGCTAGATTTGATTCATTACAATGTTTTTCTTAATATGCAGCATAATCACGATTTTTGAACGTATTTCGGTCCTCTTGCAAGGCAGAATTGATCGGATTAACACTGGCAAATTTCAATGACATACATGTATATGGTATAATGTTAGATGTTTTGCACATTGGTCGTTATTTCTTTTTTCACTTTTAGAAGTTCACTGGTGTAATAAGGTACATAATGGCACTGCTTGTGTTATTTTCTAATTTCTTTAATTAAGTAAACCTTAGGACTTTGCACTTGAAATAGGGAACAAGTTCAAATTATAATGCAAATATGATATACTTATGCATTCTGTTACTTTTGTCACATTCAACTTATTTTCATGATCTACTCTTGCTGGCCTTCAGTTTCACGAGAGAAAAAAGTCAAGACTTTCACATTTTTCGAATGGGGGAATAAAGTGATATTTTGCTACGCAGTTAATTTCAATGAAAATGTAGTTCCATACCATTCAAGTTCCCCATACTCAATTTTAGCATTAAAACTTACGACTGTTGGGTAAAACAGATTAATGTGGGTTCACGGCCCACATGTCTCATACTTGAAGAAAACACATACACATATGGCACATGTCTAATTTGTTTGGATAATGACAAGAATGAAAAGGTGAGGATAACGAATTGTGTTCAATCTTAGAATACAAATTTGAATATGACAAAAACGGACCCCTAGACACACCAGAGGTGGGATCAGGTGTCTAGGGGGAGTAAGCATTCATTTTTGATCGGTCACACCGGCCATGAGCTCTATATCTTGATCAGGTAAACGGAGCAATCCGTAGTCACAATCAGTTTGCAAAGACCGGCCTAACAATTGGTATGAAGCACGTCAGACAGCATTCTGTTGTATACGGGTTGTATTTCCAAATGATAAATCATATCGATCGTAGAATTTGTGAAATGCTGATTTTAAATGAGACTATTGAAAGCCCTGTAGATATTGAAAGCCCTGTAAGATCAACTTATTTGTCAGCAGTCTACCTTGATTTAAAATTAATCATACGTAGAACTTGCTTTCGCGTATCAAATCAGTTGCAACACATAAGCACCATATACATGTGATAATGGAATATTGGTACATAAACATGGAAATTGGTGATGGATAAGCTAAAGTCTTTCCGTTTGTAATAAAGTGCAGTTCCGTACGCTGTTGGATTTCAGCATTACAAAGTCGACAGTATCATGTCAATATCTTGCCTACTTCATAACCTTTTACCATGTGCTCCTTGTATATCGTCGACATTATTTATATCGTCAACAACTTATTGTTGGCAATCGTCGTGTCAGCATCGTATCTAACACGTTATCTGCCAGATCACAGAGACAAAATGGATGCCTGTCATCGCTTTGCTACTCAGGAAAATCAAATAACGATCTAAGAAAATATCTGCAGATTGCAAAACTACCTTTCTGCTTTCTAATATTTCAGGTAAAAGTCGTTATTAAAAAATAAAATACTTCTCCTAGAATTTCAAAAGTCCTCTACATATGTATTTTTTACAAAATGCTATGGGAAATTGAATTTCCTATATGAGAAATTAGATTCCTATAGTATATGTCAACAATAATTCCACAACATATTTAGATATATTCAAAGGATTTTTAACAAAAATGTTATTCTCTATAAAATTTCCTATTGGAAGACCTATAATTCTTTATCATTTTATTACAATCCTAAAGAAAATTTACGAATTCAACGGGAATTTTAAGCGGTCGTGGTAGCTCAGTGGCACAGCGTTCACTTCGTTACCGAGAGGTCAGGAGTTCGAGCCCTGCTCGTGCCATGGCCGCGTCAAACCAAACAAAGGTAGTGATTGCGCCTTCGCCAAACGCTCGGCATTAAGAAGTGAAAATCCCAGGTCTTTCGGATTGGAGGTCCTACATGTATATCTTGGCAGTTAAAGAATCCTCACTGCTACGGCTACAAGCGTAACCGTAAGTAGGTCTAAATTTGTGGTACTTCACCTACAACTAGTGACATCTCAATATGAGTGACAAATTCTCGACAGGACCTAAAACAATACAAACAAGCAATCGTAAAGATCTAACCTACTTGGTTAGATGCACCAAATATGATATGAATGCATGGCGGGGTTGAATTTACCATCTCGTAGATTTATCCAAGAACGTGCTAAACTATATGCATTCTAACTCGTGAACATCTTCGACATCACAAAGTTGTTAACTTTATCATTACTATTCACTACAACCCTGTCTCATTCTCCTAAACACAGCCGTGATCGTCACATAACCCTTTACGCTAATCCTAACGGTACCCAAGAATTATGATGTTTACCATATCAACGATGTCAACAATTGAGGATATCAACAACGTAAAGAAATGAGAGGATAACGATGTCGAAAAGTAAACTATGTCAGCAAGTGGGGGTATAACGATGTTAAAATGTAAACTATGTCAGCAAGTGGGGGTATAACGATGTTAAAATGTAAACTATGTCAGCAAGTGGGGGTATAACGATGTTAAAATGTAAACTATGTCAGCAAGTGGGCGTATAACGATGTTAAAATGTAAACTATGTCAGCAAGTGGGGGTATAACGATGTTAAAATGTAAACTATGTCAGCAAGTGGGGGTATAACGATGTTAAAATGTAAACTATGTCAGCAAGTGGGGGTATAACGATGTTAAAATGTAAACTATGTCAGCAAGTGGGGGTATAACGATGTTAAAATGTAAAGTATGTCAGCAAGTGGGGGTATAACGATGTTAAAATGTAAACTATGTCAGCAAGTGGGGGTATAACAATGTCGAAAAGTAAACTGTAGTAACAACTATGAGTATGACGACGTCGACAATGTAAGCTAATTTAACAAATCAGGGTACAACAGTGTCAGCAATGTAAACTATGTTAACAATATCATTTACTATTGTAGTTATTAGTAAATTCAGGTGACCTATTGCAATTGATCCGCGTCCAGGGCAAAAATTGACCAATTTTCAAAAGACTTCTCTACAACTATGTAAAGCAGGAAGACCTCTACCAAAATTGTAAACATGTTCCCTGGGATAAATGTTCTGACTCCAGGGCGAGGCCAAACTTGGTATATATATTGTGTATGTGAAAAACATTTAAATAATGTCTTCTTTAATGCTATTTATACTACATTAAAACTAAAAAGATATTTTAAAGGAGTAGTTAATCCTTTATCTGATTCTGGGGATAAAGGTTTGATTCCAAAGTGGAGCCAAAATTATTATAGTGATTATTGTCTTTAGCATTTGAAAGACTTCTATAAGTTTCCTGATAGAGTATAAAAACTAAATGCATATTTAGGAAAAAGCATAAAAGGATATATCAAAATTGTTAATTTTGCAATCCCAGAGTTTTGACTCGAGGACGGGTCCAAATTAGACATATTGTGTTAAAGTTACATATATCATATTATGTAAAGCCTTCCATCAGTATAGGCACTTTCGAGGGCATTTGAGTTTTAAGAACACCTTTTGTTGTGGGTTGTTTGGGTTTTTTTTTTTTATTTTTGCTGAATCTTAGAATTTAATTTAGTTATTCAGAACATAATTTATTCTAGATTTTGTAGCTCTTGGGACTAGATATACTTTTAACTTATAATCAGGTGACCTATAAGGCCTGTGGGCCTCTTGTTAAATAATACTGAAGACAGGTCATTGATGCTGCTAATGGTGTCTTGGACCTTTGCATGTTTGTTAAAGACACGATTACAAATAGCGGAATTGATAGAAAAGTTTATATCTATATATTATATTCTGGCTCAGATTAGCCAAAAGTTCTGGCCCCAAGACCATAAACTGAGAATAGATTTAAGTCAAAACTTATATCTTAAGATTTATCTAGCACAGATGTTTAAAAAAAAACTGCGGGTCTATAAAAAATTCAAATGCAATCATGTACTGAAAATTTTATTTTGTTCATGAAAATAATTTCAAACGTTAGCTGGATTTCAAATTTAGACTCAAGTCTATTCTCAGTTTATGGTCTTGAGGCCAGTATTAGCCTCCGAGACATTGTTTTCATTAGAGCAGAATGCTAAAAGCTAGACTTAAGGATGAATGATTTTTTCATGTACTCTGTAATGGACAAGGTCCCTTAACTCCTTAAGGGATCAAATTTAAGTACATAAGGTAATATTTAATCAAATACACATGTATCATGAACTATATAGTTTTTCGATATATTTTCAGCGTATAACAGCAGGATGGTAATATGAATTTAATATGAATTTCAAACATTTCTGAAACCGTAAGTTTAGTACATGTATATATAAATTTTGAAGCTATTTTTTCTTCCTTGTGCCAGAATTTTAAAGATAATCTAAAATAAATTAATATGAGGTAGAACAGTTAACTACGCCGTACCTTTCATAGAAAGACTTCATAACCTTTGAAGAATATTCAACCTCTTATTAAATATTTTTCAATGCAGATAAAAATTTTAAATGAGATGTCTATATTGGGTAAAGTTTCAAATTTAAAGTCAATCAAAGATTCTTAATATTCTAAATTTAAGTCAAACATACTTGTTTACTTAAGATAATTGAGGTACGCTTTATCAACTAAATTAAATATATGCGAGCAGATTTTGTGATAAAGAAGGAAAACCATGTACTACTCATTTAATATTGAAATTGAGAACCAGAAAAATCAAGATTATTTCATCTACCTTATGTAAGTGGAAGGTATATGAAGTTTGGTACCGCCAATCCTCGCCTTATTCAAAGGTTATTAACTGAATATCAGGAAACATTCCCACCCAGGGTCTTTGCAAGGTAATTTCAACGAGTTTGCGAGATCCACCGAGACCAAGGTCGTGTATATTTCCCGATATGTAGCCGTGACCTGTACATTGTCAGTAGCTGACGACGATATGTAGCCGTGATCTGTACATTTTCAGTAGCTGACGACGTGTCTGCGTCTATTTTATTTGTAAAGAGATCGAAATGATGTCAAAATTGAGTTGGAGTACTCCCCGGGCTTTTATATTTGGGATGTGTCACTATAAAACTGGGTACTATATTATAAAGAAGCCTACCAATATTCACGTATAGAAATATAAAGCTTGTGACATTAGTGTAACAGTTGTAATTGACCGTAATTATACTGGCACGCAAAAATACGTAACCCCTATTAAAAGTCAATATTTTTATTTTAATACATGTAATTCATTGTTAGGAAGTTTGAATTGTATGACGTCAAACACAATCCCATGCCATTCACGGTTGATCGAACTACGTGTTCTCGTGTCCGCGAGATATCAATACACACTCTGGTTAGCACGTGCACGGATATCGTCTTAGACCTGTTTATAGGGTGTCAGGTAAGAATAGTCTAATATCGAAATTCGTTTCTCTTGTTGTATAAAAGCTGCCTAACGATGCATACAACAGGGTAGTGCAGTTACTGTTGGCTGCAAACACCCAAATCGCTGTGGCAAGTGCTCTTAATGTCTACAAAACCACATATTTCATCTCTACAAACGCCTTAGACTGACTAGTACAACTGTCAACCACCCTCCAACTGGTCGACCGAAGGTTAAGGCGCCTTGTCAGGAACATTTCATGAAGTTGCAGCACTTGTGCAATCGGTTTAAAACTGTACAAAAAACTTCAAATGAGACAGTAGGGACACACATATATATAATTCAATAATAAGGTGTAATAATGTGCCGAAGCGTTTTCGCTCTTGTGGCATCAAGCCGTGTCGCGCTGTAGTGGAAAAGTCCCTTACTCCTCATTGCATAACGTCAGACTCCAATGGTTGCGACGACACCGTTCAAATGAACTTCCTATGTAAAGATGGCGCCGTGTACTCTTCTCTGTGGAGTCAGGATTCACGCTTTGCCATTCTGATGGGCCTCGGTGCGTTTTTCGACATCGCGGTGAACGTTATACATATATAACTACATAATGAAATGTGAATTATTTTTAATTTTACATGTTACATGCTTTTTCATTAGTTGAAAAATTAGTGGTATATCGTATCCAACGAAAACATAAAATAGCCGGAACTACTTTCTATCGGAATGTTGGGGATTCCTCGGGATGCTTTGTGCTTATAGATCTATTTATAGATTGGGAATCCTGAAAAGAAAAACTTAACAATTCTTTCGATCTATATAAATTTATTCAGCAAAACCAAATATCGAATATGAATAATAAATAAACAATTAATTGTGCAAAATAAAATAGACATGGCCGTTTGAGGATAAAAAAATAACACTTCTACTTCTGCTGAAAGTCAACTGTACTCAATCGGGGATGCCAATAGTCCAGTTCGCACCCTGTGACATCTTCTTCATGTCACAAACCCAATTGCCAGACACACCGAACACTACCTCACAACGACTGCAATATTTAAGCCTTTAACGATGATGGTTTCGAACTTCAGCATAAATCCATATATGTTTATAAGAGGGCACCGAAACGAGGCTTTCGTATGACGTTACAACAGCAGTGACGCTTTAACAATTCACAGGTAAAACTCGGAAAACCCTCTGTACCACTCACTTGTCCACCAGGAAGCCGTGACAACCCTCAAAAGAACCCTACCTGTCTCGTCTCTGATCGCATCCCATATCGTCATTATCTTTCACATGTTCCACGCTTACCGTAATTACCGATACCAAACCATGGACTTCATTCCAGTTTCACTCAGCAAAATTCCAGCAATTTTCTCTCAAAAGGACTTATCTCTAATTCATCCTTTTAAAACTACACTTTTCAATTCACAAGAAATCATATTGCTCAACAGTAAACAGTTCTTGGAAGCCGCCATTACGGATTTAGTTGACGTTTTAACAAATCACTAGTCCGTCTCGAAATGACAGAATGTAGTCCAAGAATAAATCGTTGATTCAACTCAAATCATATCATGTTTTAATATCTAAACTCAATGTTTTAAAATATTTCAATAATAAGGAATGAATTCATCACTTTTTTGTTGGATGAAAAAAAAGACGGAAAACTTTGTTTCATGCGCTACGTGCAATGATGCAGTTTTCCGTCTTCAATGATGCATGTTTTCGTCTTTTTTTTCTTTTTTTTTCGTAGTATACATCCATCCAACAAAACAATGATAAATTCATTCCTTAACAGGTTTGGTGGGGTGCGTTATGGTGTCGGGCGAGATATTTAGTCGCTACAAAACTAGTTTGGCCACCATTGAAGGCAATTTGACTGCTTAACGGAACATTGACACTAATCTGCTTCCTGCCTTCGTACAGCAATTTAATTTTTCAATATTGAATGTGGCATGATGTTTAATGGACTAACTTCACCAAACCAATTTACCCCTATACAGTCATGATCTCTCTAGAACATGCTTGGGACATGATAGATCTACGCTTTCAACTCCATCAGAGGCTCTATCTGCTTTGCGTCAGACACTTCTGGAAGAGTAGCAGAACATCCCTATAGCACAAATAAACCGTGTAACAAACTCTATGCGAGCAGCAACAAATGCAAAACTTTGACAAAGTAATGATGGCTGACTATGAATTAACTGTATTATCCAATAAAATAGATGCGTAGCTTTTATAAGTTGGAAAATTCAAGCGATGAATTTGAAAGAAATATCAAAGATATTACCAAAAATTGGAGGATGAACATTTGAAGATAATGAACAGTGAGTGATCAATTTCATAAACCCTATAAAGAATACAAAATTAAGAGAAGGGCAAACACGGATCCCTGGACATACCAGAGGTGGGATCAGGTGCCCAGGAGAAGTAAGCATTCCTGTTGACCGGTCACACCCACCGAGTCTTCTATATCTTGATCAGGTAATCGAAATAATCCGTAGTCAAAATCAGTATGCAAAGAACGGTCTAACGGCCTAACAATTGGCGGGAAACACGCCCGATAGCATTCGACCCATGTATATTTAATTGCTGTGATAAAATTTAGAAATTCATTTCAAAATTAAGGATTATCTCCCTCATGCATAGCTTTTATCCTTAGACGAATTTGACTCCACTTTTTGGCATTCTATTTTTCCCTAGAATAGCTCTAGCTAGTTTATGGTTATTTCGGATTTCAAACATTTCGGTTGAGCATCACTGAAGAGACATTATTTGTCGAAATGCGCATCTGGTGCATCAAAATTGGTACCGTCTAAGTTTTACATTGGTAAATTAGATTATTATAATGATCGTAGGATTTGCGAAATGCTTACTTCAAATGAGACTGTTGAAACCCTTGTAACATCAACTTATATATCAGTAGCCTGTCTCGATTTAAAAATTGATCATACGTAGAACATGCTTTCGCTTATAATCAGTTGAGAGACATAAACTGATACAGAAATATGGGAAGATGACTATGGACAAGCTGAAGTCATCTCATTTATCATAAATTTGTGTTGTTAGTTTGCTTTTGACATTTATGTTCAATAGAATATTAAAATATGAAGAAAATATAAAAGACTCTGGTGGTTTATTAGTTCTCTGGGATGTATAGAATCGACTTATGAATGAAAATGAGTATAGTTAATACTCGTCGTTAATATATCTAAATGTCGAGTTTAAGGCCATAGCAAAAGATTATTTTTCTTCTCATGTAAAAGCTTTTGAATAGATTCTGTCTCTTGAAAATGCAAAACAGGTCAGCAAATGATGGAGCACAATTTGTGCCCATGAGAATTCAAATAGACTGTTGGAAAGATGCGTTTCTTTTGCGTGTCAGTATATTTACCAAAAAGGATAATGAAAAAACCGTGTAATCACTGTTGCTATTTTAAAGGTATAATGTTTGCAAAGATTATTGTGTCACCTGAGACATAAACATTGCAATCCCATTACACATTCATATGTTACGTCGTTTGTATATTTTGAATATTTTCAACTCCTCTGTAACTATTAAGCATTTTCTTAAACTCGTCTTTTTATTTAATTTTTCTTTTTGTCCATGAAGCTTATAATACATAATTTCATGAGTTCGATACCAGAAAGAATTAATGACAATAGGTGTCCTATTAACGGTATCTTAGAATAAGCATTTCTACATGTACACCTAACTACTCATAATCTGCGAGAGAGAGAGAGACAGACAGACAGACAGACAGAGAGAGAGAGAGTTTACTAGTTGGTGTAATTTCATGTAATATGTAAAGAGGGGAAATAAGACATATAGACTTAATTCTAAGATTATGAAATACTCATTTTTGTAACGCTGTCATTGATTTCTTTCTTTCCTTCTTTATAGGAAGGTATGTTCTTACAAATCCGAATATGTCCTTTCATTTAACATTTCAACAGATTCAAATACAATGTACATGTATGATAGACTTGATCATCTACTAAGTAAAACAGCCCAGTTAAAATCTACAGCAACATTGAAATCCACAGCGCAATATTATTCAACAAATTCTTCCACAGCAAAACACGCGTTCCGGAGCACAAGTCTATGAGAGTCTCTGGATGTGTTTTAGAAAAGTAAATTTAATTCAGATAAGGAATAATTATTCCTTGTAATTTAAAACAGTCTGTGAATAATTTCGACACTGACATTAACTTAGCTGTACATTTTTTAAAAAGTAAAACCAAAACAATTTTGATATATTCCATCAATCAATATTTTGTATATGAAGAGTATTTCTTATTTCTCCCACGGCACGTTATACCTAAATGATTTTTGTCTCTTAAAACTATTTACGTGTATATGAAAAAGAGGACAGCATGGCAAACATAACAATATTTTCCTTCTTTTATAATTTAGAAGTTCACAAACGTATATCACATCTTGTTTTATAAAGACAATCATCATTAAACTAAATATGTATCGATATACTTGCTCTTCTGTAATGGAGAAACGTGTACTATTCAACGTTTGGATTGATATAGTATTCGATTGAAATGTCTATCAAAATATGGTCACACATGGCAGTGATATTTAAAGACAATTTTGGCATTTATTGCGGTGGTTTAGAGGTAGAGAGTTCGCCCTGCATGCGGAAGGTCGGGGTTTGAATCCCGGCCGCGACGGCCCTGAGTCGTGAAAACCGTTAGTGGCAGTTCCATCATCAGGTGTGAATGTCACGGGTCATCGGAGATTACCTTAAAAACGGATGTCCCGTGTCACAGTAGGTGTGGCACGCTAAAAAAAAACCACAGCTCAATGGCCCTAAATGTCGAGCAAAGGCCTAAGTTTGAAGCCCTTCACCGGTCTTGGTGACGTCTCCATATGGGTGAAAAATTCTCGAGAGGGACGTTAAAGAAGATATAATCAATCAATTGAGATTCTTTCTGAAATATGGAATCCTTAGGTATCTACTTTGCCAAATGTCTGGAAAACGTCACACCAGTTTGAAAGTTGTCTTCAAGCATTGCATTGCACATTTTAGTCTTGAGGAATTTCAATTCTCTATCGGTTATACCCCTGGCATCTAGTATTACTTTCATATTATAGGATGTTTTATTCTATTCCGGTCAGAGCCCTGGCATCTACACAAGTATTATAGGATGTTTGAATATCTACCGGTTAGAGCCCTGGCATCTAGAATCATAGAATATTTGATTCTCTATCGGTTAGAGCCCTGGCATCTAGTATTACTTTGCATTATATGATGTTGATGCTTTACCGGTTAGAGCCTTTGCATCTAGTATTATAGGATGTTGATTCTTTACCGGTTAGAGCCCTGGCATCTAGTAATATAGGATGTTGATTCTTTACCGGTTAGAGCCCTGTCATCTAGTATTACTTTGATTATCTACTGGTTAGAGCCTTGGTATCTAATATTACTTTGCATATTATAGGGTGTACGATTCTTTACCGGTTAGAACTTTGATACCTGATATTGCTTAGTATATCATCTAGTATTACTTGGCGGATGTGACCGGTTAAATCTTCCTAGGTACATATCCCATTTATGGTGTATCAAAGGTTCCGTGTTTGACCTTCTCTCAATTTTATATTCTTTATAGGATTCATGCGATTGGTCACTCTTCGTTATCTTCACTGTTTCATTGTACGTCATCAGAAGCCCGATTATCCACAAGACCATGGGTTTTTTAGGTTGTTTTTTTTTTCACAGTATGTTTTTAAAATATTACTATTGTAGAGAGTATTCTTTTTTGGTACGAGTAGATATCACTATGAAATTTGTAATATATATATATATATATATATATATATATATATATTTATATATATATATATATATATCACTCAGTACAACAGTGTATCACTCTTGTCATCAATGTAGTTTATCGATACTTGTAGTTTTTGCGTGTTATTTGTTTATGTAATATATGTCTCTTGATAAAGACGCGGGTTGCGTCGAAAATTCGAGTTTTAAATAACCAACAGTGTCGTGGCCTTTTCAGTGCTTTTATAAATTTCTTTACTGGCCTTGTATCTTCTCAGATCCGACACTTTAAGAAAGTAGGGTGTTGTTGGGTTTTTGTGCTTGCTTATATATATATATATATATATATATATTTATACACACACACAATCCCGCATCATTTTTACCCTTTCTGCGCCCACTACCTTTAATATGTCGTTTTTACATGAGAGAGAGAGAGAGAGAGAGAGAGAGAGAGAGAGAAGGAGGAGGTGGGCACAGGTGTCAGCCAAAGTTAAGTAACAGCTTTGTAATTTTTTAAACTTCAGAATCTTTTCATTTTCAACACTGAATTCCAGTTTGTCAAATTTAAGCAGTAATTAATAGACAGAGATACTGAATCGATCATCGTTATAAAGGACCCATAGAAGATGCCTTCTCTTGAAAGTACATTAATTACGTTCAACAAGTTTTAATGAAATATTCGAGTCCCCTCCAATCTTCAATGTTCATAAGCAAAGGGTTCCTTTTGGAAAGGGGGGAAGACTCACAGTGTAGTAGAACAGCACTTGAAGAACAAATCGCTCTCACTCTCATTTCAAACAAGTACTTAGTAAGGAGAGTGAAGTACACGAGGGGCTCTATTTCCACACTAGAATGCTACAATGCGCAAAAGCCAGGGGTGGTGTAAAAGTATCATTCAGCGTTGGTGTTGTTGAGATACTTTATCTCAGCGTTTACCACACAACAAAGGGGTGTTTTCAAGTTAAATATCGATTATACTCATGTTGCAAATCCTGCGTTTTGCTTTCTATTACAAAATTTCTAATTTCATAAAATATATTTAAATAGTGGTATTGAAGATGATCGTTGACAATGGCAATTTGACAGAAGTGTAAATAGTAAAAGCTCACAGGTGTGTTAATATATTTTAATTTGACTTTTCTTTGTTAATAGCTAACAATTTTGAATCAGAAAAAAATACATTTCCCACGTACATGACGAATGGAAACTATTTTAGTTTCATAAAATAGGTTGTATATTTGTAATTTCTAAACATGCATATTTAGTTTCAAAAAGCTACAAAAGAAGTTTTTATATTAATTGAATGAAACTGATTGTAACGTTGCAATTCTTTCAAACTCAATGATTTTATACCTAGTCGTTATGTCACATAGATTTAACAAAAATCGTTCAATCGTTGACACCTTGGCAATTAAAGTGCTTTCTGTACCATCCCAACAGATAGCGGCAACATAAATGGGGAAAGAAAAGAAATCAAGGAAAAAATACAATTCTTGCGAAAATGTTAAAAGACCCAAGTCTGACAGCTCGTGAATGAAAAATAATTCGGTACCTTTTTTGTATCAGAGACAGAAAAATCTATTCCAGTTAAATTCGCAAAGTAGAAAATGTAATGTTCAAATAGTGGTGATTATAACACAAGGCACTATTCTCTGTTTGTTGCCGACTGATATCGCTATGGAGAAACAAATGAATTGAAGACAATTAATAGAGAGATATCCTTGTAATTACTATTTACAAATGCTCCTGTTCCATCGGATTGTCAGTTTCACATGGGGGACTTCTGCCTGAGTGAGTCTCGTACCGGACCTTATTGAAATCTGTCAGAGAAAAAGAAGACGGAGATAAATGCAGAACCCATTCTTCTCAGAGTACGGAAATAAGGCTTCCATCTGCAGGAAGAATTCCATATCCAAATTTTGATTTTGATAAAGCATGCAAAAGAGAAAGCTATTTATATTATTTTTCTGGATGGAAATTGACGTTGCTCTTCAGTGCTAATTGTCATTTATCAAACAGCCACTGACCACTCTGATTATTGTCAACATCTTGTACATGATAAAGGACGCAATACCAATTCAAACGCTTCTATTAAGAAAAAAAAAATTCTTTTATGCGGCAAGAATGGTCGGTCATGTGGGGTGGGTTTTTTGTTGGTTTTTTTGTTGTTGTTGGTTGTTTTGGGGGGATTGGTATTGTTGTTGGTACATGTATGTACAAATGTATAATATACTTTACATGTACACGTAGTAGCATTGTTTGCCACTGACATCCCCCCTCAACGTAGGACAAAGACGCTCATAATAAATGCCATCTCGAGAATGCATAACAAAACATATATAGATTCTAAGATTTGGTTATCGTTTGACTTTGATTGTAGTATATGTAGCATAGCGATGTAAAATTTCTCGGAGACGACATTCATTTCCATATTGTTTCGAAAATCGTATCAAAAGATTTTGAAATTGAGACTTGATGATATCCCCCGATTTAACAATGACTATCATACGATAAGAATTAGACAAGACTACCTCCAGCTAATGGAGAACAAATTAGATAATCACGTGTAATCAAGACAAGACAAAAGTCAAACATGTCTACATATCACGTGAGTTGTAGTATCAAAACACGTTTGTAACGAGACATTTTTGTTAAATCCTGCAGTCAAAAATAAACAATTTGCTAATTTTGTAAACATATTGAGATGAATATTGACTTACTAGTTTTTATTTTCATTGTATCATTAACATTATTTCAGAGCAGTTTGATGTGTATATACCTCTCTCTTGTGAATTACTTAGAGAGAGGAATCATAATGCAAGAAGCCCTTTGGCTTGCCTCCCAGTCTTTTGAAGTTTATATACTCGTGTATGTATAATGTAAAATATTGATCACCATTAATGAATAGTGTATAAACTAAGAGCAGTGACATTTTTTACAGAAACAAATGATAGAATAAAATTCATGGGCACTACGCTGCGTAAGTCGGAATGAGGGAATTCCAGCTTTGACATAGCCGTTTAATTTCGACGTTTCATCGACACGTCTCGTTATTTCACCACGCACATGTATACACGTGGTAGTCCTTATTTACGTCATTCTGATATATTTTAAATAATCAAAGATTGTAAACGAATTCAACCCTAGAATATGCTTCACTATTTTTCATTGATCGGTCTATTTCGATGGAAATTTTATATACAGCACGTAATCGTTTTCTTACATTTTGCAAGAAAAACATAAAAAAAGAATATAAAACATTGCATCAAAACATGACTTATCTTTAGTGTGTCTGTCGTTGTTACAAAATGCTGCATGTTGAAAAAATCAATACACTAAGCATAAAATTGGGTTTAATGTCATCTTACATCTTAACCCTGCATAAAACCAGTGGGCTTTATACAGTGTACTTCTATCTTGAACAACAATTAAAGGTTAACTCTTAGTGATATCATCAAACAATCTATTCTTCGAATACCGGTCGTGTTCAGAGACACCTTTTTGTTTGTGTTTTGTTCAACCCATATAAGCAAAGAGTGGTAAATGTAATTTATTTTTATTGATAAATTGATCATATTTACAATTTCCCTATTTTTTAAAAGAGCTAAACATGCATGAGAATTATATGTATTTGAAACTTCAATATACTCTCTGCCCTATACATCGTACAAAACTCTTCTGACACCGTGGCAACATAGAGTTGATTAGCATTTTCTGAGTATATTAACTGGACTTTGATGGATGAGTGGTGAGACGTCTTGAAACATTATCTCTTTAAACACTTGTATAGGTATAACTTCTTTAAGATCTTATTAAATATTCAGACAAATGAAATAAGACTGAAGTTTAAAAAAATACAACACAACCATTTATCAAAATATTGTAAAAGGAAATTATTCATCATCCAAAGCTTAACTGACAAGTGTGTATAACAATATCGTTTTTGCAAACATTGTAAGGTTTTTTTTAATTTGCCAAGCTCTTAAAAGTCAAACCTTTACACTTAAAACAGACAAAATTTCAATGTCTCTAAGACACTTTAGTTTGCATACCGTGTACAAATGCTAAAACTTTGAAAGAAAAGAGGTATTAATAACTTTTTAATGCCAATTCGGTAATTGGATCTGTACATCTTATCTGTTCTACATTCTTGTACAAATCGCAATAAAATACATCAATTACATTACCGTTTTTAAGTACAGGACATATCTGCCTCCGTATTTGGTACTATAGAACTACCTAATTCTAAAGTTAACCATTACGTCACAGACTATCGGAATCACAGTCTTAGTACCGTGAAAAAGTATCCAGATTTATATTTGTTACTTTAGATTAACCACCGATATCTAAGAGATATAACTGTTCCCATCTTCTTTTTCTTTTTTTGTCAGAATGTTCATGAAATTCTTTCAGTGGGCAGATACAGTGTATCACCTCCCCGCTAGAGGGTGTGATTTATAGTGATAAATCCAACTTCTCCGGTTTCTACCTCTTCTTTTGTTCACAATGGTGAATGACTGTGAAAAAAGAAACACTTGCAGATGTTATCAAATCTGGACAAAAAAAATGAAAACGATTTCCCTGTCTTGCACGGTTTTTTTTATATATTTGTTTAAATGATTTATTCTTTATGAGGTAGATGATCCTTCCTCACCTTGAGATTTTTTTCACACAGAAACTAAATACTGTGCATAGACCGATGGCAAGCCAAAAAAATCTTGCAACCTTAGTAGATTGGGGTGCGTAATATTAAGAACTTCCTAATGTATAGCGAATTTCAGTATTGATTTTTACGGACTCAGGTGTTGCCTAAATGACGTCATTTCATTCATTTGAAAATCTGTCCCAACGCCCTTGATCCTTTGAAAACGTGAAAATTCTTTTTAGGTTATCATCAATATTTATACTGGGAAGGAGATAACTTAAAAATGTTGCAAAGATGCTGAATAATTAACATCGTACTTTATCAGAGTGTAAGATCTTATAGCACACCGCCCTGCTATGTGTGGTAGCTGATGGCAACTTATAATTAACTGTGTCCTTATCATGTGACAGCCTGACATATCATTTGTAATTGCATTAAATTGATTCGTTTTTGAATGTATCATCTATAAGTTTATCTCTGTAGGTACCTGATTTTAATGCCGGCTGTTTATTTTGTAATTGTAAGGAGTTGCACGGTGGTTTTTCTTCCAAGGCTGAGCCATGCAACATCTTTTAGGGTTTTTTGTTCAGTCTCCACTGCTGTTGATGTCCACATAAAATTTGCTAATGTGTTCGCGCATAAATCTTATCTTTGATATTGAAGTAACACATTCTGGCAAAATGACGAATTTATATAGAAGCTAGGCAAACTCAAATTAGGTGCATTTATAAAAACTAGCAAATTCGATTAGAGTATTTAAAGTCTTCCGATATTACGTGTGAAATACGCTTCACAATGCTGGAAAGGTTCTTGTACATACACTACGATAAGTATGTGGTTTGTATATATGGAAAAATTAAGGAGCTCATTTCTGCCACCATTGGAAGGGACATTGGGCAGAAGGTGTGACACTGGATACTTTGTAATTTGTCTCATACCTGGAGCAAGGAAAATGTAGTAAAGACATGCGTCCTCAAAACAACTCTTTCTGCCATATTAATCAGCAAAATTGGTATGCTAGCGGGAGGGTCTCTCTGTTTTGTTCTCGGATGTATTTCTCGTTTTGATTTTTCTTGTCTTCCGGCTGAAACAATGTTGACTGTACAAGAACCTCCAGGTGGTCATGAAAATTCTTCATATTTGACGAGCAAAAGACATATTCGTTTTGACAGCTACCCTATCAAGTGTGCGACTTCTTCTCTAATAATGAAAGAGTGTCTGAAATGAATTACAAGCACAACAGCCTACGACAAGAGCCGAAACTAATAATACAATGCAATTTACAACAAATAAACAGATGCATGTTAAGTTGAAGGAGGCATTTAAATAACAAAACCAATATAATATATTATAATTGCAAGAATAGATTAAATTGATAAAAACAGATATCTCCATATGTAGTTGTTTTCTTTTTTAAGCTTCTAATTCACTTCACTACTTCTGGTGTACCATAATATTAGTGATAGTTTCAGTTTCTTTCAATATTGGGTTATATCCACACTCGCGACACATTCCTTTTTCTTGTGTAACAACATAATGCTATTATATTTCCAAAATACAACTACCGTATTTAAGATAATGTTAGCGTCGGGAATATTTAACGGGTTTTTCTCCTAAAAGTTTGAAATGTTAATACTCTATATTTTTTTTTCTTCGCAATTTCATTTAACAAGTGTACCACCTATTTGAATAGAAATTTTGACGCTGTCATTTTGTTTTGGCAAATTTTCCTCAACCGCCTAAAAGGCCTTAAAACCCTAAATTTCAAGTGTGCCAAAATAACTCGATATACGGTATGTCTATATTTAGAATATTATAACATAAAGTTTAATACGATTCTTCAAACGCTACCGACATATGTAAACTCGTTGTCATGCAATAAGATAAATCAGGCTTGGATTTCACAAAAAAAATATCAGACTTAAGTTTAAGTTTTCTTTTATTTAAACAGTCAAAATTTGAGTAAAATCTCAGACTTAAGTCCAACTTTCGAGATTTTAAGGCTTTTTAGGTGGTTGAGGAAAATTTGCCAAAACAAAATGACAGCGTCAAAATTTATATTTATATAGATGGTACACTTGTTAATTGAAATTGCGACCAAAAAGAAAAAAAGAAAAATATAGAGTATTAACATTTCAAACTTTTAGGAGAAAAACCCGTTAAATATTCCCGACGCTAAAATTATCTTAAATACGGTAGTTGTATATTGAAAATATAATAGCATTATATTGTTACACAAGAGAAAGGGGTGTGGTGAGTGTATGGATATAACCCAATATTGCCTGGTGTGGCAGGGACTTTTATCTTCTCTAATTTAATCTTCTCTAAATTCACTATCTAAAATTTACCAATATATTTTTTTTCAAAACATCATAAATCAACTTTTGCCATACCGTCATTATTTGGCTATGACGCCATTGAAAGTGACGTAAATTCATATTTCTAGGAATATTGTTATAGAGCAGTAAGGATATTTAAAACGTTCGAGCGCATGCGTACTACAGCAGGTTTACTGACATAATGTGCAAAATTACTATATCAATTCAATGTGAAATTTCTGATAATACCTTTTCATCTAAATATTTTGTATGCATTTTTCAAAAACACAAATGCATGGAGTACTCGTATTTGAATTTTTTTTTCCCCATCTACATGTAAGTATATATATATATATATATATATATATGAAATGCGTTGATTGAGTATATTTTCACCAATTTTTAAATGTTACAGGAAGATATTAGTAATGCATTAGATTCTCTGTTAAGATAATTTCTTTAAATAATTTTGATAATTCTTAACCGTTAGACTAGCTCTCTGTCTACGTCATTTCAGAACTGTTTGTAAGATCTCGTTAAAGTTACTGAAAAAATATTTCAAAAGGGGAGATAACTGTTGGTTCATAGTCATGTATACTACTTTCATTGATGTAAAGGTCAAAATTATAAATCAATCACAATCAAATATTCCAAATGAATTTTATGCAATTCATCTTTATCTTTTCATACACGCGATTTACATTTTTCTTGCAAGAATACATTCCTGTCAAACTGTGAGGCCGCACTGTTAAACTTTACATACATTAAATGTGACTTTTTTATACTTAGTTTTGTACGTGTTACCTTTGACCTTTAAATCAATACAAATTATAAAACAATGATTATTCAAGCATTTTACAAATTCATATTGTGAGGGGAAAGTGATATAGAGACAATAGAGAAAGATTAGAAAATTTATAAAATTACAACGAACAAGAAATACATGTATATATATATATAAACTTCATGTATTCAATAGAAATGTTCGAACTGAATATAGAAATTGTTTTATTTGTAGTAAATAAGATATATATCTAGCTTAATGGAGTTTTTTTTAAATATTCATTTAGACGGCAACCCGAGAACAGATAGATAATAGCGTAAATCTGATTATATTACATAGTCTCTCACGAATCCAATCAATAACTTTTTACACTCAGTTAGAATATATTATCAGTATATAAGTTTTACAAAATCCTATTTTTCTGTAAATTTGATAATTCACAATTCTTTGGGTTGTAATTGTGTCACGCCTAGACGATAGCGCCATCGCTCTTTCAAATACTTATGGATATCTGTTGCTTCCATCAGAGCTGAGATCTTGCTTGTTGATAATTTAAAGGGACGATCAGAAAAAATTCATTCAATTTTATGTCAGGAGAAATGTAAATATAATGTTAAAGGGAAATCGGAACCCGCTTATTTCAAACAATTATTTCAGAGTAAATATATTAAGGGATAAGGGATATTCAAAGAAATAAATATTTATGATTTTCTTAATGATTTGTTTATGATTCATGTGTATAAATACTGTGTACTTATTTTTCACTTTTTTCTGATTTTAGGCAAAGATAAATTTTACCAATTCTTTCTCAAATGTATGAAAATATTTTTCATAACATATTTCGACTTTTAAAAACTATTTAAGGAATAAATTTCATATTTCTTTTAAGTATCAGAAGTTCTCATTTGCATATTGACAAGACATAACTAGAAATAATTTTGACATTGAAGAAAATGATAAACAAGTCATTGAAATATCTAACGTAAGTTTGCACTGGGTTTGTCAGCTTAATATTGATTAGTATTTAAAGCAATGACATTAACTGTATAAGACATATTATTATTCAAAAACAAACATGATATAATTATCGCAGTTTTTATGTCTTGGTTTACAATTTTACATTGCTAAACGCCAAATTGACACATCTTTGTTTGTTTACTAATAAGTATTGTGAATATTTGATTAATTTCTTACCCCTATAAAGATTATTGAAAGTCACACAAAACAAACTGTTATATTATAAATTTGGAAATGCAATCTTTTTCTTCATACTTAAATATTTGTGAAAGCCCATAGTAGCAATTTCTACCGCCTTTAAGAAAATTTAAACTTTTCTGAATCGGTTAACAGCGCTTCTTGTGTGAATTTTCACTCACAACAAAATAAATGTCATTTACATTCCCTTCAATCATTTACTGACGAAAGTACACGAGTGGGACTTCAGTGAATATTTAACCAATCATAAAGCCACAAACAGTTAGTAGTGATTTTTTCACCAGATAACACACGCTAATCGTCGTTAATGGGCGGGTACTTTCCGGTACATAATCAAAACCTTTTTTCAAATAAGATCGGGAGCAGACGACAGGCTTCAAAAGGCTCGTGTCACAGTGGGATCAATATCATTTACAATATTTCAAGGCAGACCCAGTCAAAACTAAAGTGAAGATCGGCATCTTCAGAGAAAAGTACCATTTCGACTTGGAATAAAACACAAGAACACCAAGAGAAACAAAAACAGCTTTTGCACGATGAGTTCTGACGAGGAAAAAGGTGATTCGCACAGCTCTGTTTTCATGCGAGCTTCCGACAGGTATCCACGGACACCGAAATGTGCTCGATGCAGGAACCACGGAGTGGTGTCAG
This sequence comes from Ostrea edulis, assembly GCF_947568905.1. NCBI lineage: Eukaryota > Metazoa > Mollusca > Bivalvia > Ostreida > Ostreidae > Ostrea > Ostrea edulis. The sequence goes on along the minus strand of NC_079167.1, from coordinate 24,481,289 downwards.
CACTGAAAGGGCACAAACGATACTGTAGATGGAGAGACTGTGTATGTGCAAAATGTACCCTTATTGCCGAACGACAAAGAGTGATGGCGGCCCAAGTGGCACTCCGAAGACAGCAGGCCCAAGAGGAGAACGAAGCCCGGGAGTTAGGGATGTTATATGGACCAAGTGGGCTGCTTCAGCTCAACCCTGAAACAATCAACCTGTTTCCAAATGCCAAGAAAATTATAGATACTGATAAAGATGAAGATGATGGACCGGGTAAGATTAGACTCATTAATACTCTAACTCTACCATCAATTTCAAAAATTATTTTATCAATCACAAAGCTACTCAAAAGCTGCATTTGACTTTTACTTAGTGACAATTTTGATATAGCTGCTAGGCTATATATATCCATGTTCATATTCAATGTTAATGTTTTCAAAATTTAGTAACTTGTTTGTTTGGTTGGGTTTTTTTTTTTTATTTATTTGTTTTGTTTTGTTGGGGGTTTTTTAATTAAAAATTTTCAAACTACAAATTTAACTGTCAAATACATAATTTAAAATTCAAATCAAATATGTTTTGAAATCGTGTATTATGGGAGTAATGATACACGTAACAAAAGGGAATATTCTGTAGAACTTCACTCTAATTAGCAATGGAATTCGGACGCAGAAACTAACGTAGAAATAAAAACAAACATAGAAAAATTGTGTTGAAGTGTGTATTTAATAAGCTTCATTTTTTTTTAATTTAACTTTCAGCTGTTAAAAGACAAAAGCTTGATTCCACTCGGACGGACTCTCCCGTATCCCGATGTTCTTCTGAAGATAATAACGAACGGACATATTCACCAGTAGAGTCAACAGGTTCCCCAGCTCCCTCCCCCAAATTTACAGATCCTCCTTCTCCCAGTGAAGACAAATCGGAACCATTTCCTAAATCCTTTGAGGAGGGGCTGCTTGCTGGCAGTTCTAAAAAGAACCCTATAGACATGCTTCAAAGAATTTTTCCACACATGAAAAAAAGTGTTCTTCAGCTTATTCTGCAAGGTTGTAATGGTGACATAGTACAAACGATAGAGCAGGTCCTTAGTAATCACGGAAGTGATCAGTCATCAGCGGCTTCTACCTCATCTAGTTCATTTATGCCCCACCCTGGTTTAGTTTCTACCATGACAAATTCATCCTTCAGATCAGCATTTTCTCCTATCTCTACGCTTGCGAACGCACATACCCTGAATTCCATGAGGTACGCATGGGGAGGTATGGGCGGGCGAGGACTTTTGGCGATGCCCTACCCCCCGGTTTTACCCGGGCTAACACTTGGTGCTGCATATTCGAATTACAATAGTTTAAATTCGTCGTCTAGTGGCCCCAAACCTTTTCATTATGCCATGTGTCCCTGTTGCACCACAAAACCTTTCTCTTCATCAAACTCGGAAAAATCAAGCTGCATCGCAGAATAAAGAGACTTCATGCCGTCGTGATTGCATTTAACTATTGAATAAGTATCACTTTGATGTATAAAATATTGACATTACACTGTAAAAAAAAAACTGTGTTATTAGTGGGGCGTTTGTCATTGTTCGTTTTCTATATGTACAATGTAAGTGTAATTTTCTTTTCTTTAAAAAAGCTGTATGTCATTTTGTATGAATGGTCTGCCAAAGATGAGATGTATAACAATGTGAATATTATCCAATAGATTGTTAATTTATTTTGCTTCACTTTGTGTAATGCTTATTGTCACAATTTATTAAGTCAATAAATATAAAACACATAGATGTTTCAATTATTTTCTTGAGAATGGAAAGAAAGAAAATGACCATGGAAAACCAGGTATAGACGGAACATGGTAAGTCTGGGCCCGGCAAACCTTAAAGTGTTTTATCATCAATCCCCGTTAAAAAGGATGTATTAGCGGTAATTTATCGGTATATTAGCGTTTTAATGGACAGACAAGATTGAAATTGGTAAGAATATGTAGAAAATTCAACAGATCTAGACTCAAATCCTAATTAATATATTCGTTATAATCGTTGAAATACTTGTGCATGATAATCAAGCTTTAAGGAGCAAAACATAGAAGAAGAAAAAAGGAACAGTGGTGGATACTGGCATATCATGTGTTACTTCTATCATCCCCAGTAGCTACGGATATCCTCTTAAACTCATAAAGCACCTTGCCATTGTGGTAAATGATGTTGCATTAACGAAGTACAAAAACACCAAAGTTTACAGTTGCAATATATATGTACACCACCATTCATATTTGACGAGATTTTGATCTACGGTAGTGTATTTCAACAGCATACCACCAAAGATATATTCTCTGTCGATAAAAGGTGTGAAATAAAATGACTCGACAACCGGTCCGATATACAACTCCTAAGTTATCATCACTGTTTCATATACGGTCTTCAATTTCATCGTAAGTCATAGCTGCGGCAAAAGTAATCCATAAACATATTAAATGTTGCAAAACAGTTTTTGTCATTTTAAACTAACCTGACCGTAACATGAAGATTGTTTTCTTTCATACAACGTGAAGATGACATTGCACATTCAGTTAGGAACTCAGAAATAGTGAAAAGTAAAGTAATTCACTTAGAAATTCGACTCGCGGTATGAAATGTTACTATTGAATTATAATAGCAATGATCTTCGAATACCGAAACACATTGTAGTCTTTGTCGTTTACAATCAGTTTTTGTTGTTGTTGTTTTGTGCAGAAGGATGTTCCCAGCATTTGATACAAATATTGAAATCTGAAAATTTATTTACTGACAAAAAACGTATACAAATGTGTTTGTGAAATGTTTCTATTAGATGTCAAAGATGTCAACGTCTCGTTTAGTTAAGTAATGATAGTCCTGTTTAATGAAAAACAAGATCAACATACACCATTTTTATTTCTCAATTCTTATAATAAGTTTTCACATTGGGCAAAATTTGTCTAAAACCGAAGGTGTATAATTAATTGCACAATATTTCAATAGAAAGTGCACATTCCGAGTCTCTATAGAGCACAAGAAAAGGGCATAATTAGCACAACGGGCCCGCCCCTCGTTCAGACGTCTATAACACTGTGTTATTTTCTATTGACAGCAATATTGACAGTCTCTTTCTTAAAGCTTTTCTAAAAATATGTTACTAGTCTTTTACAACTTCTATGTGAAGATGATCGACAGATTTGAAATTTAGGCACTTCTGATCAGAAGCGTTTTACAAGCCTGAAATATAATCTCCAATGTAAACTCAGAATCGTGTCCCACTGACCGTGTGTAGATGGAAAGCAACAGAAGGTATTGATGAAATCCATCGAATGTTGAAACAGATACTAAATTCTTTCATGGTTACTATCTAATGAAAGTGTTCTTGATGACATTATCTTTGATCAAAGTTGACAGATTTTGTTAAGTGTATTGCAAACCTGGTACTTTAGCTCAAAATATGTTGGATGCGGTTGCAAAATTATCTATTTACTCTTTGGTAACATTCAAGTAATGGTCGAGGTATCTGTTTAACAAAGAGACATCAAGTGATCAATGATAAGATGTTTAGAAACAAAATTTCCAAATTTCAGTAGTCTCATTATCATCTTTGTTCTGTGTGTCCCGTTAATTATAAATTCAAAAGCAGAAACTCATGACTTCCCATATATTTAACCTATCGTATAATTATTTGCAGTAAAAACTAACGACCCAAGTCAGTGCTCAAAGGAAGCAACAGGCGCCCTGGTCAGCGGAAGTTACAAAGAAACCAGTGTTCATATCTGTTTCTTTTGAAAGAATTCAGGGGTTGTCAACAGCCTTTAATTCTGTTCATTAAATAGAATGGCCGACGACACTTAATTGCGACCTCAGATACATTTAAAGAAGTTTAGTTTAACCAGCTAGAAAATGAATTTGGATAAGGTGAACTCTGCGGCCTCAGACTCGGTAGGGGATTCCAGCGAATTACTGAGAAGAATAGAAAATACTAATCTCATAAAATCACTGTTTTATATAAAGCCACGGTAAGATGTGTTTCTCTTTCGTTTGTGAAGAGTACCATAGAAGTAGACACCAATCCAGGTGTAGAAAAGTTTGTCAAACTCAGTGCAAAACCGCGGGTTGCTCCTTCTGACCATGGCTTTTGCTGGTGGTCGCCAGACCTATTCTACGATTTCATGTGAACCATGGTCAGATTAACTTTTTTTTATTTAACTGGACAATACTTTTCTTCTTTGTCGAACTCTTCTTTCAACCAAAAAATAAATTTTTTAAAATGCTTCATAAATATTACAGTGACCAACTGACGGGACAGACTAATGCTGAACCATTGAAACATGAAATATAATTTAATTTGAATTCAAGAGAACCTCTTTAATTTATGGTCAAATAATTTCTCGGGTTGTGAATACAGAGAATGAAATAAAAGACTTCGGGCTACAATCAAATGTCTTGTAGGTCCTTTTACAAATATTTACTTTCAAAGAAAATTGTTGGTAGTTACTGATCATGAGTTCACGCAGATACAGAGGTGCAGTTCACAATGTACTTCCGGTCCTTGGATCTCCTCGGAAACTTAAAAGAATACATGTTACATTTGTCTCTCATAGAAATAAGTATAATCACAACAATGGCTATTTCAGGTGTACCTGTAAGCAAGTAATTATCCATTTGGTTTTTATATCTATATTTGTTACTGAAGAATTCTTCGACTGAGGCTGATAGCATTGGTTCTTATTTCGTGTCTTGTTATTATCTTCTTGGTAGGACGCCTGATTGATAATGCATATATCACACTGAAACACATGGTGTTAATGTAGGAGGAAAACGAAGTTATTAAAAGTGTAATGTATTACTGTTGACCGATCAAAGACACGCTATAAGAATTGCTATAAGAATTGGCTTATTCTTCACGTGTACTCTGACTGATCTTGAATCTTGTGACTTTACTTAATTTCAAGTCACCTGCTAATTCCATAAGTTATATAAGATTGCTTGATTGTTTGTTATTTTACGCCTCGTCGTGAATTCTTCACGCATATTGCGACGTCACCAGCTGTAAGTAAAGTACCACAAATTTAGACCTATGCTCAGCGCTCAGGGTCGCAGCAGTGAGGGTTCTTCAGCGTGACAACGCCCGCTGCGACACGGGACCTCCGATTTTAAGGTCATATCCGAATGACCCGTGATTCTCACTTAAGTACTCTAAAATCAGACTGGTCCAAATACATTTAACATAAAGAACAAGCCTGGAAGTGAAAGTAATGTTGTCTATCATCGCTCACATGCTGTATTTTGGGGGTAAAACGGACGTGGTTCTGGACACCCAATTCATATTTCGCTTTTAAAGAATCACGGCGATTCTCTCTTTGAAAGGTCTCTGTTCCTGAAAACATGAATGCAACACAGTAGTTAACACCGTTATTGGTCGAGAATTAGAAAGTTAATAGAAATAAGATGATACTCTTCTATTGAGGTTTATTTGAATTTGACCATTTAATTGAATTCTTCTATCGATCTTATTGAACTTCGCCAATTAATCGTACAAGTAGAAAAGATAAACTTTGATTTTTAGTTTCTAAGATTTCAGTTCGTACTGTTGTGGTTAATCTCTAACTGTTTTCGACATGCCCATACAGACCTATCAAATTGTGTAAATACAAATTTCAAAGAAAATACTTTAAACTTATCTAAACTTCCAAGGTATTTAATACAATTGGAAAAATATTTTGGCCATCTTCTACAGCAACAGATGTTAGCATATACGATCACAATAACGTAAAGTATTGCAAGAAGAAATTGATTTTCTTTTCTTTCAACTTCTGGTTTATTGTTTGTATCAGCTATCTTGAATCACTATGAAATCGAAAGTGGAAAGAAATACCAGTTCTTACACACAGATAGTGTTTCCTTACCCATCCCAAGGCAAAACAATGACAAAGCGTGTGGACAGGAAAATTATCGCCACATCTTTCCTTTCGATTTAATCTGTTATATTCTTGTTGACAGCGTTCTAAAGTTTCAAGTAGATTACCTCAAATGAGTACTACAGCGGTTCTCAAGTGTTTGACAAATATATTTCTTTACGGAAAGGCAACAGATGAACAGCAGAAGACATCTAGGGAAGCTTGGATAAATATTTCTCGGCGCCAGTTTGAAAACTCGACGGGGAAATCATTTTTAAACTTGAAAATTTTGTAATTCTTCCTGCTAATTCGAAACACCTTTCTATAATTTTCAACGCAAACCATTTTCATTTACTTAAGAGAGACATTGATCCACTGTCAATGTCTTGATTTATTTGAAAATAGAAATAACCAAACCCTTTGTAAATAGATTAACACTATGGTCTATAACGCTAAGACGGAAACTTTGATTAATATTCAGTAACAAGATGTAAACCTATCATTACATTTATTTCATTTACATTTCAATTAAAACCAGTTTCTGAATGTTCATATGATTTTCTTGAATAATCTTGCACGATGTCTTAGCTGATCTCGATCCAGAAGAAATTAAAATTATTCCTTTAATTCCATTCAGGTTATTATCTTCAAGGTTTATCTGACTTGCATTGAAACACTTTATTTTACACACTTTACAATTGTTTTGAAAGGCAAAATTTGCTTCAGTGGCTTCGAAGAAAAAAATGAAAGTAAAAACTTTCGTCTGAAATTGCAACAGTCACCTTCGTGTCATCTTTTCGCATCGGTAAGTAAAATTACATTTATTCTTCAAATGTCAGAAAAAATTCCGTCTATTAGAGCTATTCTTACATTATAATTGACTTTAAAGATTTCTTTTTGCAGGAATAAAGGGCTGTACCGATTACCTTGGCCCCCTGCGAACTGACAAACACAGAATGTTTCTTATTCAACATATTTCAATCCTCAAGCGTGAATCACCCTTGCCGCCACCAAAAGTCGCGTGGTCAATCGTGTTTTCATTCTTTTTTTTCTTAAAGAATGCCAATTCAAAAATTTTAAAGCTTTTGTTTAAGTTTTATCAAAACATTTATCAGACCGAGATCACGTCCTTATCTGCGCATTGTGGAGCGCCCTGTGTTGAAAGATGACAATCGCTGAAGTAGTTCTATCATTATTGACTCGGCGCGAGTTAACTTTATCTGGCCATCTTTCTGTGAAGAGACTCCCTCTCTTTGACACTTTCCTGAGACAATTCATTCCTTGTGAAATAATGAAATAGTTACATATTTTAACAGTTCATGCAAGTTTATCTCCATTAACCAAATGGTATTTTAAAAGGTAAGGTAAAAATATCTGATAGTCAAGCAAATTAATTATACTAATCTAAAGACAGGTGAAATAGGTTGGGTTTGATGTTTGAATTTGAAATTGAGTTTAATGAGAACAGACTGACATCAAAGAAATCTAGTGTTTTCTGTCGCATCAATAAGAAAGACAGTTGCACAAATTCCTGAATATATATTCATATACATTGTTAAAAACTTGGGTCTAATTTTGTAAAAACACTTCCAAAATTTTCATTTAAAAAACAACAACGTAAAATCTAACCATTATTGGATACTAGATAACTATCTGCGCAAGCGCGGGTAACAGTAAAGGATGCGTCATGCATTCGAATACATATACCGAACGTGACGAAAATTACATTCTTTCAAATATTCAATGAACTTCCAAACTACTAGCTCTGTAAAAATACCTTATCGAATTGATCTTACATTTTTCGTATTCCTATATATTGTGAACATCAGCTGAAAATTATACTAATCTGTGACCCATCGATTACAAATATAATACAAACATGTATAATACATATACGATTACAAATGTATGAATAATTCTTGAACCCCAACTTTTGGTACGATGTGGAACAAATCTTTTTATCTTTTTATGAATTACACTTTCATGAATGAAAGGTGTATGCGTATGGGTATTGATATAATAATAATATATTTATGACAATATGAAAATATGTTCCCTATGCATCGATCGTCCCTTGGTACCTTTAGTTGCTGATCAACTATGTTGCACTTAATTGCAATGTTTATACATGTTTATGCCCCTAGAGGTCCATTATTTGGAAATAAAATATGTACATGTCATTTCCCTCTTCAACTAACCTTCTATGGTGTTTTTTTGTTTGTTTTTTTTTTTCAATTATAATGATAAACAAACAAAAAGGATTCTGGAAATAGGAAGTTGATCAATCCGTGTTATATAACATTACAAATAGAACCTCCCACAACAGTGTATATGCACTTCAATGACTTAAACAGAAAGTAAAACAAATTCTTGATAAAAACTTAAGTTTTAAAACATTCATGTGCTTTGGTATTTTGTAGTTTGTCAAATCAAGGTGGATAGATTAGTGTTAATCCACGCCGTTACATCTTTTGGATAAAAAGTCTTTAAAACATAGAAGACGAAAACTGAAAAATAATTAGATGTAATTTAATTATTAATTCCTTTAATTAGTTTGTTTAAAAAGGTACAAATTGGTTTCATTAGTAAAAGAGTCTGACATTTGCATTTACTCGCTGAATTCGTTAAATACATCAACCTGTATATTTTATGACGTTTACCGCACAGATAATACGTGCACGACACGCAGACTAGTGAACTACAGTGAAAGTGTTGCGTAGTATTAGCACATCAATGCATGCCAAATAAAAGGAAACATTTAACACTAATATTTACATTAAATAGATGTGATATTTAGTAAAGGTATAATTTTAATATCTTATCTCTAGAACTCTCTGAGCTTTGTCATTCAACAAGGCTGCATTCAAGATAGTAGAGGCTACCCTTGGGGTTAGGTATGGTGGCTGATTTGTGTCATTTTACAATTTATCGTCATTTTGCTATTTCGATGCAAAAAGTCAACAAAACTATATTTAGCGACTTTTCGTCCAAAATTAACCAATTGCAAAAGACGACAAATTGATAATATCAGCTACTTTTCGCCTTAAAATAACGAAAAGACAACGCATTCTAAAATGGCACATACAGCTGCATCAGCTGAACAAATTCCTAATCAATTAAATAGTTCAACATTCGCATCTTGTAAATAAATGTAGATTCAAGTGGGTTTTAGACTAGACTAGCCGCTACGATCTTGAACGCCGCCCATTTGTAACAGCCATTTTCTTGAACGTACATATGTAATGTACAAGATCGTAAATGCAGGTTGGGCAATCACACAATCTCTGGGCTGCGTTCAAGATCGTAGCGGTTACGTAGTGCTATGAAATTGAACGAACATCTAGGCTAGCCCTGCGTAGGGAAATCAAGCGTTCTTTCATACAATGTGTTCCACAGACCTAGATATCTAGCCTTTACCGCTATGCAAACTGCTACGAACCTGAACGCAGCCCGAGGGAGGGAGGGGGTGTCACCACATACAATTTTTCCCAATCTGTTCTCACCAGGGGCGGATCCAGGAATTGTGGTTACGGGGGGGGGCACTTTATGAAGCAGGCGGTCTGAGGGCCACCTTGAGGCCTCCATTGGGTCCAGGGCGAGGTGCGGAAGCTCCTGGATTTTACAAGACTTGAAATATGTCTCCTATTCAGTCATTTGTACTACTTTCTATCATTTTTTATAAGGTGAAATTAATAAAATGATGCAAATTTTAAGGGTTTGGAAAACAAATTAAGTTTTCTCAATAAAGTAATTCAAGAAATCAAAAGATTTTGTCATTTATTTCTCCGGGAGTGGAAGAAATTATTGCATCTTTTATCGTTTAGTACATTTTTCTAAACATGATACCACAATTTACCTTAAATTTGAAAATTTAAGGGGCGGGAGCGCCGGCTGCGCCCCGCCCCCCAACTTAAATCCGCAACAACTCTTATTGATTCACAACTGGAAGTGCATAAGATTAGGCAAATATATTAATTTTCTACCACGGTTGGAGGTGGAAATGACCCCCCCCCCCTTCCCCTACCAATGAAATAAACATGTTCAATATAAACAAAAATGGGGGGGGGATGTAGTGTAACGCAGATCTACAACAGAATTAAAAGAAATTTGATCACTCTTTATTCAATGTCAAAGTGGTGGTACCCGTCAATTTTATGTAATACTCCATGTGGCATTGTCGTATTCTTCATTGAGCAAATTATGACAGTTTCACATTAAACAGATTCCTAATCAATTCAATATTTCAACATTCGCATCTTGTAAATAAATGTAGATTCAAGTGGGTTTTTTTTTGTAAAATCGGAAACGATACTTTGACATCAACTTCCCATATTTATGTAGCAATATTCCATTATCACCTGTATATGGTGTTTATATCTCTCAACAAAATCAATACGCAAGAGCTTGTTCCACCTATGATCAGTATTTAAATCGAGACTGGCTACTGACAAACAAGTTGATGCTGCAAGAGTTTCAACAGTCTCGTTTAAAGTCAACATTTCGCAAATTCAATGGTTGTTACAACGATCGAATTTGTCAATACAACCTAACATTAGGTCAAATGCTGTCTGACGTGTTTCATACCAATTGTTAGGCTGTTCTTGGCACACTGATTTTGACTATGGATAACTCAGTTTACCAGAAAAAAATATAGGGCTTACGGCGGGTGTGACCTGTCGACAGGGGATGCTTATTCCTCCTAGGCACTTGACCCCACCTCTGATGTATTCAGAGGTCCGTGTTTGCCCAACTCTCCATTTTGTATTGCTTATAGGAGTTATGAAATCGATCACTGTTCGTTATCTTCACCTTTCATTTCATCCATTCAGAATTAATATTTAATCAAACTGATTCATAGTCATTTGAAGTAAAGCTTACATTTGCATCTTTTCATAAATACAAGTACATTGTCTCTGTTATACTAAGTAAAGTGACATGAGTTCCTTGTTCTTTCCAATAATGCATGCATTGCCAAACTAAGACTTACCGCCTCGGTGGACTAGAGGTTAGAGCGTTCGCCCGCATGCGAAAGGTCGGGGTTCAAATCCCGGCCGCGACAGACCTTAGTCGTTAAAACTGGTAGTGACAGTACCATCGCCAAACGCTCGGGATCAGGTGTGAATGTCACGGGTCTTCGGAGATGACCTTAAAAACGGATGTCCTGTGTCACAGTAGGTGTGGCACGCTAAAGAATCCTCACTGCTCAATGGCCGTAAGCGCCGAGGAAAGGCCTAAATTTGAAGCCCTTCCCAGGTCTTGGTGACGTCTGCATATGAGTGAAAAATTCTCGAGAGAGACATTAAACAAGATACAATCAAACAATCAAAACTAACCATACCACAAGTAGGGGGTGTCACCAGATTTCTTATCACCGGGCTGGGTAAACCAAGGAATTAGAATTGGTAAAACGAAAAGAAAAATCCTTTAAAAATACCACAGACCACATCTTCCATTACAGTGTTTAGGTTTGATGAAATCCTCATGCAATCTTTCAGAATACCTTTATTTACTCTAGGTCGTTTATGAAAAGTAATGTCATACTTCAAACGCAATATCCCAGTTTACTTTCGGAAGGTCGGTGTTCTCTTCCCAGGTACATTGTATCTGGGTTCTCTCTTCCACCAACAAAAACTGTGCGCCACCAGATAACTGAAAAATTGTTGAGTGTGGCGGAAAACATCAACCAATCAATCAATCAATCAATCAATCGCAATGTGGGTCCCCTACTATTACACAGAAAAGCTTACTTTTCAAATTTTGTTCCAAGCTCTTACTTTCTAAATATGGAACCATGGTGCCTCAAAATGACATTTTACGCTTGATTTTGTTGAGCAAGGCTAACTTTTACATGCTAAATATGAAATCAACTTTATAAAGAAATAAAATGAGATGCACGTGTTTTCGGTTTGTATATACTACATATTGAAAAAGCTTTTACTTTTTATTTCTCATGATTTTAATCAAGGTTGTCTTGCAAAATGTATGTAAAGATCCATAATCTCTTTGAAGGTTCTTTTAAGGATAATTTAAATTTCTGCAACTGTAAAGGCGTTACATTTTTATATCTAACGTATTCACAAATTAATGAAACGTGTCTTTAGAAAACATTTGGTTTCTTTTGATGATTTTAGATACATGTGTTAAATTGAGCGCAATGTTTTGACATTTAAGAATCGTTTTTCTCTCCATTTACTTTAAACATCTATGGAGAAATAATCATATTAACCCTTAAGTCAACGAACATAAATATCAACACAATCTTCGTAATTATATATCTTTTTATCGAGCCTAAACACATAAATATGTATAGTTATTCGACACAAAAAAAGCAATGGAAACAAATTTACATAGACTGAAAATTGCAGTCGTTGGAAAAGAAGAAACAACTGCATTCCAAATTCCACTTACAATTACGGTTAGATCGAGAAGATTTAGTCTCCAACGTCGCCTTTTCTAGATAACGTTGTAATCATTCGCATAAAAAACATTTACTGGTAAAATTGTAACGATGTTTCTAGACAATTAGACAGAGGCTGCGATACACAAGATAAAAAGTGAAAATCGTTCCTTTAACCTCCACCTTTCCTTCATTTTGTACATTATCGAAGAAGAAGTTGCTCGAAGCTGACAATTTCAACTAGTGGAAATGCTGATAATTCATACTGATAAACTTGTAAAATAATCGACGCATATGAAAGTCAATAATGATCTGCTATCAAGTGAAACTCGGTATGCGGCCGGAGTATTGTCGTCAAATATTTCAAAGATGATACAAATTTTGATAACATCCATATTCCCCCCTGATCAGAGTGTGCCTGTCATCTATATGCCTTTCGACAAGGAGGATAATTAAAGGGGCTTTTTGAAGCTTGAAATATTACAGTATGAAAAAAAATGTCAATTATTGGTAAATAAGCGTCACATTAAAATTTTACGATACATATATACGAGTACAAAGTTATATTTTACCTTTGAAACTAGCAAGATCAGTTTAAATGATCAATGAATACTTAGTAATAATAGCTGCTTTGGTAAATCTTGAAACAGTCTGATTACTTAATAGTGAATGAGATATCGATATCTAGTAAAATAAAGTGCAAAGCTTCGCTGCAGTGATTGGTTCACGATATAATAAGATAATTAAAAAATGTGAAACTCGGAAATCAGCATCGCATATCATTTTATTTTACTGTATCAAATCAATTCCGTAGACTATATTGGTCCTTATCTGAGGATATAATGACGTCACATTCGTAGAATTGCCTGTATTTCGACTCCCTGATTTATCAATTTAGAATCTTAAACATGTGGAAATCAACGGTTGTGTAAGACGAGCTGTGTAGTAAATTAATAAATTAATTAATGATCCTACCGACTGTGCACAATGTTTACCTGTATCAAGTAAGATCAATAAGTAATGCTTAAGCCGAAATATTTTCAAACTGCGAATGCTTTTTCTGGATTATTTTGAATTTAAGATAATTTACATGGTAATAGTTTGGTCTGGCGTAAGTCTAGGAAAGATTTATTAATATGAACATTACAAGTTAGCTTTAATATCAGGCTTAGATTTCTCGAAAAAATATTTGAGAAATCAAAATTTTAGTAAAATCTCAGACTTAAGTCCAAGTTTCGACTTAATTTTTTTTCCCGAGTAATCCAGGCCAGATGGATTTTGTTCCAACCGTATCATTACTGACGATGTTATTACATGCAGGACCTCCTGAATGTAAAAAAAAAAAAAAACGTATCATTACTGACGGTGTTCTTACATGCAGGACCTCCTTAATGTAAAAAAAAAAAAACCCGTATCATTACTGACGATGTTATTACATGCAGGACCTCCTTAATGTAAAAAAAAAAACCGTATCATTACTGACGATGTTATTACATGCAGGACCTCCTTAATGTAAAAAAAAAACAACGTATCATTACTGACGATGTTATTACATGCAGGACCTCCTTAATGTAAAAAAAAAAAACCGTATCATTACTGACGATGTTATTACATGCAGGACATCCTTAATGTAAAAAAAACCGTATCATTACTGACTATGTTATTACATGCAGGACTTCATTAATGTAAAAATAAAAAAAACGTATCATTACTGACGATGTTCTTACATGCAGGAACTCCTTAATGTAAAAAAAAAAAAAAAAAAAAAAAAAAAAAAAAAGAAAAGTATCATTACTGACGATGTTATTACATGCAGGACCTCCTTAACCTGTAATATTGCTGATTTTCAATCATCGGTATAGTAGTATATACATGTACAAAATTACAGCATGACAATTAAAACCCAATAAATATGACGGTCCAAATGCCTATGTAATGATTCACGGTATAGTATCCCATTTACATGCAAGTACGATCACGTGTATAAAATTTAACATTCAGGAATATTCACTTTCCTAGAAGATACCGTTGTTTTAATTAGGAATAATAATAAACCTCAGAATCGTAAATACTTGTGTCTAAGGTATTGAGAGGTATTTATAATTTGTTAGCAAAGATATCTATTCTGGATAACAAAATGACACATTAGGGTATCATATAATACAATGCGACAATCAATGCTTCGATTGCAGTATGTTCTTGTTCCGAGTAATGCTTTTATTATTTTCAATCAAATTGTGGGGTGTTTTTTTTCCTACTTCGTCAATTTGAATTATAGTATAGAATTACACAATTATCAAATTATCTTACCAGTTGGTAACTGAAATTATCCTAAACTGTTTTCATCAATGGAAAAATATATTACAGAGTGTATACTATTATTTTAAAAGTTTTCATCGTAAAAAAAGATATTGAAAAATCCAACACATTTCTTTTGAAAATACTACTCTAGTGTATTGATTAAACATTGAAACCAATGGACAATGCCTCTTTTTGGTATTATGTACATGTATATAAAAAGAAAAGGACAATTTTTCAAACAATGTTTTGGGCTATTCAATAAAGTAAATAAAACAATTAAAAATTACAAAGAAAACTATAAGTCCCCAAATAAAAAAAGTTTGTTGAAATCTATTGGGGTTTTGTCATTGTTGTTGTGTCTTAGCAAAGGGAAGATAACTCTCTAGTAAATGAAAATCCTAATAAACTTTCTCTCACCTCCAATCAAAGATGGACAATATAATCAGGAATCACCATTTTTAACTTCAATATGCAAAGATCGGAAACGCGGAAAACCGTTTTATTATACACTGACTACCTTTTAGTTATAATGCGGATTTTTATCAAGACAAAGTCTATCCATAATGTCTAAATATCATTCGAAATATTTATCCCCTCTGAAATCGAACAATGCTACTTGCTTGATATGAACTATAATTTTCTCTCCCACTTATAAAATAAATGATGTATATGATTCATATCCAGTTCCTAAGGCTAAAAACAAAGTATTTTGCAATTGGCGTTGTAAAATTTTAACAATACCAGCTATTTTATTATATAAAACATTATAAAGATTAAGCAGTAGACTGGGGCTGTATAAGCCTTCTCCTTTAAGGCATAAGATATTGTCTACGTGGGGATTATCCAGAAATTGCAACAACAATAGTGTCTCCATACATATGTCGTGAAAAGATTATCAAAAAGAAATAAAATATAATAATGATTTAGAGTTCTGAGAACAATGCGTCATATGCATTGGATAAATCAGTAGAACCATAAGGTAAAGAGCCCCTAAACGATGACAGGTATGATTTTAAAACCACCCAGTTTGTATTTTACATGCTGAAGAAATTGTTACAAGTGAAGTCAAAATTGAAAGGATGAAATCATGAGTGCATTCAAAACAGACTGATCGAATGAAAAGCGTTCAATAAGGAAATATTAACCTCATGAAAAGGTATGTATTGTAGTTTTAGATGAGTTTACAAAACATTTCGCTCTGTCATTCCATTTAATTTGAATGTTGGTTTCAGTTGTCGGCAATGTGTCATTTTTGAAGATCTTAGATAATACACAACTCATTCATTTGGCGTCTTGGCTCTGAAAAGATCATTTTTACTCCAAATGTTTCAAATGAAATAACTCTCCAATTCGTCATTATTAAATTTTACCCCTTATCGTTAATTTGCTTTATGTGGGTTACATATATATAGATATATATATATCATTAAGTAAATATAAAAGATACATTATAAATATTTCTATTATGTTTCAGAAACCATTTGATGAATCATTGAGTTTCCTTTCACAGCATTCAAGTTACAGAAAAATGACGTTTTATATAATAACCGGTGTTGCCTTGAAAGATTTCGCTTTGTTACTTGATGAACAAAAAGACCAGAGACGGCATGTTCTCACTTGTAATGATATTTACATTTTGTGTAAAGGCGGTGTTTATTTTCTTATATAATTTGATACGTTTTTCATTTCAGTGACACTTTCTCACGTTCATGAAAATGTAAAAATTTCAAAATGTGCAATCTGAAAGTGAGCAGCTACTATCCTGCACAACCGTTCCCCGAAAGATCAACTGAAACATGAGACTTTATTACAAAGGTAACAAGGCTATAAAATTAATATCATATATGTTATTATCAAATATATTTTGATTACTGTTCCAAATATTCAAATGTGTTCAATATTAAGATATGACATAAATATCTGTGTCCTGTGATTTTTTAATTGTGTGTTAAGGATCTTGAAGAATTAAAAAATCAGTTCTATTACCACACGCCACACTATCTAGAATTCGCTATCTTTAAAACACATTGTGAAATATCTCAACTCCATCGATGAGCACAGAACAAAGATTATCGCTTTCGGATCTTGTTTTTATGGACTGGACAATAAGTTGTGTTTTATGCCCGGTGAATACTGTTTCGCTTTCTTCGCCTGAGCCTGTCAACAACTCTAGTGCAGTAGACAGTCTGCCTCTAGTACACCACAATGGAAGACCTAACCGACCGTCTTATTAACGCGTTTTGATTTGAAAATCGGGTAAGAGGCAATAGAGAGAGAATATTTTCTTTTTCAAAGCCAATGTCACGCGCCAGAGTCAAAATCGAAGCATCTGCAGATTGTGAAGTTCATATGTTTTAATTGCCGTTCAGGTCATTTTTTTCTTTTGTGAAGAGGGATTTTGCTTTCAACGCGAATGACCATAAATTGACCCTTCTTTCAAAATGCAGCGCATTTATTTGAAAAAAAATATCTGTTTAAAAAACTGGCACCTGACGCAACGTGTGTTGAAATTTTAACGTTTTAGAAATCGCTGTTGTTGCGTTTTTCTGATTTGTTCTGCAATAAGCATATATGTTTCAGAATAATTTTTTTTTTTGTTATATGTCCATATTCTTTATACATACGACACAGTTTACTATATTGCATGTAGTTATTGTTTGTTTTGTTATTGTTTGTTTGTTTTATTTGGAGTTTTTTACACCAATATACTCTGTCAGAAATAAACGTTTTCAATATGAATGAGGCGGTTCAATCATTGTAAGTATATAGTACATTAATTATTCATAATATCAGCAGGTGGTGTCTGTTAATACATGTATTCAAGGAAATATTGCAAATTTAGCCATTAGATTTACTTACATTTAAATTCACATATTCTAAAAAATCTGTTAATCTTTAAATCTCCCATCATAATTCTACATTAAATTTCTGTTAATTTCTCATAACTTTCATCAAGTCAATTAATAGCATGCGAATGACTAAAGATCAATATAAAAACTTTACTTAGGGATTTTTAACACCACATGATCACACATTTATTTCTGATATTAAACTATATAAAACGTATACATTATATCTGATATCTACCTCATCACCCCTCCTCCTTCTTTAGCTATTTTCTGATATTAAACTATATAAAACGTATACATTATATCTGATATCTACCTCATCACCCCTCCTCCTTCCTTAACTATTTTTACACGGCAGCGTTACATGTATCTGAAACAGCTACCTCTCAATTTTTGTAGCAATATTTTAGCATGGATTTTTCCATATAAACGTGAAATATTGTAATTTTGTAAGTCTATCGAGTATGTATGTCTTAGTACAATATACATGAATTTTGTTAGGTTTTATTTCATTTCCAACACTGTGTTTCATGAACATGATATACTACTACCAAAACAATGTTGCACTACATGTGCTAGGCAAGAAATAGGATTTAATGTTATATATGGACTCTGTATGGCGGAATGTTTTTTTGTTTTGTTTTGGTGCTGAAGTCTTGTTATGAAATATTGTAACTGTTATGTTAGGTAAACGTTTGAAAGTAAATCGTGTTCTCAAGCAGGAAGTCAATCTGAATTACAATGTTGGCCAAATTTGCAGATAGATGTCTTTATAATTAAATTTGATATATATAATTATGACGCCTGCTCCCTCCTTGGTGACGTGCATTTATAATCCCTCTGAATGAATCTTTTGTAAAACGTGATAACAGATAACACGAAAGCTGTTTCTTGTAAAATGCGTACGTGCCATGGTTCAGAGTAATTGTCATATCAAGGTATATAGTTCAAAATTGGCGATCTTAGAAATATATTTTTTAATTCCTAAATTATAAATCCTTTGTTATGGCGTTGTTATCTCCCTTGTTACGATACGGATAAAATAAAAGGTCACACTATACAAAATTGTTCCTTTCAATCAACCTTTCTTCCAATTTTGAAGTATCTTCTTATATTTCTTATGATTTTCTTTATTTCAATTGGAAATGGAACACTAAATCGTGAGTTAATAGTCTTTAATAACCTTCACAGGATAAAAATCATATATAAATTGCTTTAAAATCAATATTCCATAACCATTATTATTTATGGCTGAATCCATAGTCGACAATAAGAAAATTCTTTTATTTTCAAGGTTATCATTTGTTGAATATAAAAGGTTCGGAAACATAATCTTTCATTTCTTGTGATTAACGACGCTAGGTTGTAACCAATACCCTCTGGAATTAATGGTAATCTCTGTCTCCATAAAGCATCGGAATTAAGGCTTTCTTCGCGGTAATACAAAGGTCGTTCACATACCTATGTGTTAAATGATGTTTGCTCATATGCACACAATATGCAGTTACGGAAGAATAAATTTCTGTGGGGTGCATTTTTTTTCTCCCGCATATATAAAGCCTGACCGGAGGTGGTATCAACTAATGATTCTTTAACAAATCACACCCCAATCCAGCCAATTATGAATAAATGTCATCATAGGAAAATTAGTAATTTGAAATCATTTGTATTGAAAACGATCACCGGAAAATTGGTTACTTCCCTTTATTAATAGAAATATAAAAAAGATAATATTTAAAGTTATCAATAACACTTTAATTGCGTTGTAATGTCGACAAAAAATAAAACTGAAATACAATGAGTGCGAATGCGATTAAATCTACACTTGCAAACATTGCTATTTTACCACTCGAAAGGACTGGCGTCGCCACATCTATAATTGTAGCAGAGAACTTCATTTTTCTATAGTGATGGACCCGAGATAACAACATTGTGCTTTTGGTCGTCTGCGAATTACATTTTCATCTGCTCTCCAATTTTTGACCAAATTGGCGGGGACAGATGAAGACGTCTCAAAATATCGATAAATTTTCCCGACTGATTATTATGAATATGACACTAAATGACCACTTAACAGCGAGTTATCTCTTCGTTCAATTTAGTTAATATAAGGTTTCACCGGCTTGTCAGCTTCAAGGTAACAGCGATTCAAGGCAACTAATGTTGCAAAATGTTGAACACTCATCGTATTGTTCCATATGGTTTTAGATTTCACTGCAAACAGAGTAACAAAAGAACATGGCAGACGGCGATCTGAAGTGTTTTGTATTGTTGCAAGTTTTCTGTGCGGTATTTATGATAAACCCCTCAAATTAAATGTTCGTTAAGTAAGTCGTACTTTTTAAACCAAGCAATTGACTTTCCATGGTGATTTCTACTTGTCAAATGAAAGGAATCACTATCCTTTTTTTATCAGTCCTTGTGTTGTAAATGACAATGAAGATGAATCTGCCTTCTAAAACAATAGACCTTCACAAAGAAATTTAAACCGAATGACTCAGTGAGTTTGAAACTCAATGAGGTTCTTCAACTGCTTAAGGTCATCGCGATACGGTTATACCTCTACACACATTGTTAAAATCTTCAAAAAAAAAAACTTTCAAAACAATTAACTGGAACAATTCACTGATCTTAACTTTTTCATCTACACATGACTGAAGGATGACAGAAAGATAAATGAAAGAACAGTCATTCATAAAAAAAAAAAAAAAAAAACTATTGGAACTGATGTATACATGTTTCAATGAAACAAAAGAAAGTGATATCGACCAAGTATTCCCCCTGTCCTTTATTACTGTGTTATGACCACCTCATTCTATATCTATACAATTTGATAGCAACAGTTTTAATCCGATGGCAACAGCAAAGTCTACAATTTACTACATGTTTCCCCCTTCTCTTTTGAAGTGTAACTCATATGACCTAATACCAAGGTAACCTTAATACCGGATGTTACTCTATGAAATATAATCGGCAACTTGAGATTCAGGGTGGGTATATGTCTCCACCTGGGTGCAGCTTTTTATGACTCCAACACATGTCTCTTAGTTTTACTTTTATTGGAGAGACATACCCATATATAGTTTCTAATCTGCTTCAAGAACCAAAGCATATCCCTATACTTTGTAGGACACTGTCATTAAAGGTTTCTCCAGTCTTCAGCTTAGAGTAACGTAAAGTGTTTTTCCTTCTCCTTTGGCGACAGTCATGTCCCATTGAGACGAAGAAGTTCCTGTCCTTTATTTATATTTGGTAATTTACAGGCTTAAAACATTTATTTACTGATCTTCTGTAGAAATCTACATATTTAATCCACATGTCATTGAACTGTAAACGAGAGGAATCAGCAATGCGATATTTTGTGCAGTAGTAACACGATATAAAATAAAGTCTGGGGAACGGGTTCTTGTTTGTTGTCTTCTAAAATACCTTTAACTAGTCTATTTATGTAGGAGTCGAGGATAAGGTAAATAATTAACAACGGATTCTTCTCCATCAGTCAAAAGGGGTAAAGGTTCAATATACCTTTAATATAACGTAGCTGTTGATAAACTACCAATTTAGATATACCACTAGTATCGAAATATTACAAGCACGATCAATGCAAGCAAAATTAACAAGGTGAAATCAGATTTTAACTTCAGAGCAGTGAAATTATGTATTTAAAAATGTTTAAAATTAAACGTATTCAGAATATGATAGTATCTGTTAAACAGCGAGCTAGGTCCTTTGATCCCAAGTTTCTGAACTTTAATCGTCTACTTATCAGGGTATATTGTTGAGATGAGGTATTATCAGAACTTAAGACCAGCAGAGCATACCGAGTTTATCACCAAAATCGGTACGATTCGCACAATTTATATTCGAAACATCATCCATTAGAAAGATAAGATACAAATTGTTACAAAATTTACGCATTTCATCAAATCCAATCAAAACAGACGATCAGCGACGAAAGCAAAAGCGCCGACAATATAGGTAAGTCGCAGCTTTGAAGCCAACATTTGAGATCACGACACCAAGATTTCGTTTACGATTTTTATAAATCGACCTTCCGATGCTTCGTGAGCCATCGCAATAGCTGATATCTCCTTAATCAGATGAATTATAAAAAATAGCTGACACCATTTTGAATTATTTTTCACAATAGACTCTTATCAAGGCGCCGGATAGATCCGGGGGCCCAATAGATACACAACAGCAGCATCCAAATGTCTAGTTCCAAACAATACATCTCAAAAATTGACTTTATGTTTCTTTTAAGATTGTATTGATCATTTCATAATCGACATCTTTCAAATTAATACAGCATTTTATCACAAAAAAAGCAATTAGCTGTAAATGCAAAAGAGTGCTGTTAACCTATCACTTTTAGTCTCACACAAGAATACGCCTAACGATTAAAAGATATGCAGATCTTCTAAAGACGGTATTACGCCTAGATTTTAATTCTGATTTACAGCTTCTGACTGTACCAACGTTCTACATGTATTCTCTGATTATCCGAAAAGGTCTGAAAAAATAATTATTTCCTCTAGATCTCTTTTTGCTATAAATTCCAAGTTGGACTCTGCTATAAAAATAAAATAACCCATACATACATACGTGCGTACATGTACGTATGATTTCGATAAAGATGTTGTTTTAGTGATTTTAAAGAAGAATTAGAAAAATTGAATAAAGCATCTCTTATCAAGTGATATCAGTATTTTTCGAACTTTCTAAGGTTAAGTTTGACTTGGATCATATATTGCATACAAATTATGAGAAAAATGTCTTCATATCGCTCAATATATTTGGAATAATATATGTACATCCAAACACGTTCTATTTTTGTGGCTTTTCTAACTACAAAAGTTGGAAAATTGATATTATTTATTCCTTACACTGTCGTTATCGATGCCGAGGAATGTAAGGTTTAAATGTGACTTTGGTTTATAATCTCCAAATTAAGATGGAGTCAGTTCCTCCGCTGTAGATCCCTTTTGTTTTTCTTAATAGAAGAGTGAAGATAAACTCAGGGAAACATCAAACACAAACGATAAGTAAATGTCACAGAATTCTAGGCCTTATTCTAACATCAATGATCTCATTTCAATATTCAGCTTTATAGTAGTGACGCAGCGGCGAATCCCTGCCAGTCCTTCGTTCGGCTTAAAAAGACAGAAATTTGGAAACAATAGCAATGCAAGGGGTTAAATGAGATATTTAAACTGTCGGATAGTATCAAGAAAGTGACACTTTTTATTGTTAAATAGTGACTCATACTGAACTTTGATATCGGCTTGAGTACTTTTCGGGTCCCCCGTGGTTTTTACCGTAGACGCCCTTGGACGACAGATAAGACATTAAAACAAAAGTACTTGCATTTTTTTTACCTCGCGAGAGCGATATCATAAGAGCGAGAAGTAAGTCAACTAAAGAAGTAATGTTGGTCGGCAATTAGTATTAAATTACTAACAAAGGCGTGATACTATCGGCATGATATGAATAAACGGGCCTGGTTATAAGCGGCCTACCGCGAGGATATCAATTTATACTCGCCTTGACGTCTTACTTGTTACTATATGACGATATTGTTTCAATATTTAAAAAAAATTGCAGATTGACTGATATCTTATCCTAGCCATTATGTATCATTAAAGGTAACAACAGTTATTTACTGGCATTTTTCTATCTTTGAAATCAATTCAAATGTGATAGAGTAATTTGTAGTTCTGTTATAACGTATAATTTGCCGCGTTGACATCTACGTGACCTGTCGTTAGCGAGAAAGTTTAAAAAGGCAGAAGAGACTTTAAAGTTCAAATTTTTGAATCATTATAGATCTTCTGATAAACTAAGATGTATGAACACTCGTTAACTTCATGATGACAACGCAAGTTTAAAATAATTTATAAAAATTATTAATTCAAATAATATAACTGTTCGACTATAAGTGATTTTTTAAAACTATAATTTCAGAATACCATATTCAAAAGCTAGTGTATTATAAGAATTATTCAGAAGACATCTGCGATTCCGGTTCAGTTTGGACCTCTTGTTTTAACTCCTTTGTTTTGTCTCTACAAGGTGGGGTGTGACGGTGCATAAATATGACCTTTTTTGTGCGCCATCTTTTTGATATTATTAGTGGGTGGGTTTTTTTAAAATGTGTATCGGCGGCGATCAATTCGTGTGATTTACATGTTTATTTGCTCATTTGCAAACCTAGTCATTAGTAAACGGTTGTTTGTATTAAGTTGTCCAAGCCAATTAATTTTGTATATTTTGGTCTATTACGTCATTTGTTTGAACTTGGTTTATTGCGTCATTTATTTGATCATGATAATAAATGATATGTTCACTATAAAATGTTGTGTTATTTCATTAAACACGTCAATGATTATTCAGTAACAAAAACTGAGATACGGAATGCTAAAGTTTTTGCTCATATATGGGTTTTTCTATTTCAAAATTGCGGAATATAAATAATGTCGTCCGGTGCACATATTATCGTCGGCGACTATATGCGCATACTTTTACAGTACAAGTTATCGTCCGTCAAGACACATTGTCACCGACGACAAAATGTGCCAAGAAAAGGCATATCTTTTGCATCGCGGTACATATTGTCGCTGATGACAATATAATACCCCCCCCCCCCCCCCTCCTTTCTCATTGTGCATATGAAATGTAAAGATAAGAAACAGTGATCAATCTCATAACTCCTATAAGCAATACAAAATAAAGAGTTGGGTAAACACGGACCCCTGGACACATCAGAGGCATATATTGTTTTCACTGTCCGGAATATGATGTCGCTGGCCGCGATCTGAAGGATAAGGAGAACAACATAACTACAGGAATCTCTGCAGAGACTATCTAGCTGTGGTTGGATGCTGATTAATAAATATTTGGAATTATTATGCAATTCCAATACCAATTTTTAACGGAGGCCGTGGTCGTCTTTTAATCTCATACAATGATTATTGTGTGACAGTTTCAAGACGTTCTGTTTATTTCATAGTTTGTATGTTTTATGACGAATTAGAATACAAACAGACATTTATGTTATATGTTTAATGCTCTGTAGTATTAAGGTAAATTTCAATTTGATATCCATATCAAAATATCACTGTTTAACAAACCACTATCGAGAATCAGAGAAAGTATATGCATCGTTTGCTTTTCTTTATCAGTACATGTATAAGTCTATTATAACATTATGATATCTAAGTCTCTTATAACATTATGATATCTAAGTCTCTTATAATATTATGATATCTAAGTTTCTTATAACATTATGATATATATGTCTCTTATAACATTATGATAACTAAGTATCTTATAACATTATGATATATATGTCTCTTATAATATTATGATATCTAAGTCTCTTATAACATTATGATATATATGTATCTTATAACATTATGATATCTAAGTCTCTTATAACATTATGATATCTATGTATCTTATAACATTATGATATCTAAGTCTCTTATAACATTATGATATCTATGTATCTTATAACATTATGATATCTAAGTCTCTTATAACATTATGATATCTAAGTCTCTTATAACATTATGATATCTAAGTCTCTTATAACATTATGATATCTAAGTCTCTTATAACATTATGATATCTAAGTCTCTTATAACATTATGATATATATGTCTCTTATAACATTATGATATCTATGTCTCTTATAACATTATGATATCTATGTCTAGTCGATAAATAGCTCTTTAGAGCTAATGCTGTATTGTTATACCAGGCCTTCATATCTTAAATTCATTCATTATGATCTTAATCAAATAAAATAGGAAAATGATACATACGTGTGTGTATACATAGTTTGCATAGTATATGTATGTACAACACCATTCCAAACTTATTTCAATAAGTCTTGTTCATGCTATCGAGATATTTGGGTCAGTACCTGATGCTACATGTACATTTGAAATAATTGTAAGAGGTTCGTGTCGGTACGCTTTGTTGCCGTGTGCATATTGTCGCCAACAACATGTACCGTCTAAAATTGGAAATATGTACCGACGGGCGATAATATGTATCGCGAGGATGTGTACATTTGTACATATCATCACCGACGACAATACGTACCGTCACACACGGTTTTAGTTAAAAAATTTAAATTTTTGGCTGTTTGGCTTCTTCGTCCCGGATACCCGGTTTGGGGGAGGAATAGGTATAGAACCGTCCCTATGTTCTTAAAACATCAAACAGTTGATATGCAATCATCTTACTATGCTTGAAATGAGAAATAACAAAACAGCAGTGTGGTGATGGTGCATGTACATGCAGTAGATTGACAACAACAGTAGCAATACATACGAGTTGATTTACCACCAAGAAAAGATTTCAGGATCATTTCAGGAGAGCAAATTAAAGATGAATGTTGGTGGATGAAAATGCGGTCTCAACATGTTAAATTTGATGTAAAAATTAAGTGGACATGCAATTGTTCAATATTTATTTTATATAGGTAATAACGCTTATCAAGCTAACTCCAGGACTTGTTTCTACGATATCTATGTATGTATATAATTATGCTTTTAAAAATTCTACATGGATAATAAATATCAAAAATATCTTTACAAGCTTTTCGATAACTTTGTATTACTAAATGTAGTGCCCCTTGATACATAGGAATATGAAAATGTTAATACGCATATGAAAACTAAGCGCTTCTTGTAATACTATCAAGATAGCTTCCAAAATTCTTTTCATCGCATTCTAAAACGATTTAAAATGCCTGGGTTTATGTACCTCAAGAGAATGTGTCATCGCAACATCTGATTACCATATAGGAAAAGTGCAAATTTTGAAAACAGACTGATATCATTGATGATAAAAATTTACATCCAAGATTCTTCGTGTTATGACATTTTAACGCCCATTTAAATGTATTCATAAAACTTATAACAGCTGACTTTATTGGTTTATACCTTATGTTAATGAATTTTGTTACAATTTTATAAATGGAACTCAAGAGAGAACAACAATGTGACCCTCCATTTCAATTCGTTTCTCCTCATTTTTTTCTTTAGAAATAAACGAAAGTCCTATTACATCAGACGAATTACTATCTAACCAAAAACATTGATAACAATCTTATCTAGTTTATCGTAGACGGTATATCGTATGTATTCAACATAGCACATTTTTCAGAGCTTTTAAATCACATATTTAGCATAATGTGTCGATTAATCGTTACATTACGTGTAATTTATCCCGTTTATTTGGAATTTTCTCCATGGTCATGGATAGAATCACACACAGCATCAAGGACAAGGCATTAATAGCCCTCACTGAAGAAAGTAAATACATTTTTCACTTTCTTTTCAATTTGATCATTCTTTCGAAGCATCTAAGTGTGTTTCTTTTAAATATTCGACATCTTGTCTAAACCCACCTGAATCCTAGGGAGAAAACATTGGTAAATAACCCTTTTTTATTAAATATCAAAAGATAATTTTAGTCAGAATTAAAATGAATGATTTTTTGATAATATCGAACATTATTTTTCAATTTCAGGATAATTTATGATAAGAGTGGACAAAAGAAGTCCCTTTGAAGATTATCCTCGGCTTTATGACAAATGATTACGTTGAACGACCAAAAGATAACACAGTTGCCTTTCAGATGCGCACAGGCAACGTCCGGCGTGGGGAATTAACCATGTCGAGTCATAACTCTTTCTTCCATGAAATATTGTACAATTTTGGACACACCGTCTAATCAAGGGGTTCATATATTTTCCGTTTGTGATATTCAATTTACCTTATAAATTTCAGAATAAATGAAATTTTACGAATGTTATGGCAATCAAAGGTTAATTGAATGTGATTGTCCAGTTGATAGCATTCACAGCAGCCATCACTTATGGACAAATGAGCTTTTCCAAGGCTAGCAGAAGATGTCGATCTCAATTAAATTTTGCATTATGACAACTTTTGTTATTCCAGTACTCCTGACTGGGGTGTTATCTTTGTACCTAAAGCATGACTATGTCTCAGTATAACATTCGTTTTGTTGATATGGAGAAATGTATTCCTGTGTCCTTCTTTGAAGCCTAAATTTTACTTGCTTCACATCATTATTTGCATGATACATTTATTTATAAACACAATATCTAATCCTTTGAATGCGACTGAAAGAATGTGTATTGTTTATACCATTAAATGCCAATCTAAATTTGGTAAAATCATCTACATATATGTATACATTTGTGCTATGCATACACGTTTCTGTTGTAAACGTCATTGTATCATACTCCGAAACGAGAACGTCAGAAGTTTTGCAGCAAACTACGTTCTAACCTTTTGTATATCATTCGTACTGTAAGATACCCCGCCTTATTCATTTTCGTGTTACACAAACCACGAAAGTATCTATTATCATAGAAATTATTGACGTGAAAAGAAACTCATATTTGATCTTGGATTAATTTGTACTCGGATGCAATAAATTTTTATACCAACTGTCCATGTTGTGCAAATTCAACACACACCGCAGAAAAAAAACCAAGTACGTAAAAAGCATAACTCTCTAGCGCCAACATTCGTGCAAATCGGTAAAAAGCTAGTATAAAGGTAATGGTCATTGTTCTTTGTGTGTCCGACATTAAAAATAAAGATTATCATGAAAAATAATAATACGCACTCAATGTCTATTGCCTCTTTATCGCTTATATACACGTACAGTATTTACAAACATTTCGATTTAAGTAATCTTCAAATATCTTAAATGCATATTATATTAAGAATGTACATAACCGGTACCATCAATACTATATTTATACCTGTATAGTGCACTGAATTGTACTATGTGCACATGCTATACTATTGTTAATCTTTTTTTTATATACACGTGGACCCCAAATTAATTACAAGTTCCATATAATTGTGTACATGTGCATATCCTGATTGATCATTAGGGAGAGGGCTCATATAGGGCAAGCCTGCTGTCCAATTCCATCAACTTATTGAATAAATATTGTTTAAATTAAAAAGAAAATGTTAGAATAGTGAACGTTTTCATTTCTTTTTCCACTTTTGTATTTTAGGGATTTTATTTTAGCTAATGCTTGAAATGGTAATGTAAAACTGAGTCAGTGATTAACTTTCTTACAAGAAAACAGACCATTATTAATAGATATAACTCTTCGGCAGATTGCAACTCTCTGCTCTGAAAATTTGTTTATTTGCGAACCTGGCAACTTGATCATTATTTATTTTTGTGCCTGTCTGTCCATATAACAAATCGTTTCAGAGAACTTGAATGAAACAGAAATAAAAAAGGAATTTATATGCATTTTAAAACGAGGACCAACGTATTTAAATTGTTCAAATTACGCGTGTTTTATAATTTTTTCGATTAACGTATCAAATTTAACCTTCATTAAAACCCAATACAAGACCAGTCACATGGAAAACATTTACTATGTTAAATATAAGGTCTGCATTTGAAATTGAATGCAAAGTCTCGATTGAGCCAGGTCTGCATTGTTAAGCAGATAATGCAACCTACGTGTTAAGGGCATTCCATGACTTTCTTCTTGCTTATTTTCTTTTCAGTTGTAAGTACTGAAATGTTTCAGTTCAATATCGTAATTAGTCTATTATACTAATTACATCTTTACCTTTTCAATTCATTCCGTGAAAACGCAAGATAAAAATGCAATAATATCTAGATATGCCATGATTGTGCGCCGCTAGCGGCCAAAGGCTAGGTTTCCGTTTCTATATAAAATCGTCAACTTTCAATGAACATTTAAGTCTTTTCTTATCGAAAATTCTACCTAATTTGTATTAAATTTTTATGAAAGGCAATTAAATATTAAAAGATGATTGTGTATAAGTAATGTGATATTCCGGTAAACAATAACTGTCATAAAAATGAAGTATGGGAAGAAGCGCTATTATAACTTCAAAGTATTAAAAAACAACGACATTTATAAAAAAGATTAACAAACACAACATATGACTGAAGCTTTTTGTTGTCACACACGCAAATCCACTCAGCCTTGTGTATCCAACAAGTAGAAACTGGAAAAACTGAAATCGAGGCTGGTGACTTTATTGGTAAAGATGCTAAACGATTAGATATTTATAACAACGATGAAGCGCCATGGCTCCATAACCGTTGCTATTAGTTTGATCAGTCAAAATTACACGTTAGATATGAAGGAAAAATGATCTGAATATCTTGTTTATATGAAATTAATTCAATTAAATTTTATTATTGTCAATAAGTTTAGGTGGAAAATGGTCACCTTAATCTTCAATGAAAGGAAATGGGCGATTGTAGATAGGCTAAAAGATAACAAGGTTGTCTTTGTACAGACTTGAACAAACCTAGAGTGTCAATTCAATGTGCTGAAATGACTCGTTAAATCACGAAAAACTTCACTTTCCCTTGTCTCCTAGTAATCATGCAGTCTCAAAAGGTGGATCAAACCTGCACTATAATTGCAACAGATTAAATTATTAAATACATCTTCACAAAATAGATGTCAGTTTCCATACGGGGTTTTGACAATAATTGGCACTGTAACCATTTTAAGGGACTTGTTGGTTTTCAATGAGAACAGTAATTGCTTAATCACGGAGATATTTATCTTGAATAGGAAAATGATAAATATTAAAATCGTATAAAAAGATGACGTTAGTTAGACTGAAAAAAATGATTACTTTTGAATACCTTTTGTAAACGATTACCAAAATTTGTATGAAAGTGTTAGCGATGGTTATCATTGTTGTCGTTCGTTGTTTACGTCATATAAAAGAGATGCAAAATGGCGCCTCCCATGGCCGATTATTGGGATGTGATAAAAATCTGAAGGCAGACAATGAACGCAACAGACGGGATCTGTGTCTTGATTCTGGTAAATTTCTCTCATTTCAATGCTCAATTTCTTTATGGTTTGTAGCATTTACTCTCTCTCTATACTTTTCAGCACAACCATTAAATTTTGACAATTCATGTAGGTGTGCCTTGATACAAACATCCCAAATTCCTCTTCAGGAGTGTATTTTTTTTTAATGCAGAGAGAAACTTGGGATCATTTTCATTACAAATCACAATAATTCTGAAGCAGAAAGCCTCATGAATATAATTGTTTTCACCTTCGCCAAGCACCCAAACCTCTACTAATGCCCTGTCACGGGTGGAAACGAGTTTAAATTCAGCCTAAAGAACAACTACTGAAACGTTATTATAAATGTTGCTATTCTATTCTTAATTGTTTAAAAAGCTGTACACCAAGGCATCAAAACGAAGAAATTTAAACATTCTATGATCATTTTTCTCTCTATATTTTGCGCCTTTTGAAGAATTTGCAATGGTTTTAATCCCTCTATTGTTTAAATTTAGCAGCTGTCCAAAACGTTTTGTGCAAGAAGAGTTTGAGATGAAATTTCATTCTTCCGGATATAGAGTTAATTGATAAGCTTTGTCAAAACATGTACGTACAAACCTAAGAAAGTTACGGCAAACAAACATTTTTACTTTTTTTTAAGTAGAAGGCGTTATCCACATGAACATGTAATTGTTGTATATTTGGAAATAATTTAATGCTAGTTTATCATTATCTATATTGACACACCTTTGCCATGTATCATTAATGGGATGCCAAGTATCAAAGGGATTGAAATTTCATCTGCACATGTGACGTCAATTTAGAAGACAAACATTTATAACCCCTAAATTACACACTTTTGGTAAATTTGATCCACATTTCCTGTGCATTTTGCATTTGTAAAATTGAATGTTTTTCCCGTAACATATTTTATATCCTACAGGTGATACTGATAAATTGTGATACTTAGAAAATGTTAGCGAACACAAAATTCTATTGGTCCGTGAATGTTCTCTATACCCACTCAAACCAGCCTTGTAATTATATCATTGGGTATAATTCAACCAATCAAATCCGGTTTCTCAAGACTATGATAACAAATTATACTATACTCTCAAAACAATCACAGCAGATTACAGAACATGTGAATGAAAGAAATTTAGAATCGGTCGTGCATGTACATGTCCGCTTTACTCGGTAATTAAGCCATGGCACGGCATATGTCTGTCCAAAAACGAGTGCTGTTTATCATTTATTTCATCATAGCAGGATTAAGAACAATTTAAAAGATTGACTTGACAAATTTGTGCGGTCTTTTGTTCCCCCGTGTACAATCGTAGTTGTTTAGTCCCCTTCATTCATCTAAATACTGTATTTAGCCCCGCCTTTTTCTAATTAGGGAAGATAGTTTTAAAAGTTATTATATCAGACCTAGTGTGTTCACACTGGTGGTAGTAAAACAAAAACAATGTACATATACATGTATCTATACCCAGCACAAATACTTCGCAAAGAATCAGAATATTATTGAATGTAACAAATACTTGTACATGTACTTACATAGAATAACGTATGTAATTGTATTCTGTGAGTCAGTAGGTAAAAAAAATGGTATAAATTTTAATACCTACACGTATATTCAACTTATGGATAATCAAGACCGTGAGTTGACGTTGAATTCTCATTTACTAATACGCATTACGTTGTTATAACCACTTTATGGGTTTCCTTATGATTTGGGCCCGAATTTGCTAATGTGATATCATCCACAAAGCACATATAAAGAGAGAAGATTATACTCGCCGTTTTTAGATAATATATAATTTTTAAGCTTCCCGTGGGGATCCGGATTAGGATAGGTCCTCAGTACCCCTTGCTTGTCGTAAGAGGCTACTAAATGGGGCGGTCCTTCGGATGAGACAGCAAATCCCGAGGTCCCGTGTCGCAGCAGGTGTGGCACGATCAAGATCTCTCCCCGTTCAAAGGCCGTTCACCGGAAATGGTGACGTTTCCATACGAGTAAACAATTCTCGAGGGGACGTTAATTTCAGAAGGTTGTATATATAAGTTATGTATATAAGAATAAAGCGGTTGATCACTGTTCGGTATCTTCACCTTTCATAATATGGACATTACATAAGTAAGAGAGAAAATTCCTTGGATCAGTCGGAGATTAAACCCAAGACCCTTGCATAACTAGTTAAGTGATCTAAGCGCTGAGCTGACCAGGCCGTAATACAAAGTATTCTAATATTACTGCAATATGAAATTCAAACCTAATTCGGAAATCATAGAAGAACTTTTCATATCGAGAAGATAAAAGAATAGTTTTAGAAAAATAGCAGAAACGTCGTGAATGACCTTAAAACGACGAGTATCACACACGTAACTGTGAATGTATATACATAGTAGGAAATGTTACATGTGGACGGTGAGAATATCCTTCATACCTGGAGAACGGAATGGGCTTCAGATATTTATCAAGTATAAGCTTCAAATTAAAGGTACATGTGCCGTATTAAGCATTATTTTGTTCAATGTTAAAAACCATACCAAAATTTAGTCAGTATGATAAACTATGAAGGTAATACGACTTGAGTGATTGATTGTTTGTTTTGCGTCCCCTTGAGAATTTTTCACTCGTATTGAGATGTCATCAGCTGCAGGTGAAGTACCACAAATTTAGACTTATGCTTAGCGCTCAGGGCCATAGCAGTTGAGGTTCTTTATCGTGACAATGCCTGCCGCGACATGGGCCCTCCGTTTTTAAGGACATATCCGAAAGACGCCGGATTCTCACCTCTAAATAACGCGGCCATGGCATGGGCGGGGCTCGAACTCACGATCTCCCGATTACGGAGCTAATACGATTTGACTAATTCTACAAATTATATACGGGTATTAAAGGTATACTGGGCTACGCAACGCAGGAAGAAAACGGCGATGTTCTAATCCATATCTATGAAGGAATGACGTTTATGGTGGATGTGCGCAAGCGCAGGAGATAAATATTATTAGAAACACTTGGGGGATTTACAGTATGTAGTGGTACTGAATGGTGATTTCATGTTAAACATGAATTTCAACTCCCCCTCCATTGCTCAAAGTGGTTCTCGCTAACCTGTTTCCGTCTGGCTGTCTTTTATCGCTGAATGTGTCCCGCCAGCAGCCTGCAGGCCGTCCACGCTTTCTCGTCGCCATGTAATTGTTGACTTTCGAAATTCCGGTGCAATGTCACGTGATCATGAATATTTCGAAATGGGGTGTTCCCTATCCGACTCGGAGAATACATAATTAAATAGGAAATTAGCTTAATTACTTTTTAATCCGATTGAGTTAAATTGCACACTTTGGATAAAGTATATACCTTATATAACTTGATGAAATGTGAAGATAACGAAAAGTGATCAATCTCATAACTCCTATAATATCAACAATACAGCCCACCCAAGCACCAACACTCCAGACCATGGAGCCATTAATTTCATATTTTGGTAAAAGCTTCTTTGTTCATAATAACTAAAGATAGCTTACCTGCTAGTTGTCCATGAGTAAAGACGATTTTTAAAAGATTGCATTGTTTTCCATGGCCTTAAAGCCCAGTGGTTCAGTAACCGTAATTTTTCTTCTTCAATTTTCCCCCTTCCTTACAACGATCGATGCTCCATATGAAAAATAGTCATGTAAATTAAAGAAAGCAGTTGATTATGTTGTATCTCACTTACAGCTGGCGACGTCTTAATATGAGTGAAAAATTCTCAAGGGGACGCAAAACAAACAAACAAACAATCAATCAATCAAATTGTATTGTTTTCATAGTTTATCATGCTGACAAAATTTTGGTATGATTATTTTAAACATCGAACAAAATACTGTTTAATACGGCACATGTACCTTTAATCTGAAGCTTATACTTGATAAATATCTGAAGCCCATTCCGTTCTCCGGGTATGAAATATGTTCTCATTGACCCGTCAACATGTACCATTTCCTATAATGTATACACATTCATAGTTATGTTTGAAAGGTGAAGATAACGAACAGTGATCAATCTCATAACTCCTATAAACAATTCAAAATAGAGAGTTGGGCAAACACGGACCCCTGGATATACCAGAGATGGGATCAGGTGCCTAGGAGGAGTAAGCATCCCCTGTCGACCGGTCACACCAGGCAGCCGTGATGGAGGAGTAAGCATCCCCTATCGACCGGACACACCAGGCAGACGTGATGGAGGAGTAAGCACCCCCTGTCGACCGGTCACACCAGGCAGCCGTGATGGAGGAGTAAGCATCCCCTGTCGACCGGTCACACCAGGCAGCTGTGATGGAGGAGTAAGCATCCCCTGTCGACCGGTCACACCAGGCAGCCGTGATCTGTTTTAAGGTCATACACGACGTTTCTGCTATTTTTCTAAAACTGTTCTTTCATCTTCTCGATATGAAGAGTTCTTCTATGATTTCCGAATTAGGTTTGAATTTCATATTGTAGTAATATTAGAATACTTTGTATATCGGCCTGGTTAGCTCAGCGCTTAGATCACTTAACTAGTAATGCAAGGGTCTTGGGTTCAATCTCCGACTGATCCAAGGAATTGTCCCTCTTCCTTTATTACAGTAACTTAGTAATGTCCATACATACAGCCTTCTGAAACACTCACTTGCCACAATTAGAAGCTATCAACATATGCTAACTCTAAAACATACTTGGTGATATTGATTGATTGATTGTATATTGTTTAACGCCCCACTCGAGAATTTTTGCTAATATGGAGATGTACGTCACCATTGCCGATGAGGGGCTGCAAACTTTAGGCCTATGATCGGCGCTTACGGCCTTTGAGCAGAGAGGGGTCTTTATCGTACCACACCTGCTGTGACACGGGACCTCGGTTTTGCGGTCTCATTCGAATGACCGCCCCATTTAGTCGCCTCTAACGACAAGAAATGGGTACTGAGGACCTATTCTAACCCGGATCCCCACGGAACTATGGATTTGGAAAAAGTTTCATTCCTATATAAGTATTGAATCGTTGTATATGTCAGGGTAGTTTCAAAATATACAATATATGAACTGCCTGCCGCGACACGAGACCTCCGTTTCATAAGGTAAAATCTGAAAGACCGGTGATTCTCGATTTTCTAAATGTCAAGCGTTTGGCGAAGGAGTAATCTCTACCTATGTCACGCCCATGG
Source organism: Ostrea edulis (assembly GCF_947568905.1). Classification (NCBI taxonomy): domain Eukaryota; kingdom Metazoa; phylum Mollusca; class Bivalvia; order Ostreida; family Ostreidae; genus Ostrea; species Ostrea edulis. Next base: position 24,445,796 of record NC_079167.1, on the reverse strand, counting down.
CACGCGTGGGACTCGAACTCACGACCTCTGACCTCCCTGTTACGAAGCGAACGCTCTACCACTAAGCTACCGCATTCGCTTAGGATCAAAGACACAGGGACTCATGTTTGCTTACAAATAGCACACACATTAAAGTATCCTTATGTAAAACTAAATGGAATAATATCAAACGAGCATTCTTTGTACATGAAACTAGTTTCCTCACCGACCGGAAGCAGTGTAAAACATTGTAATATGAATGACGTGCTCCTTCTGAATTCGAAAAATTGATGTGTTCTGTTCCTTTTGAATTCGGAAAGTTTATGTGTTCTACAGTTCTACACGCATTTTTCATCGTATTGTTGGAAGATGCTATTAAATGCAGTATATCAAGGCGACCTTGGAATTGTCCATTTTTCTCAAATTGCAGAGACTACATGTACAAGTTCCATTAGGAAACATCAGGGATTCGAGACCCGTTTCAAAAGAGTATATATATTTCCTTCTTATGTACGTGTTTTAATATTTGTGTAAAACTCTGTTCACACGATAAATTGAAATTTGATTCTTTCCGTATTCAGTTTCTTAATGCATTAACAAATGTGACATTTTCAATGCACTGTAGTGTTGATTTAAAGTTGAGAATTAAAAAGTGTAGCATAATAAACTTTGGAATTGAAACTTCACATCTATTTATTGTAAATGGTAATTTACATTAAAATTGTTTACTCTCTGAGATCGTATCATAAATAAATCGTCATATATTGAAATTAATTTCTATTGGTATGCCAGTTTAAATGAAACTGATCCACTTCTTATATTTCGTTCTATTGACGAAATTGAAATATTTAATCACCAATACTGATAGGGCTGTGACTTATCTTTATTTCTTGTCTTCGAATTTCACTCTCCGGGAACATTAAATGTCTTTCATTTACAAGAGACAGACTGGTTATATGCCCCCTACCGACATATACATCCCAAAACGAAACAAATGTAAAATGAGCGAAAGTTGTTAAATTCAGTTGAATGTTCTGATGATAAGTTTTGACAGGTTTTGTGCGTATTTTTAAAGCCTATTCTAAAACGGGACTTTTACTTGGTTTTTCATGACGATATATGATTTTCATTTGAATCAAATTATCAATGTATGTATTTTATCTATATCCATGTTCAGAAAAAAGAGAAGTATTTTAACACTTTTATTTCAATTTAATGATAATGATCTACCGTTATGGAAAACGTAAATTTCTAAATAAGACTTAAGTAAAATTACAGTTTTAAAGTTTAAAAATTATTGAATTACAAAGTTCAATGAATATGCGATTGGGTGTAATAAATGCAAATTTGTAAGGTTTTACTTAAAATTACAATGAAACATTGCTCATTCAGAGGGGGTCTAAACCACATGATACTATATTTAAATGACCAAATCCCCTTCTTTCTCTGAAGAGGATGGTGTTAAAACATAACGAGTCACGTGAACCTAATGGGATTATAATTATCAGAAAATAATAATAGTGTAAAAATTAAATTTGATTTAGTTCTGACAAAGTGTCGAGATCATGATTTTTTATTTTTACATTTCTGCCAATTCTTATTATATTACATTTTAGCATTTGAATATCATGTATAATATAAAACGCTGTATTTCATTTCCATTATTGATTTGAATACCTCGGAGATCGACCAGATTACTTCTTTTTTATTTAATTCTCTCTCTCTCTCTCTCTCTCTCTCTCTCTCTCTCTCTCTCTCTCTCTCTCTCTCTCTCTCTCTCTCTCGTTCATGGTTTGAAAACTTGCTTGCATGCTAATCGTTTAATTTTCAGGTGTCACATGCAAATAATTGACAATTTTTACCAAACGTTAATGGGAAAGTGTTAGCAATTTTGGATGCATAGAATATCGACAGAGATGTATGTCTTGCTTATTTCATCAAACCATTTTTGGTTGCGGTTCTGTGAGGACGAACTTCTATTAAGCTTACTAAGCAGAATCACGATCTTGTTGAATTCAGGTAATCAGAACTATGTGTAGATAAATTAACCTTGTAATTCTAATGTAAATAATTCTAAATATATATATCATAATACAATTAACATTTGAAGTAAAAGAAAAAAATAGGTTTATCGAATAGCAAAAAAGGATATAATTTTTTCAAGTAAAAAACTTTACATATAGCACATAGTATTAAATGCACTTCGGAAATAACTCCCAAGTTTGGTTTTTGAGGTTAATAGACTTGCAAGACATTAGAATTGACCACATATTTTTCAGTCACACGGATGCCGAGGAAGGGGGTATATTATAGATGCCAAGGGAGCAGTCCTTGGAGTAATAGAAAACCCGGGTACCTTAATGGGCCCGGGTGTGGTTGTTTCCATCTGAAGATTTGTGAAACCTTTAATTAGGCTTTTCTCTAATTATGTTATTTGCTTTATTGCATTCTAATATATTATTTTAAATATAGTATCCATGTTATCTCCACCTTTTTATTGTAATGAAATGTGAAGATAACGAACAGTGATCAATGTCATAAATCCCATAAGCAATACAAAACAGATAATTGGGCAAACACGGTCATTTAATATGTGAATTTATAGTTGGTATTGAAAGTGATGTCATAATTAAAGCTTGTCTTCATTTCAGTGGCTAAATAGGACCGGGTCAGATTCACCCGAAGCGACATAATAGATCGAAAACAATTCGTCGATGTAAAGTGTAACCCTAAAAGGTCACATATTTCTAAGAGGCGGTGTAGTCTGGATCATCCTGACGTTTGTGTATACGCCGACTCCCCACACACAAACATCGGGGTGATCCAGACTAAGAGGAGTTGTACCTGGAGCAGTCCAGGCGACCATCAATATGATTATTGTTGACACAGGGGACTAGCAGGGGTTTTAAACAAATAAACTCACGTCATTCCAAAGCCCCTCAACAAATCACATTTAATTAACACCCACTGAAAACAGCGAAAGCGCAAGAAAGGTCTGAAAAAACTAGAGACCTATACAATTTTGGCAGCAAATATGACAATAGATTATTTGCGGGTTCATTTTTTTCCTCCGAGAAACTGTTGTTTAACAGTTAATAATGATAGATGGCTACAGATCATACTAACATGGGCTTATGAATTTTCATTTTCGTTTGTCAGGTGTTTTTTTAAGTATGATACATGTATATGTAGAATGTGGACCTTGTGTAAAGTGTGTGACCTGTAGAACACCTTACAACACCAATCTTACTGTTCCCAACAACTCAAATCAACTACTAACTACATTTTTATCTTATAGAAAGCAGCTATTTTTGAAAGAAAAAAAATTGCACAGGTTCATACTTAATTAATTTATATCATATGTTTGTAAATATTTTTATTCTAATTATACATGTATATAGCAGCTATTTTTGAAAGTTTTTTTTTTGCACGTGTTCATACTTAATTACTTTATACAATATGTTTGTAAATATTTTTATTCTTATTATTCATCGAACTTTTAATCGATAAACATTATTTTCAATACAGTCATTAACTCTTAATTTGTATTTGAATTGCTTGTATAAAAAAGGGAAAGGGGCATAAAAAGCTTGCAGTTTTCAGACAATTGTTTTCATGAAAATATATTCCCGAGTACAAAACTGATCATAACATGTATCTGAATTCATAATGAACTATATAGAGCTCACATTTGCATATTCTAATCAACTTTCGTTGTTGAACTAAATTAAATTCCTGGGAAGATGAATATCATGCCTTTGTAAAGCTTACTACGAGACGAAGATCACTATCTCTTAAAGATGTAATACCAATGTATCTGAGGTACCAGAGAACTAGGTGTATATTGGTAAATTCCATTGCGGGAAGGGCAATAAATGGTTATCCCTCACGTTAATATAAGTCATGAACGTGTAACAAATATTTATCCAGTTTCTGTTTGATCAGATCACACGTTTTTGGAATTTTCTGGATATGTATGTATTTTTCTTTAACAATGTGTTCTGTACATTTAATGAGAATAATCTATCGTCATGGTAACCATATGATGAAATGTTGGTTAAAAATAAAACTTAGATTCCGGTACCTTTAGTGACATGCCTATTCATGTATCATATCCATGGAATGCTCTCTTGTCCACTGTCTATTACCTGCAACGGTTTTCATACTTTGTTTGATTGCGATTAAGTTTTAGACCCATACAGAGTTCTATTTTTAGATCGGTTAGATGTTCCCTCCCAGAAGAGACATAACAGCTATGACAAAACTGCCAAAAAAACTCTAAATTGCCATGTCTTTTGATGTTTACATTGTGATAAAATATCAATGATTTTTTTTTAACTTTTACATTTCATAATTATAGAGTCATTTGACTTATTGCCTGTCATAGTGTCAAATATTAATCTGAAAAACTTTTTTATTTGAACAGAATTGAGTTTAAATGTCGCTTATTTGTGAATTAAACGAAACATTAACGAAATATGATATTTATTTGAGAATCTTTTTCGGTCAAATCTACATATGATCCACCCAATTACACAAATAAAACAATTTCCTAATAGAAACCCATTTGACATAGCTGTATAGGAGCCCAGTACCAGCTGCTGTCTAGACCAAACAGAAATTTGGTCAATAAAATATTTAATTTTTAGCTGTAACTGAATCTATTAAAGTACATCGATTATTCGTCTTATTTATCATGTATTTTAAGGCGGGTATAACTCAATCAGAAAAATAAGTAATATATCTTTTAATTTATAATTACGAATAATTGGGGAACTTTTTATACACTGAACCATGATTTTTTTTTAATATATTCGATCAGTGCATACTATCTATTCAAGATATATTACTGGATTCAGGTACTCTTCACACAATTGCTCTGAAAAATATAGTTCCATTCATGATCAGCAGATATTACAACAAATGTATATAATATCGATGTGTATGTAATACGTGGGAGAAAACAAAATTAAAGTCAAATGTTTTTAAGAAAAATCACTTTCCCCCCAGAAATGTATATAAGAAGTGTTCATATTCCTACGCTAGCTGCATTCTCAGTCTTTTCACGAAATATAGGTCATTCTTCGATTGAAAAATTTTTCACGATTGATTATACTATTGCAACAATTATATTACTTTGATGAATATTGTTTGTTAATTATCATACAATTTCTTCTGAGAGAGAATGTTAATCATTAATTTATGTGGGGTTTTCCCGTTGTTTAATGACGGAATGCGTATACAACACTCAACACCTGGATTTGGACCACAATTAAAAGGTGAAAGTCACCAGTCTGAAGATATTTGCAATGTATTCAGTGTGGCATATACATGTCTATTTATTTTTTAAGGGTTTCTTTGCTGTTAAGGTTATACCATACACAAAATTTGGAGAAAGTGTAGATTACATCAATCCTTCTTGTTTTTGCCATTCTAAAGTTCGCATTAATTTGTTACATGGTAAAAATTAGAGTACAATTGTATTTATTCCGAGAGATTTCAATTTTTTCATGTCTTTGCTTTGAATTTCCATACAGATATAAAAGAAAAAATTTGGGAAGAATGATGAAATAAGACTGGTTTGATAGGGAAATTTTGTGATAAAAATGATCATTTTTAGCAAAAATTAAGCCTGCACAAAGTATGTGCCCCAATAAGTTGTATTAATAGGTATACGCATTCTCATGTAGTATTTTTAAAGCTATACTTTTCTGCTGTATTTTAATAAATTTGCTAATCCCCAACTTCCTTGATTTCCTCCTTTATCATTCGACAAAATAAGCATAAATATCTTTGTACCGTATTTGTGCCATCTATCCATTTTTCATATGTCTTGCAAGCACCGGTGTGTGCACTGTTTGCTAGTGACAAAAGACTGGTGACGGTATTTGCTACGGACATGAAGGACTATACACCAGTTTCATAACAAGTGCAGTCTTTTCTCAGAGATCAGCTGAGCATAGTGAAAATTCAAGTAAATTAAAAGTCGAATATCTTGGATATAGGGTAACCCATATCTATTCTTGTTTATAAAAGTACTCGTATATTGTAAGTTAATCAATATCTACTGAATATATGAAGATATTAGAAGGGAGCATGAAAAGAGTAACGATAGCGAGCAGTAATCCGTCTCTATTTTTACTCAATTAAAAACAGGAGTACTGGGACTGAAATAATTCTTACATAAGACAGATGGAATATGCTTCATCTGTTTCTATGCTTGGAGTGACCTGCCCTTGGAAAAGTAGCATAGAGTTTGCTATCAAACGTGGGTTCTTTAATGCGATATCTGTTACATAAAAAATAATTATTGTAAATAACATTTTCTGTTTTATTCAAATGATTTTCTGATCTGCAAGAAATGACTTCCTTATGAATAATTTTAAAGGATATGTTGTGCTGGTTGTCCAAAAAGTATTAAAGTACTGAGGGTTCTTAAAGTTTTTGTACATTTGCATGGAAGTTGATTTGTACAAAAGAAAAACTTACTCCTAATTTATTTATGTCAATACATGTAACTATGCTTTAATTAAATATCGTTCAAATGTGATTATAAATAGATATAGTTTATACTAGTATAATGCGTCTTCATAGGGAAGTATTAAAGAGTGAAAATTAGTTCTAGCTTTGAATTTGAATGAAAAGATATGAGAAATATCAGCTAATATCAAAATAGTAGATAACAATATATGCTACATGTAGCCGCTCGGACATTTAAACGTCTACTGGTTCTTCCCCATCAGTGAGAAACGGTGGATAATACATTCTGCCAGGTCACCTGAGCCAAGGCTGAAAACAGCCTGTTCAAAAGGATCGAAAACCCACACTCTTCCAAAAATCGAAGTATTCAAAACAAAACTCATGCACGCATGCTCTCTTCTAAATGGTTAAAAATCAGAAGGTCCACTGTCTTTTTCAGAGGACAGAATTGTTCCAAACGAATATCCGCATTCTCTTTTCAAGAATCGAGGTATTTGCAAAGAGTCAAAGTACTGCGCGCGCTCTCTCTCTCTCTCTCTCTCTCTCTCTCTCTCTCTCTCTCTCTCTCTCTCTCTCTCTCTCTCTTGAAATGGCTCAGAAATGACGGTATCTTTACCCAATCACGTATCCTCTATCAAATAATCACAATAACTCTCTGAACAGTCAAAATGATACGTACTTTACCGTTATATACATGTATAAAGAAGTCAACCGAAGGTTGTTTTTTTTTTCTTCATCATAGGTTGTGGTCTTTCTAGTTCCAATGCAAGGTCCCTAAATATCCCTCTTACATGTACTAAGTCGGATTTCACTTTGCAGGACAAATCTTAGCTGTTTTCAGGTAGAACAGAACGAAACTTCAGAATAGGTGTGTATGAAAATGCCTCGTCATAAATGATGAATCGGAACATGCACAAGAAAAGTATACAATTAGCTGAAAAGTGTAACCAGAACATTTATGAATGTTTTCATTTTGGTGCTGAAAATTTGATCGTGACGTTGGTTCTACACAAAATGTACATTGTTATTGTCACCATTAGTCTATGTAACGTGTGTTTTGTTTTAAATTTGCTTTGACTTTCTCTCACACAAAATCTTGTGGTTATCAGACATTTTAGATATTGAAGTTTGTTCTGCTACTATGTGAAATTGATTCGGTTTTTTTGTGTACGTGAGAGTCAAAAGATTCAATAGTCCTGCTCTTCTGTGGTCTATTCTACACTGAAAATAACTCAAAGTTAATTAAATATTTATTGCATCTCTGGCCATGAGTGGGGTTAAGACAAGTCAACTGAAATTCAATTTACACCTCATTTTCTCATATTAAATCCAAACAAATGTCACAATACTTACAGGTGCTTGAACAAACGATATTTTCAACAAAAACATTTCAAGGCTTCTCTCTGCCGTTGTCTAACGGATGAGAGACTCAAATATAATCTAGGCTTCATTGACAATTGAACGTCATAGCTAGGACTACTTAAAGAATAATTTACCCATAAATCATCAGTAATAAAATATATAACATTGAAAAGCGAAAACGGGCTCGCCATTTCACCTCTTGGGAACATTTAGCTAAAAATTCATTTGGTGTAGCAAGATCTTTTGAATTGCTTATTCAAGGTGTAATGTTCTGAATAAATTTGGGGGGAAAATTATCTAATCGTTTATGAATGCCCTTATTGAAATGTCGCATAGAGTGTTAATTTTGTCGAAAATTTGAATGTATATGTTGGCTTATAAAATTCAATTAAAAAAATAAAAAGTAACATCAGAAATCAGTGGGGTGCAGTTTTTGGCAGTCAAGCGAAAATTCGAAAAGGATATTTATACTACATTGTGCGTCACAATTCTTTATTCTATAATATCATCTTTGAATTTCAATAGAAGAAAACACGTAGAAGAATCGCTTATAAAAGACATAACAGAACGATAAATAAGCATTCACTAAGACAAGATTATTCAAGAGCAACTACTAATGACTCTGGGTAAAGGGACCATTGATGTATTAAATATTTGGATTGACAATGAAATTAGCATAAATTTGTGGTAATTTGCAACAAAGGATCGGCCAAAATAGGCCAAGTTTGCTTTCATATCAACAATCGGACGTCAGTGGAACGTGTATCGTCCCTGCATGGTGTTTTTAGCAAAATCATTCCCAGTAGCACATCCGATTTCACTTTGATGATATTATAATATTTGCCACCTACTTGGCACACAATTCAGTCACGTAAGTGTGAGAATAGTATAGAAAGAATTAGGGCAAAATGTCATAGGGATTGAGAGAACTTAGTATCCTAGCTTAAATGAATACCAATGCACCTCTCAAAATAAGTCAAGGTTGCTGTAAATGGATACTCCTATCAACGTTTGGTGTCTGAGTGGTTGGAGTCTCCTCCACCTATAAAAAAAACTGCTGGTAATCTTTTAAATATTTTGCTTCCTCTGTTTTTGTTTAGAAAATGCATATAAATTAAGACATTCATGCCAACTTTTTACAACATTATGATAAAATTTACACATCCAACTATCTTCCAGATGTTCACTACAATCACTCTACATATAAGACTTGAAGCATAGCGGAATATAAATTAGATAGTCCTCAAAACTATCCCCATAATCCATTAGTACTTCCTTGTGTCCATTGTTTGAATCAACAGTTGCTAGATGTCAGAGAGTTGTTCTCAGATACCCCGAAATGCCTTTAACATATTGTAAATGGAAAGATCAATGTGAGATTTAGATAAATACCTTTATCCCACAATTATACTTCAGTCTTGGGGAAAATATGAGACAATTTATTCATCAATTAGGATTTCATGAACTGCAGCTGTGGAGGATACAGCGCAGTGACCGCAGAAGTTGGAAAAATCATATTTTGCCACAAATAACAAAAGCCTATCGACCCCCTTGTCCTTCCCTTTTCAGGATTATCACAAAAGTATAGAGTTAATTATTGACTCTCCACAAAACCACGGCAATGGTTTGAAGTTGCAATACGAAAAACCACACCAAGCGTCATTTTTCAAAACAAAGTCACATGAAAGCATGATTAAAAATTCTCTATGTGTCATTTATATGAAATGCATTTTGCATTTGAACAGATTTCCTTGCCTTTTATTTTTCTTGCAACCGCACACCTAAAATATTATATTAGCATAATGGATTATGAGAATAGAAACGTTTTGCACATCAACGTTACCCGGTAATCAATTCCTCGGTTAATAAAAGTTATACAACCTCTATCACAACACCAGCGTCCTGACAGATACTGTTAAACATAATATCAGACCTCAAGGGAAACAAAATTATACAATCCTCCCGTGGGAAAATTTTTAAATTTTAATTTTTGCTCATATCTTCCTAGTGAACGATATCTATGGAAACCAGGTTTTTACACTTTTTCTCAGTCATTGTAAAGCACAGATAGTATGACACTTGGCGGAATCTAATAGCTAACACGTGTTTTGTGTAATAGAGCAAGCAATTAAAATGATCTAGTCAATTGTTGCATTTTGCGCCATAGAGCTGGCAAAGGTGAGAAGATTAAGCGATTTCCGTCCGCCCAGCTGCAGCGGAAAGTATAACAACTAGCTGACTTTTACGTAATCATCAGAAGAAAAAAAACCTCCGTAATTATTCTGTGGGAAAATGTTTTAATTTATTTAGACGTGCGTGGGATGGTACAATAGAGTACAGGGGAGCAGTTCGTCTGCTTGTGACGTAAAAGCAAACGGACACCAAGATTAGATATTCTTACGTTCAGCATATCAAATATGGCGATAGTGTTTCCAGAAATCAGAGTATACACAGCGCTGGACACTCCAGAAACATCACTGAAAATGATCTCCGATTAAAATAATTCTAAACACATCAGAAATTCAGTATTCATGGTAGGCCTCTTCTAAAATTTAAAACTTCAAATACGAATATCAAAATTGGGTTCTCTTTTGTTTTAAAATAAAAAAAAAATTCCTCAGCTACTCATGTCAAATTTTCTTTTTGAAGCTGAATATAAAATAAAAGTGAGTTTAATAATGCTAGAACAGCTGATTTATAATTGTGTTAATGCTGTGTATCACCGATATATAGCTATGTGTGACCGGTTTAGAGACCCATGTTACCGATATATAGCTCTGTGTGACCGGTTTAGAGACCCATGTTACCGATATATAGCTCTGTGTGACCGGTTTAGAGACCCATGTTACCGATATATAGCTTTGTGTAACCGGTTTAGAGACCCATGTTACCGATATATAGCTCTGTGTGACCGGTTTAGAGACCCATGTTACCGATATATAGTTCTGTGACCGGTTTAGAGACCCATGTTACCGATATATAGTTCTGTGACCGGTTTAGAGACCCATGTTACCTATATATAGCTCTGTGTGACCGGTTTAGAGACCCATGTTACCGATATATAGTTCTGTGACCGGTTTAGAGACCCATGTTACCGATATACAGACCTGCGTCACCGGTTTAGAGACCCATGTTGCCGATATATAGTTCTGTGACCGGTTTAGAGACCCATGTTACCGATATATAGTTCTGTGACCGGTTTAGAGACCCATGTTACCGATATATAGTTCTGTGACCGGTTTAGAGACCCATGTTACCGATATATAGCTCTGTGTGACCGGTTTAGAGACCCATGTTACCGATATACACACCTGCGTCACCGGTTTAAAGACCCATGTTACCGATATACAGACCTGCATCACCGGTTTAGAGACCCATGTTGCCGATATAAAGACCTACGCCATAGGTTTAGAGATCCATGTTACCGATCTAAAGACCTGCGTCACCGGTTTAGAGATTCATGTTACCGATTTAAAGTCCTGTGTAACCGGTTTAGAGACTCATGTTACCGATATGCAGCCCTGCGTCACCGGTTTAGAGACCCATGTTACCGATATACAGACCTGCGTCACCGGTTTAAAGACCCATGTTACCGATATAAAGACCTGCGTCACCGGTTTAGAGATCCATGTTACCAATTTAAAGCCCTTCGTCACCGGTTTAGAAATCCATGTTACCGATCTAAAGACCTAGTATGTCACCGGTTTAGAGATCCATGTTACCGATTTAAAGCCCTGCGTCATCGGTTTAGAGATCCATGTTATCAATATAACAAGAGTACTGCAAACGGTACAATATACGCCGTCGGATAGTGAAATTCAACATGGAAGCATATTGTGCACTCTGCATTGTTACAACACACATTCTGAATAGAAAAGCCTTAAAGTGGGTCATGGTGCACCAATCCATCTGACATGTGAACTGATTATGTGTTTCTCTGAGAGTGAGGTTGTGACAAAATGTCGGTGCAATATCTACCTATGATGGTAAAGAGTCCAGGAAACCATTTGATCTACTTTAAGCCCTAAAGTAGGTCATGGTGCACCAATTAAGTTGAAATGTGAACTGATTATGTATTTCTCAGAAAGGGAGGTTGTGACTAAATTTCTGAGTAATACCTGTGACCATACCAGAAAAATGTCTGGAAAACTGTTTGACCTACTTCTACCCCTGAAGTACTGTAGGTCATAATGCGCTAAACCAGCTGAATTGCTAACTGCATTTAATTTCCTCCGAGAGGAAGCCTTTGACTAATTATCAGGGCAATATCTGTATCCGTAACGAAAACAAAGTCCGGGAAACTGTTTGACCTATTTTTTCCAAAAAGTAGGTCAAGGATGGACCAATCCAGCTGAAATGCAAACTGAACTTGTATTCCTCCGAGAGGAAGCCTTTGACTAAATATCAGGGCAATATCTGTATCCGTAATATAAAAAAAGCCCGGAAAACTGTTTGACCTATTTTTAGCTCAAAGGTAGGTCAAGGATGGACCAGTCCAGCTGAAATGCAAACTGAACTTGTAATCCTCCAAGATGAAGCCTGTGACTAAATTTAAGGGCAATATCTGTATCCATAATGAAAAAAGCCCGGAAAACTGTTTGATCTACTTATAGCCCTAAAGTAGGTCATGGATGGACCAATCCAGCTGAAATGCAAACTCACTCTTACAATTCTTGAGGGAGAAATTGTTACCAAATTTCAAAGTTGTATATGCATCCGTTACGGAAAAAAATCCGGAAAGCATGACCTCGGACGGACGGACAGCCAGCCAGCCTGACAGACAGACAAACGTACGGACAGCGCCATAACATAATACGTCCCGTCTAATTACAGGCGTATAAAAACCTGCGTCACCGGTTTAGAGATCCATGTTACCGATATAAAGACCTGCGTCACCGGTTTAAAGACCCATGTTACCGATATAAAGACCGTATCAACGGTTTAGAGATCCATGTTAAATATCATATAAGGACCCATGTAACCGATATAAAGACATTTGAGCGGGAATCTGTGTCACTAAATAGCGACCCCGGTATAAAGACAGTCATGAACCAACATCTACGTATAGATTTAATGCACAACAAAAAGGCGTAGATATAATGAATGTACTACTATATATGTACCTGTGCTACGTCATAGAGACATACATATGTAAGTATAAAGGCTGTAGTGGACTGATATGCTGGTTCCTATTCCGGTGTCTCGATGTAGTGACACATTTCAATACTTACGTACCGATTCATAGTCTTTATACCGGTAACACACATCTTTCTATCGGAACTTACATTTATATCACTAGAGCCAATGTCACTACATGATTAGCTACAGAGAGTTAACGTTTTACGTGTATAAAGGTTGTTCACAGAGGGTCGACGTACATTATACCAATAACTGATCATTTATACACGCATTTACAATGGACTAGTAAAGTAATGATCATTAACTATTTCATGAATATCTTCCTGCGATGAGACGTCCTGGTACCTATCAATAACAGATGTATTTCATCTTTAAAAATACCTCTACAATTGATATAAAAAAAATCATACCTGAAATTTAAAAGACACCGAGAAGTGCGTTTGAGTGTTCTAATCGTCCGTTCTATTGTGTTTTACGAGACGAGGATATATACTTGTATATCAAAGTATGATTATATTGAAGTTTTAAATACTATTATCTTATTTCGGTAAAAAAAAAAAACTACTGCCAACATAACAAGAATCAATTTAAGCATGTTACAAAGATTGTCACAATTCATTCACTCTCCCATAAATATTGATAGATAAAATCAAATTGTCGATAATTTCTCCAGCCAATTACGTGAGGATATACGTTTGTATCGGATTGTCATGAAATGTAACGATTGTTCAGAAAATGATAAAATCTGTTGGCGGTAGGCAATCACCTTGACTCACCCCAGCACAAAAACAACGCAGTGTATGTTACTGTAACAAGAAAGTTCAATACATGTGTTAACAAGGGTCACATTATTTTTGTCCGATTAAATGATTTAAATGATTTTCTCGAGTTTTCTCCTCCATCACGATTTACTCAAGGAAGTTTATTCAAGTTTGAACGTTAATCAAAATACATACATTGATATATTTGCAGATAATTATCTTATCGCAAAAACTGATTGCTGTCAATGTTAACAATTAAACGGACAACTGTTATTTTTAGATTTGATAACAGATTTCATTGTTATTTAATCCATTAGTTTCTTTACTGCATATTTACAAGTGTGCATATGGAATGTTGCTTTTATTCGAGAAATCCAATAGTCTAAGAATCAGTGGTTTATTTGTCTGCTGTTTTACGTCACATCATAGGCATTTTTCATTCATACACCAGCTGCAGGTAAAGTACCATACGTTTTGACCTATGTAAGGCGCTCAAGGTCATAGCAGTGAGGGTTCTAGATTGTTCCACCGTTAACATGACACGGGGCCTCTGTTAGTAAGGTGAATCATCCACAGTTCACTGCCAGTAGCCCTGCTGATCTCGGCGTACATCATAGAAAACTGAAAATGATTTGGTTTCATAGCTTCATTCTATTATGTATTCAAATCTTATGATACCTATATAAATGAGTGAATAAAATAAAACAACAATTTGGAAATTCAGTGTACGAGATTTTACGATGACAGTGCCCGTTGAGAGAAGACAGAACAAGTTCGGTCGATATAAATGCCAGCTAGAAATGAGACTGAAACGGTGTGAAAGACCGCAAAGTATGTTGGAGAAGAACAGTCACTACCAAAGTCAACCGTCTTGGGTTTGACATGGCGCCGACATTGGGACTCCCTCTTGGTTCCGAAGCGAAAGCCATAACTATGCACTAGCTAAGTTACCGCAACCGGTGACAAATGGTACCTAACGAATACATTTAATGAATATATCATGATGTATGTGGACTTCGGTTGGTTGTATATTGTTTATCGTCCCGTTTGAGAATCTGTCACCCATATGGAGACATCACCATTTCCGGTAAATGGCTGCAAAAATTTAAGCCTATGCTCGGCGCTTACGGCTTTGAGCAATGAGGTATTTTTATCGTGCCACACCTATTGTGACACGGGGCCTCGGTTTTAGCGGTTTCGTCTGAAGGACCGCCCCATTTGGTCGCCTCTAACGACAAACAAGGGGTACTGAAGAGCTATTCTAACCCGGATCACCACGGGGCCTTTGTAGAAAGCGGATTTTTAAGTAATAATATAAACATGTATATTTTTAAAATAATATTTTACACAGTTGGACTATCAATTAAAATTAAAATCGTGAATTGAAATCATTGAGTTTTATCAGAAAATGTATACGACGAAACAAAAGAAAATGTTCTACAGTCTCAATGTTAAAGCTGTTGTAAACTAATCAGTAAAATATTAACTCCTTTGTCACATTTACGTCACATTACAGGCTTGACAAACGAGGTAAAGTCACAGCAACAGAGGTTTCAACAGTCTCGTTTAAAGTCAACATTTCGCAAATTCTATGGTCGTTATAACGATCTAGTTTGCCGATACAATCTATCATTGGGCCAAATGCTGTCTGACGTGTTTCATACCGATTGCTAGGCCGTTCTTGGCACACTGATTTTGACTACGAATTACTCCGTTTACCTGATCAAGAAATAGGGCTCACAACGGGTGTGACTAGTCGACAGGGGATCCTTACTCTTCCTAGGCACCTGTTCAACCTCTAGTATATGCAGGGGTCTGTGTTTGCCCAACTCTCCATGCTCTATCGCGTTGAAGGCGAATATGAAAAGGAGCGAAAGTGTGAAATTGCAAAGATGAAGCAGCGAAGACGAAGAAACGAAGCTAATGTCGCTGCATCGCCTTTGCAACTTTGCTTCTTCGCTTTCGCATTCCTCACATTTTGCATCATAGATTCTTCTATCTTGGCTGCACTAGTACTAATTAAACAATTTTGAAATAAAGAATTGTTTGCTGGAAGAAAAATGTTAACTTTTGTATAATCTAATGTAAACGTCATCGTCTGGCATGTGTACAGATGTATATTTATTGCACTGACCCTGTAAGGGAATTTAAGCAGAAAAATGCATTAAGATTTGCAGATCCGTATATGAATATACTTAAGAATGAACAGTTGCAGTATCAATGTTATGTAAGTAAGGGCTATTTAAGTGAAAAGTCTGCCATATCATTATCTGTCTCATCAGACTACTTTTCCGGGTTTCACGCATGCGTTCCGACAATTACCGATTGCCTAGACGAAAGATCGATAGAGTAAAGGTGAAGGAGTTTTAATACCTTGGCATTGTACTTTCGCTTCGTTTCCCTTTGTCCTTGTAGACTTAAACACAAAGAAGCTAGTAGCTTGATCAGATCATCATAATTTATTATAAACAAGTAAAACGTTGTACATATCTTATTAAAATAGAACTTCTAGTTTTCATCTTTTGCCGAGGCGGGGATGAGGTCAGAGATATTTTGCATGAGACGATGGGGGATACATAAGTGTTTATTGTTTTACCAATGTCATGGGAATCTTTAGATGTTAAAGTCTGAAGATTTTCATTCTCCTTGTCTGACCTTGTGCACTTTCAGTTAAGATGCATTCTTATTCTTACTTTTGCATTTTGTAGCTTCTACAAATTATAAACTATAAAGTGCATTTATTACAATTGAGATTATTAGTTTATCAAGTTTGGGCGATAAATGTGTTAGTATATTGTTAATGAAGTTAAGTTTTCGAATTAAAACTCTTTTACAGAAATATATCTTTTAAAATATTTCTTTTTAAAAGAGATATGGTTTAATGTACAAAAGAAAGAACTTGTAAGTACTTCCTAGATTATTCATTTAAGTGAGCCAATGAAAAATTCACAATAAATAATGACATAGTCTCTTGCATTTTTTTTCCAGAAAATATTCATTTTCAGTAATCCTTATTTTTTTTTTTCTAAACCTATAGATAGGGGAAAATGGTAATTGAATATAAGATATTACTTGTATCTTTTGTGGAAAAATATCAATGTCAAAAATTAAATGGAACTTGACATTGATTGAATGCCCGGGTTAGATTACATACATTGCTGTTTTTTTTTAAGAGAAATGTCTTCCTTGTAAAGGTTAAATGTTTTTATTTAAATATTGAGATATAGTTTTACCAGACTTATACTTTACAAGACTATTGTTTCTGTCTGTGTTTAATGGTCAAATATAAAAGTTAATGAAATGAATTCAAACTTCTTCGCAAAACTTCACATTTTCATAAAACACTTACTAAAAACAATGCATTCTTAAGATTTTAGCAAAAGTTCCTCTACTATCATGACTTATCTACGGTCTTTAAGGTTTGAAAGCCTCGGTACGATGAAGTCTCCGTTGAGTTTGAAAAGGAGTTATGGTCATTAATTCTGATTGTTGCAAAGATATAAAATCTTTAAACCAGTCCATACAGGCTACGCTCTATGATCTAAAGGTTAATAAAGTTCCAGCCATATTTATCACGTATTGAGACCTAAGTTTTTACTTACTACCAGTAGTATACGTGTAATTTTAAAGGTAAAACAGAAATATGCGCAGGAAAATGGTCTAGATACAGTTAAGATGATTGCTCCAGCCAGTTTTCGTTAGGCCTAGACACACTGCCAAGTATTTAGATCATGTAGTAGATCGACAGCTTATGTAAAATTAAAGAGGGGTAGTAAAGCGTAACATTGCACGTGTAGGAATGACCTGGGAAGAACTATTTCTTTTTTACTATAATATGGAAGTACATGTATATATCAGATACGCGCATTGATGAAGTTTTCTGTCCAATTTTCCCTATGATACCGCCATCAAAAAAAGATTCATTTCATAAATAGAAAATTAACTACTCCTTACGAAGTCAAATTAAAGATATTAGAATAGAACTCCATTGCTAGTGTAGGAATCAGGGACATATGAAACAAATGAAAGGAATATCCGATTTTTAAAATAGAATGTGGTTTGTTCTTATTTTATATTTTGGCTAAATAACATGATATTGTAAAACAATGCCATCAGCCTCAAAAATGTACTTTAGAGATATGAGGACACGCCACCCACCCCCGCCAAATATAAATGTCAATGTACGAATTAGCTAGAAACCTATTTTGATTTTTGAAAACAAGGTATGGTTTTGAATTTTTTATGAAATCTAAGTAATATACTGTGTCTTAAATCAAACTTAAGAGTGAATACTGGTTGATATATGTTATAGTTAAGGTGCATTTTGTTCGTAACGTAAGTAACATTAGCTACACTTCGATTAATGATGTGAAACAAAATATCACTTGCATAGAATCTATCGAATCTTAATGTGTTATACATAGAGTATAGTGGATGTTGTTTTCCTTCTGTTGTAAGCACTCAAATTCATAAACCCACTCAATCGACGATGGATCAACTTCCATATGTTATACGATTATTAAGCTGGTTAATCAGGATAGGTCATATTACAACATTTAATAAAACATTAGGAGCCATGTTTCAAAATGTTTTAGTTTAGAAAAAAGATCGCGACATGGAAATGGATAATGCTTAAAGATAACAGTTAGTTTAGGATAGGACATGGTCAAAATACAAACACATGTACGCAGAATGTCAAAATCTAAAAACATAGTCATAACATAGTCACGTCGTAGTCAAAATATATCACAGTGTAGACACAAAGCAGTTAAAATAGTCATAATGTAGTCAAAACATAGTAATAGTCAAATCATAGTCACAACACAGTCCAATTACCGTCACCGCGTAACTAATTCGTAGTTATAACGTTGTCACTTAGTCACAACAGAGTTATATCGCTGTCTAAACACACGTATAGTCACAACGTTATTAAAACATAGTCGCATCGTATTAGCAATATAGTTACATCGTAATCAAAACGTCGTCACAATGTAGTCAAAACCCAAAATTCACACTTGGGGATATTCAAGGTACAATTTCACAATATCTACGCTTGTAAAATGATCGTTTTGTCGCTCTGTCCTGTTTTACTCCGCTTTAGTAAGTACTGTGTAGTCTCTTCTCTGTCCTGTTTTACTCCGCTTTAGTAAGTACTGTGTAGTCTCTCTTCTCTGTCCTGTTTTACTCCGCTTTAGTAAGTACTGTGTAGTGTCTCTTCTCTGTCCTGTTTTACTCCGCTTTAGTAAGTACTGTGTAGTCTCTTCTCTGTCCTGTTTTACTCCGCTTTAGTAAGTACTGTGTAGTGTCTCTTCTCTGTCCTGTTTTACTCCGCTTTAGTAAGTACTGTGTAGTCTCTCTTCGTAACAACACGTGACTGTGAGAAACTACTAATATTACTTACGTTAGCGGAGGTGTACTTAGTCGTTTTATTTTGGTTTGTTATTTTCTTTCTTTATTTACATCCCTTCGAAAAAATTTCACTCAAATTGAGATGTCACTAAATGTACGTGAAGTGCTTCAAATTAGACCTAAGCTTGGCGTTCATGACCATAACAGTGAAGATTCTTTGACATGCCAATGCTTGCAGTGACACCGGACCTTATTTTTATTTTCTCATCCGACCTCCCTGACTCGTGGTAAATTTTAGAACACACTTTTGTAACTTATTGGAAATGTGACACTAGACCGCTCTGACAGCCAGTTGCATGTTACACCTGGCGATACGTAGAAAAATCTAATAAACATAGCGGTGACTTGATATAACGAGGCAAAAACGTACATTTACATGTTGTAATAACTAGTACTCCATACACTTACTATAAACAAAACAAGAGGCCCATGGACCACATCGATCACCTGAGCCATCATGGCCCTGCCGTTGTTCAAAGTCACAAGGTCAAACACCATAGTATAAGAACTCCATGAAAAATCTATATACGAAATATGAAAGACTTACCTTTACTAGTTCATGATATATTAAGTAGATCAGGATTTTTTAAGAAGTAAGTCATACTTCAAGGTCAAAAGATTAAACACCATTGTATCACAAGGCCTTGTCATAAGGAATCTATACACAAAATATGAAAGCCCTACTTAAAATAGTTCTGGATATATTTAATAGGCTATGTTATCTGAAAAGTAGGTCAAACTCAGAGTTCAAGATCAAAGTTTGTTCAATTCATGGCCTCCGGGGGTAGGGTGGGGGTAACAATAGGGGATCAAAGTTTTACATGCAAATATTTGGGGTAAATACATTATCGATTTCTCCAGAACAACTGGGCCAATTTCAACCAAACTTAGCACAAATCATCACTAGGTGAAGGACTTTTGAGTTTGTTCAAATGAAGAGTCAAACCTCCTTGAAAGGGGAAATAATTATGAAAAATTTAAACTTTTCTGACCCAAGGGTTCTTGAGAAGATTTTCAAATGATTCCACCCAAGATGCATTTTCGTGGTTATCTCCCCTTTCAAGGGGGCTTAGCTTTTCATTTTAACTCGAAAGCTCTTCACCCAACGATACCGTGTGCAAAGGTTGGTTGAAATTGACCCAGCGGTTCTGGTGAAGAAGTCGAAAATTAAAAAAGTTTACAGACGGATGCCGGAGAAAAGTGATCAGAAAAAGCTCACTTGAGCTAAAAATTGGATGCATGGGTTAATATCATTTTTTTTTTTTTTTTTTTTTTTTTTTTTTTTTTGATTAATCTGGTTGTAATTAGTGCAACTAATAAATTCCTAAAATATTACGAACCTGTATAATATGTTCTTTGATGTTTAAAAAAAACTTGATATATTGCCCCTCTCTATATAACTCTATACAAAGCTTTCCCCATTGCATTGACAGTAATTATGGACAAAAATTGAACTCATTGTGGTGAAATTCATTAATTTTCCTATAAACATTAATTAAATATTTTGGAGAAAAAAGTGTTTGTAGCAAAATGCCTTAGATATTTTTAATTCGTACATTCTTGGCAAACTAGTCCATTCCAACAAAAAAATTGAACATGCAGATATAAAATAATCTAAACTGAATAAATTGCTCTTAACTTCATGAGTTTCGAATCAGTGATACATACGTGTCACGAGAGACAACTCTTATAGCTACACCACAACAGTTTCCTTTAAAATGCATGTTTATACACTGTTTTGAGATATTCTGACAAATTACAACAGTCGCCTATAGTTTTTATGTTTCTTCATTACCATTAATATTTAAATGTCCTGAGCTTAACTCTTCAAAGTCTCATCTACAGTAGTTACTGAAATACTAGGAATAGAGTTTTAAAAATACACTTCTACGGATGATGTTTTCTACTTTCAAAGTCGTAAAGGAAATTGTGTAGCTATTTACATGTACCTATAACTAAGCCGGATAACACTAAACGAACTTCTTTCTGTTGAAAAGATATATTTAAGGGGGTATTCTACATCGTCATAATGGCCTACTTCCTTTTAAAACATGAATGAAAATATAAATTTCAGCATTATTTGTCTATTCGTTTCAAATATCATTGCCTAGCTGAGTATATCATTGGGTCAGCGCGTCAAATGCTGATCTGTAGATCGCTCGTTCGAGTCCAGCAGGGGTTTTCAATTATTTTTTCAGATTGCTTTCTACTAAAACTGGGTTTTTTTGGACTAAATAAAATAAATTCTTTGAAAGTTTTCAATTTCAAAATGTTGTACATATCCTGCACATTTCATCCATATCAAATTTCTATGGTGTAGCATTCCTCCTGAAACAATTTCACCGTACGTTGCTATGTAGAACTATATCCACAATGGTCTTGCTACGCATCCAGGGGCCATGTTTTGAACAAACTCGATTCTATATTACGTGAGGAAACTTGCATATTAATCTAACATATTATACCTCTGTAATTCTTTAGGAGAGGATGTAGAAATAATGGCCCTCCCTATTCCCATACAAAATCCCAAACCCATTTGTTGTCCTCCCTCTGATCCTTGGGATCATGGATTGAACAACCATGATTTTTCACCACATGAGAATACTTGGCACATTAATTTGGCAAATAGTACCTTTGCTGTTTGTGAGAAGACTTTTTTCTAAAATCCTTATGTAAAATTCTTACTCTTCTTTTGTGATATCGCCTTCTCTCTTGGGGTCCATCAAGTACCGAGAGTCAACACACCCAAGTCGGAGCGTGCGAAATTTGGAACGAGTGCTTCAGAGGACGAGGAAGTAGTACAATTAACAAGAAGAAAGATACGAATGTGAAAACCCGTATTGGAGAGGCAAGAACATCTTCCAAAAATCCTCAAAACATCTAGAAATCTAACCAAATCACAACACACAGTAAAATGCACTTGTTTAACTCAAATGTTAAATCGGTTCTCAGAAAACCTGGAAACAAAAACAACCATGCGTAAAATCCAGACATTCACCAATACTTGTTTACGGACACTCCGAATTCACTGGCCAGTTATCATTAACAATACAGATATATGGCAGAAAAGCAACCAGCTACCATCAGAAGTGGAGATCAGGAGAGAAAGGTGGAAATACATAGGACATGCTGAGAAAAACATCCACCATCACCTTATCAGCACTCCATCATCACCCTATCATCACCTTATCAGCACTCCATTATCACCTTATCAGCACTCCATCATCATCCCATTATCACCTTATCAGCACTCTATCATCACCTTATCAGCACTCCATTATCACCTTATCAGCACTCCATCATCATCCCATTATCACCTTATCAGCACTCTATCATCACCTTATCAGCACTCTATCATCACCTTATCAGCACTCCATCATCACCTTATCAGCACTCCATCATCACCTTATCAGCACTCTATCATCACCTTATCAGCACTCCATCATCACCTTATCAGCACTCCATCATCACCCCATCAGCACCTTATCAGCACTCCATCATCACCCTATCATCACCTTATCAGCACTCCATCATCACCTTATCAGCACTCCATCATCACCTTATCAGCACTCCATCATCGCCCTATCATCACCTTATCAGCACTCAATCATCACCTTATCATCACTCCATCATCACCTTATCAGCACTCCATCATCACCCTATCATCACCTTATCAGCACTCCATCATCACCTTATCAGCACTCCATCATCACCTTATCAGCACTCCATCATCACTCGCCAGACGCTGTCATGGAATCCCCATGGGAAAAGAAAAATGGAAGACCCAAGAACTCCTGGAGAAGAGACCTGAAGGCTGACACCGATTTCTTACTAACGGCAAACTAACAGGTCAACTTTATGACAAACATGACCTCAGCTTCTCCATCAGCAAATTCTCATTCATGTTGCAATATTCCATCATCACGAAGACAACTACCAGCGACCAACTCCATAAGTCCCACAAGCAATACAAAATAGAGAGGTGGGCAAACACGGACCCCTGGACACACCAGAGGTGGGATCAGGTGCCCAGGAGGAGCAAGCACCCGCCGCGAGCCCCGCATTCCGACCAGGCAAACGGAGTCATCCATAGTTAAAATCAGTGTGCCAAGAACGGCTCAACAATCGGTACGAAACTCGTCAGACAACACCTGATCCAATGATAGTTTGTATTTGCAAGCTAGATTGTTATAACGATTATAGAATTTGATAATATTGTCTTTATAGAATAATTTCGTTTTCTACCTTCTATAAGTTTTTTCAATACTTATTTTGTTTACACTTATGGGCTTTCGTAGCAACGGTCATTCAAAGGAATATATGTTTTGTGTTAAATTTTGTTTTAAAGCAAAAAGTGGATTTTCTAGCAAATGTTAGAAAGAGGGCCCAGTTAATAGAATGCGTACCATAAGTATAATTCTTATCCATTTGACCCGCGTTGTCAGGACAGCTGTAGGAGTGCACTATGTGGACTACTATTCTGTCTGAGTCGTTTAAGGTGTTGAAAACGATATACCACGGTCCAGCAAGGACAATGTCTATTAAAGCGACTTATATCACAAAAGTGAGGATGAATAGTGAACTAATCGTAAAATGAGACTTGAAGCGAGAGGTGTCCGAAATCTAGTTAGGTACCCTGTGGTATTATTAAGGAGGGGGCGTGTATGAAACAAGTGCCTGTGCTTTCAAACTCGAAAACTACGCAAAATATTTTATTAAAAACACATGTAAAGTAGTTTTAGGCATGAAAAGAATTAATATTGCTGAAAAAATGAAAAGGTTTAGAAACATGCGTTGTGGTAATAACCTTTTTTCTTTGTAACAATGTGACAGTTTTACACATTCGTCTGATTAGAAAATGATTTACTGACTGACTCCCTAAGCATTTTTTTTTTAAAAAAAAAACAGACTTGTTTGCCTTTACAATAATACTCCGTATTCCTTATTTCCGGTAATATTTGACTTCTTTCTTATCTATTGATTGATATTAAAATGCGTATTATGATACATTCTATTCGACAAATGTTGAAAAACCCACTAACATAATCATCGATTTCTTCTCAGACACATCACACTACGGGAATTTAAGACGAATGTCTATACATGTCTTTAATCCATGGATTATAGCGAAACCGATACATTATAATCTGATGACGCTCACTTCAGCACCGCAGCTAATGAATCACATTGACAAATTGAAAGGATGTGTGTCAGTGGGGCTTGAAGATTAACGTTCTGTCCAGCGACATTATAATTCTAGGAAAGGTAACTATTACCTCCGATATAAAATAAATTGTTAGCGATATTCAATTTTAGTTATCTCATCACTCTCGCTAATAATGCCAAAATTAAACACTCGACAAAATTCTGCTTATACGGGTATTTATAGTAAAATAAATTTGTTACATGTTACTTATGTTTCATGATATTCTTCCCGTGCAAACGGGCACATCCACTGCAAAAGTTAATTCACTAGAAAATCGTCCTTTTCCCTTTGCATTGAATTGTATCAACACGTCGCTGTGAATTACGTCCCTTTGCGGGGTCAGCCATATGTCAATCGGTGAAAAGCAACTAGGTTACAGCTGCGGATTATAGCTAAAATATAATTATTGAGTTTTCATACATGTTTATGGGTTACCAAACCCTGGGACTGCAATTGCTGGAAAAATAACAAATGGCAAAGCTACAGATCAGGAAGTCACTAACACTAATGCTGTTTCACCGCTAGATGGCGTACAGACGTAACTAGTGCGAAGTGTTGATGTGTGTATACATGTACAAATCAATAATTTGTCGAATTTGTCAGAAATTAGTATTTCATATACTTTTTCTTACAGACAAAATTTCGCTCTGGTTTTTAGTCATCGAAAAATACAATCTAATACGGCACATGAAAAAGTGAATATAACGAACAGTGATCAATCTCACAATTCCTATTAAGAATATGAAAGTAAGTGTAGTGCAAACACGGACCCCTGGACATATGATAGATGGGATCAAATGCCTAGGAGGAGTAAGCATTCCTTACTGACCGGTCACACCCGACTTGAGCCCTATATTTTGATCAGGTAACAGAGTAATCCGTAGTCAAAATTAGTATGTAAAGAACGGTCTAACAACTGATACGGAACATCATCTATCAGAATTTATTACACGTATATATGATGCGGACATCATTGTACGGAAGTTTCGTATTTTCATTTAAAGATATGAATATTTAACCAAAAATAGCTGAATACATGTTTAATTCAAATTCCAATGAAAATTTCTATCTGTTATCAGTCCAGCGTTCTCGGGAATTTTTTTTAATAATTTGCTAATAAAACGGGAGGTAAATTCACTGAAAGGAAAATACATTTACATGTAGACCAAAAGGAAGGTTATCACCCATAGTAGAAAAGCCATATTTGTTTGGGCGAATCTCTCAAAGCCGGTAATACATTCATTTATATCTTCAACAATTTCGAGATTTAAAAAACCATATAAGGAAAAACTCTGGCATTCCGTAGCTCAGTTTTTGTTTATGAATGGTCATTGAAGTGTAATGAAATAACACAACATATTAAGTGAACATATTATTTAACATGATCAAACAATTGACGTAATAAACCAAAATATACAAAATTAATTGGCTGGGACAACTTCATACAAACAACCCTTAAAAAAATAAACATGTACATTACTCAAATGGATCCCAACCAATATGTTTCTTTAAAAATATTGATCGCTAATAATATCAAAAACGTGGCGCACATCAAAGGAAAAGGCTGCGCCACAATACCAAACGATGCATACAATAAAATAATACAACATATATACTGGTATGCTAGTCAAGTAAAATAAAATTCCTGAAATAAATCATTAAAAGGGACGGAGGTGGGGGTGTGATAATACATTCATTCTCATTGACCTTTAAAATTCTTAACGAATTTTCAAATTCCAATCCGATTTTTAAGACTTCCACGGGTTTTTTAATTTTTCTGTAGGAGGCCTTGTTTCCCTTAAGAGAAAAAAAGGTCAGAGAAAAATTAACGAAACAAATTCGTGATTTTGTTAAAATGTTATCGGAAATAAATTGATCCTCATAGGTAATTAGTTGCTTGAAGATTTCTGTAGGGGTTTGTAAAATTCCATAATATGTTTGAATTTTCTACATGGTTTAGATTCTTTCAATCTAATAAAAAATAATAATTGAAAATCGTGTAGGAAGTGAAAACCTTCTGACGGAAGTGACACTACCGCCCACAGGATTACTCACTATGTGAGCGACTGTCTTGCGTTTGGTCTACAAGGACTTTGTTTTATGAAAGCATTTAAGGATCGAACTTGCCACTTGACCTTTGTCAGTGTTATCCGAAAATGTGTTGAGAGCAAAATTCCCACCGAGCACTTGTAACGTCCATAAGTCTAAGATATAGCATCGACGCATTATGACTAATTACTTCTGCAGGTATCCCTGTGTGGATGTAGATTTCAAACTGTTTAAATGTTTCTCAGGGAGAGTAAAAAATGTAATGCGAGTATCAGAGGTGGAATTTGAGAAATCTACAGAAAAACCTGCTGACATACAAGAGGAATTACACAAGAAATATGGGGTATCTAACTACAACCAACAAAAACCAATTAACGTTTTCTGGTGTTATGTGGTTTATACTCATTGTAACATAGTAATTTTTCCAAAGTGGTACCCTGTGATAAATGAAAGATTTAAAAAAAATATTTATATAAACCAGTTGTTTTTGTTCGTACCTTTTATAATACATTATACTTTTCCTTCAACTCATATTTTGAAACTTAATAAAAAATGGTATTGAGCATCTTATACGATCCGCTCCTCTACAAGAGAGGTGGAGCGGATCGTAAACCCTTGGCTAGCGAAGATGGGTATTGGGTGGTATTCGTGTATACTAGTATATAGCTACTGGAATTTTCCTGTTTATTGTTACCTGGGAGTAATATTCACCAGAACGAATCCCGACGTTTTAACTCTTATTTAAGAGTTCTTCCTCAGCGCCGCAATACATTACAGCTAATGAGTTTCCTAGTATTTTAATTAGCATAGTGGTGGTAAGTAAATGCATTTTGACTTCTATTGCTTCTTGTGCATGATGAACAAAACAAAATCTTAAAATTCCATGGTAAAATTCTAAACCTAGAATCGACAATTCCGTGATTTTAAGGTTCTGCGTTCGGAGATTGACTCGCTACAATGCTGAAAAGACCTTCTTTGTTTTCGTTTCCCATATAGTGTACCCACTTGAGAACATCTTGGTCGCCTTGAAACACTCAAAAAGCGGTTAAGCTTAGACATATTTTAAAGACATTGATTTCTTCGCATCAAACGTGTCTCTCCCCTCACGCTAAAGACTCTGCCCTTTTTATTTCATGAACACAAGTCAGATGATACTGATGCTACAACGGACTAGAAATATTGTAGTGGCAATAAGCCATCTATCCGGATAATTAATTTTCACTACAGCAGGGTGAAAAGAGGAATTTGGGATCTCTGAGGAATATTCAATGAGCTATATTTCAATAGTACGAGATTAATAATTTACATTTTATCTAGAGACAGGAATTGTGTCATCGTCTGGATAACATCGGTACGCTGGTAAATGAAGAGCACTTATTGTCACTGTTTACATCTATAGTTTTCAAGAGATGCAATTTGCAGAAAATTCCATTACTAAAACGTGTTAAGCAGATATCACACCCGGTTTAACAATGGATGAGACAACTGTAACGTTGATTGAAGCTTTGAGAGACCAAGTTTTGAGGAAAGGCTATGGTGGCATGAGGGGTTTAGCTCTGGCGTTCAAAAGTCTGGACATCGACTTCTCAAAAAGAATTGTTTTTGAGGAACTGAAAGTAGGCATCGAGTCTTATGGAATACGGATGTCGGAAGGATATTTAAGGCGGCTGTTTAAGGCCTTGGATAAAGATAACAACGGGGGCATTGATTTTTTGGAGTTTATGAAGGCTTTGGAGCCGCCTTTGAAGAGCAGTAGGAAAGGGGTCATCAACGAAGCTTTCGACAAACTGGACGCCACCAAGGACGACGTACTAAACGTGGAAGACCTGAGAAGTAAGTTTTTATCGTATTGCAAATGAAAAGGTGAAGATAACGAACATTGATCAATCTCATAACTCCTATAAGGAATACAAAATTAAGAGTTGGGTAAACTCTTAGACATACCATGCATATGGATGTATAATAGGGTCAAATGCATGTGTGTCTTCTTTTAACATTCCAAAATGCACGGGAAAAATACGTGTGTAACTTTAACTTGCTAACATAATCATTATATTGAGGAGTATTAAGAAAAAGAAGAAAATGAACTGATCTTCTTTGTAAACATATAAAATGTCGTATAAGTTGAATTTTCATGGAACTGTTATCCGTTTATAAGTAGCGGCATAATTGATTTACAGAACCTAGTAGATTGCTTGATGACATTAATTTCAGTTTTACGCCTCACTGCCGTGTTCTTTTGTTATATGACTTAAACAAATTGTTGTAAAGATAAAAGCCCGGATATGACACGAATGCTGTCTAATAAGAGGAAATCAATAGAAAAGACAAATCCTTAAAGATACACTATTTGCATAAAATTGTGAAATAATTGCTAGAATAAAAATGCAGTTAGATAATGGGCGTTTAGACCAAAATTGATCAGAAGATTAAGTGTTCCAGTTTGAAACACTGAGAGGATGAATAGAAAATCATGTTACTATTTGTTGTTAAAAATCCATTGAAAGATGCTTTCCAAGAGAAATATCAATATTTGCAGATACCATATCATTTGTGATTTTAATGGATGTCCATACAGTCATGCAATAGATGTATGTACTCCAGATATATTGTTACTTAATGAAAATGTTACTAATCCTCAGACTAAGTACTGACATGGATATATTATAATCAGATAACCATCTGCAGCGTATTTAGTCAGATCAAATAAGCTAAAAATTTCAGCAGTATAAAATATTGATGGTGTTCAGCCTTTATCATTCCTTTTAGTTCAGCCTTTATCATTCCTCTTTATTTAGATTTGTACCGAATCGCTAGAATTCAAAACCTGAAGGCATGTTTTCACACTATCATCATTACAGACAATCATTCTTTTTAAGACATAAAATATTGTTCTGAACAAAGATAACTTGATTTTCTCTGGATTGTGTTTCATTTGGGGATACTTGATGGCAATGCGGGAGTACAGCAGCATAAAAGCATTACGATCTTTCTTGTCGATTGCTCAGTAGTTAACATGGTATATAACATTTTAGATCTTGTTTGAAGAATTCCGTATACTTCAACACGAGCAGAGCTTGTTTGTAGTTTGTTGTAACTAAACTTGCACTTTGTCTAAATGTAATTAGAACTTGTAGTTGTAAAATCGCAATGAGATTGTTATTGAGCTCGTTTGTGTATCTTATGGTGTACATGTAACTAGATCACAATGAGATTGTTATTGAGCTCGTTTGTGTAATTTGTGATGTAATTAAACTCATTGGTGTAGCTTATGATGTAATTAAACTCATTGGTGTAGCTTATGATGTAATTAAACTCGTTTGTGTAGCTTATGATATTATTAAACTCGTTTGTGTAGCTTATGATGTAATTAAACTCGTTTGTGTAGCATATGATGTAATTAAACTCGTTTGTGTAGCATATCATGTAATTAAACTCGTTTGTGTAGCATATGATGTAATTAAAATCATTGGTGTAGCTTATGATGTAATTAAACTCATTGGTGTAGCTTATGATGTAATTAAACTCGTTTGTGTAGCATATGATGTAATTATACTCGTTTGTGTAGCATATGATGTAATGAAGCTCGTTTGTGTAGCTTATGATGTAATGAAGCTCGTTTGTGTAGCTTATGATGTAATTCGATCACAGTGAGAATGTTAATGAGCTTGTTTATGTAGCTTATGATTTAATTAAAATCGTTTGTTTAGCTTATGATGTAATTATATCACAATGAGAATGTTAATGAGCTTGTTTGTGTAGCTTATGATGTAATTAAGCTCGTTGATGTAGCTTATGATGTAATTAAGCTCATCTGTGTATAGCTTGTGATGTAATTAAAATCATTTGTGTAGCTTGTGATGTAATTAAGCTCGTTTGTGTAGCTTATGATGTAATTAAGCTCTTTTGTATAGCTTATGATGTAATTAAGCTCGTTTGTGTAGCTTATGATGTAATTAAACTCATTGGTGTAGCTTATGATGTAATTAAGCTCATGTGTGTGTAGCTTATGATTAATTGAGCTCGTTTATGTAGCTTATGATGTAATTAAGCTCCTTTGTGTAGCTTATGATGTAATTGAGCTCGTTTATGTAGCTTATGATGTAATTAAACTCGTTGGTGTAGCTTATGATGTAATTAATCTTCTTGGTGTAGTCATTGTTTGCAGTGAACCATTGTAATCAAGATTAATAGTAATCATTGTTGTAATGCAATAAAAGTTGTTAATGTCATTGTACTTTGGCAATGTAATGTAATAAAAGTTTGTTGGTGTGATTGTAATCACCTCTTTAGGTTTGTTGGTGTCGTTGTAATCATATTTGAAAGATCAATATTTTAGTGAACAAGTTTGTTTGTAGTGTAAATAAAATCACAATGGTTTAAAATGTAAATATAACTAAACTTTTTGTAGTGATTTTAATCAAACATCTGTTATCAATCTTTACATTTGCAGTGTAGTTTAAATCAAGCGTTTGTGTATTGTTGCTGTTATCAAAATTGTTTATACACGTGGTGTGGTAGTAATCAAGCTTGTTTATACACGTGGTGTGGTAGTAATCAAGCTTCTTTATACACGTGATGTGGTAGTAATCAAACTTGTTTATACACGTGGTGTGGTAGTAATCAAGCTTGTTTATACACGTGGTGTGGTAGTAATCAAGCTTCTTTATACACGTGGTGTGGTAGTAATCAAGCTTGTTTATACACGTGGTGTGGTAGTAATCAAGCTTGTTTATACACGTGGTGTGGTAGTAATCAAGCTTCTTTATACATGTGATGTGGTAGTAATCAAGCTTGTTTATACACATGGTGTGGTAGTAATCAAGCTTGTTTGTACACGTGGTGTGGTAGTAATCAAACTTGTTTATACACGTGGTGTGGTAGTAATCAAGCTTGTTTATACACGTGGTGTGGTAGTAATCAAGCTTGTTTATACACGTTGTGTGGTAGTAATCAAGCTTGTTTATACACGTGGTGTGGTAGTAATCAAGCTTGTTTATACACGTGGTGTGGTAGTAATCAAGCTTGTTTATACACGTGGTGTGGTAGTAATCAAGCTTGTTTATACACGTGGTGTGGTAGTAATCAAGCTTGTTTATACACGTGGTGTGGTAGTAATCAAACTTGTTTATACACGTGGTGTGGTAGTAATCAAACTTGTTTATACACGTGGTGTGGTAGTAATCAAGCTTGGTTACAGTGTAATTTGATTCAGGTTGTTTGTTATCGAATTGTTATCAATATTGATCTCAAAATAATTGCAAAAAACATTTTTGCGTAATTTCTCTATTTTTAATAACAATTTTCCCTTTTTAGGTCCTGACATGGGTCATTCAGGTGACCTATTTCTATTCATTTTCGTCCGTTGTCATTCTTCGTAAACTTTTGAACATTTTCAGCTTCTTCTCTGGAACGGCAGAGCCAATTTCAACCAATTTTGGTATATAACATCTTTGGGTAAAGGGGAACAAAATTTGTGAATTTGATGGACCCTGTCTACCTGGGCTCTGAGCGTTGTGACAGAAACCTAAAAAATATATATATAACTTTCAAACATCTTCTTTACTCCTGGATTTAAGCAACGATCTCTTTACCAAAATTGTAAAATTCATGATCTCTAGATTCCTGGTTCATGTGCCAGGGTGTAGCTAAATTGGTCATACATAAGTCAGTCACACATGCATTATACATGTAGCTTAGATAATTTTCTTTACTTCTGGACATCAAGCAGTCAAACTGTTGGCATGATTATAATGAACATTAAACCCTCTACCAAGCTGTAGATCTATAGCTCTCTGGAAAAATAATGGGACAGACACAGAGCTAAAGATCCACCCCTTATAAAAAAACATTCGATTGACGGCGCAGAACAAATGCCCACGGTTGAGGTCTTATAATGCTGTATTCTTGCATCGCCGTTTCAAACATTTAATGTATAAAAAATCCTAACATATTTCCTTACAATACATTTTCTAAAGGTACCTTCAATTATTCATTAAAGCCCCATGCGACCCGAAAACTCGCCACTTTAAATGATTTCGTATACTATTAGTTCTCATTTGCCCCATTAAGCCAGAAACTTATTCCTTTCTAGAAACATTCACACTACAGAGTTCTTTTCCGATCAATGCTAAAGCAGACGATCATATATATATATATAAAAAGCAGACGATCATATATATGTAGCAGACGATCATATATATATATATAGCAGACGATCAATAAAATAAAATAAAAAGATATTTTAAAAATCGCTACATCAATGATCAACGGGCCATCTCATAGTCATGATGCCGTCTGTTCGTACGAAAGTATTAACGGTAGATCGGAAGCAGTGGGAAAGAAGTTTTGTTTCTCCATGCAGAGGGCAAGGGTGTGAATGTCATCGGGTTGATGGTGCAGAATTGGACCATACTCAATCTAATCCAAGTATTCAGCATTCAAGGACATCATCAACGTGGTCAACCCCAATATGGAGGATGTAGTAGAGGATCCAGGGTCCCCAGACAACGGTAGTTCAGATCCTTAATTTTTCTGAAAACGGTGAGTCTACAATCCCCATCCCTTAGCCCCCCACCAAACTAATTTCAATTATTCAAATTTTAACATCTAAGAATATCAACCACGTGTCACCACAAGTATGTTTGACCCTTTAAGTTCGCAAGTGCCCCAGAAACTCAAAAACAAGATATAGGGAGGGGCAGATTATTGGTATATCTCTCCTCTCAAACCTTCCAGGGAAGTGGTTAATTACATAGATGCATAAGGTCATATCCAGAGTTATCGATGGTACATGTGTTTGGTCAAAGTCACAGGAATTATCAAAATATATCTCCTAGGAGTTTAAGTTGAAAAGGTGAAGATAATGGACAATGATCAATCTCATAACTCCTATAATGAATATAGAATCAAGAGATGAATTTCGTCTTCTCAATGTAGTCAACCCTCACTCTTCTTGGGGTCAGCTTAACTATGAGCACTATTATGCATCAATAAAAGGCGTGGATAACGAACAGTGGTCAATCTCATAACTCCCACAAGGAATACAAAATAAAGAGTTGGACTAACACGAACCCTCTATACCTTTAATATTGGGTCGGAGAGTTTGCCATGTTGATAATTTTCCTCTAGTGGAAGAATGATGCAGTTACACTAATTAGACCCAGGGATAGTGCAACTTCTTAAAAATAGTATTCCCCATCTAAAGTTACACTAATTTATCTACATGTAGGCACAAATTATCTTGTCACAGAAGGCCTTACGAGCAAAACGCTTGTCGAGGAAATTGCTAGCTTAGATACAACGCACTCCTACTAAATTCTAGATTACTCTGGTTCTCATTTCTTCCACGTTTATGTTGACATGGCGCACCCATTAAAGATTGGCTACTAGATTGACCAACAAACGTAAGAAAATCAATAAGCAGGTCAAAACAGTTGTTTCAGAAAAAAGGGGAGGTTTATTTTGCACGACAACTTTTCCGTCTACAACATCAATTTGTTCTGGTGTGATGGAATACATCTATCAGATGACGGAAATCATATCTTTTTGTTAACAACGTTAAGTCTAACAGCCTTAACTTTACTGAATATCCCGACATTTCTTTGGTGCGACTTATCTAGGGCAATTTCGCTACTTCCTTTTCTGATTGATATAAAAGCATCCGATCACACATTGTGTATAAATATCCGTCGCATCCTACGCAACAAAAGATTTTGTCAATGGTTTATATTCAGCGAAAATGTGTTGCACTTTAACTGTTTTACATATTCAATCAATGTTTTATTGTCTTGCAATACAAAAAAGTAAAACATTGAAAGGGATCGTATAGCAAGACATTCGAATAGACAATGATCTGTATTTTAATGAGAATTTTATTTTTCAGAAGCAGGTTTCAAAGACGCTTATAGCTAGAGGGATTATGGGCAGCTTCCCATTCAGCGGACACAGGCATAACTCTTCAGTGAATCATATGATCCGAGACATAT
The DNA here is from genome assembly GCF_947568905.1 of Ostrea edulis. Taxonomy (NCBI): domain Eukaryota; kingdom Metazoa; phylum Mollusca; class Bivalvia; order Ostreida; family Ostreidae; genus Ostrea; species Ostrea edulis. The sequence goes on along the minus strand of NC_079167.1, from coordinate 24,411,423 downwards.
ATTACGGAAGTTTTCAACTTGTCTGGTCTATAACCCCCCAATTTGCCTTCTGAGACAGGGTAGAGAGGAAATTTTACACATTTATGAATTATCAAAAGTGTGTAGTTCTAGACTGGGGTCACTCAAAGTCTTGGTGCCCACTCCACCTCTATACAAAGTAAGGGAGGATTAGTCCCGGAATACGTGAAATAGTACTAATAATAACCAGGCGCAATCTCTGAGAAACGGGGTAAACAGATAAACTTGGAAACTCTTCTAATCCAAAATTTGGTGATCTGATCATAGCTTGGGATCTTCGATGCCGGAGATCAATGCTCGTCCACTGCTTTAGCGGTTATATTTACACTGTTAGGTTGGTATTCGTGATAATCGCTGTACCCTGGGTTTATCCAGTGCAACCATCATGATGGCATCATCATCTTCCGTTACTCCATTTGGAAATTGTCTGTTCATTTGATTGTTATGATAAGGTTTGCTATTTGATTTAATAAATGGAATGTGTTTGTGTACTTTTTGTACTTAGAGTGATCTGCCCTTGTATAGTAATAATAACATGATTTTTAGCTCTTCTGAGCCGAAGGCTTAAAGAGCTAATCATATGGCCATATGTCTGGTGTGCGTCAACGTTTTGGAAAAAGGGCTATATCTCAAGAACCCCTTAGCCATTTTTTGTCAAATTTGTTACAGAGTATCCTTGGGCAAATTATCACCAAACTTATGCATAAGGATGAGGATAGGTTGTAGATAAAAACTTGTTCAAGGTATCACCCTGGGGCAAAGGATGTGGTCTCAAGGTCACTTCAAAGTTGACCTTAAATTTTGTTTTGTTAAAACTTTGATATTTTGCTTAGTATAAGGACTAGGATCCTCAAATTTTGTCAGTTGATGCATCTTAGGACCTAATATCATGTTGTCTCAAAAGTAGGTCATGGTGACCTAATTTTGGAATTTCGCAGGTAATTATTATTAAATGGATTTTGATGCATATCTAAAACACTTTTGAGCCTATGATCATCAAAAGTTGTCAGTTGATGGATCATGGGATCGTAAAGTGCGTCATGTAAAAAGTATGTCACCATGACCTACTTTCTGAATTTTATGGCTAATCATTTATGAATACATTTTAGGTTGTTATTTCAGATACCAAGAGGTTTAGAATCATCAAACCTTGTAAGTTGATGCGTCTAGAGGCCTCGAAACATTTTTTAAAGTAGGTCACAGTGACCTACTTTTTGAATTTTGCAGATATTCAAATTTCACATTTTCAATTTTATATGCATATTTTGGACACTATGAAAGCTAGGGTCATTAAACTTTGTCAGTTGATGCATCTTGAGTCTTCATAGTTTGTTGACTAAAAAGTAGGTCACCATGACCTACTTTTGGAATTTGACGGCTATATTTTAATATTTCAGATACTATTTGACTTACAATTATCAAACTTTGTCAGTGGATGTATGTTGAGTCTTCAGAGTGTGTTGACTAACAAGTAGGTCACCGTGACCTATTTTTTGGATTTTGACGGCTATATTTGAATATTTCAGATACTATTTGACTTACAATCATCAAACTTTGTCAGTTGATGGGTCTTGAGTCTTCAGAGTGTGTCGACTAAAAAGTAGGTCACTGTGACCTACTTTTGGAATTTGACGTTTATATCTGAATATTTCAGATACTATTTGACTTCAATTATCAAACTTTGTCAGTTGATGCATCTTGAGTCTTTGGAGTGTGTCGACCAAAAAGTAGGTCACTGTCGCCTTCTTTTGGAATTTGACGGCTATATTTGAATACTATTTGACTTGTCAGTTGATGCATCTTGAGTCTTCAGTGTGTCGACCAAAAGTAGGTCACCGTGACCTACTTTTGGACAGTTACATTTAAATTTTCAGGTACTATTTGACTTAACATCATCAAACTTTGTTAATTGATGAATCTTGGTTAGTGAGAATTTTTGTCTGTTCTACAATGTATCAGAAGAGCGATTCTAGGCCCATGGGCCTCTTGTTAAACGTTATAATGGATCATTTGTCCCCGAGTTTTTAGATACTTTTCACTAGTGCCCATGTGACCGATAAGGCCCTTGGGCCTCTTGTTCGTTATTGTAATTGTGGTTTCTTGCAATACAATACAATACTTAACTCAAGGTTGCCCCTTACATGTAAAAACCAACCATTGAATTTTCCAAAATTTTATCTAAGTTGATATTTTCAAAATTTTATCCTAAAACATAGAACAAATTCATTAAATATAACCGGGTTACATTTTGGGGAATTATGGGATTTATATCTCCTCTTTACAGCACCTGAAGGTACAAAATGCCAAAATTGAGAGAAATAACACAGCGGCCAAACGCATTTACGGAAAATACACAGATGGTTTCTCAAACACTATCAAACATACATTTTCTGACAAAAAAATGTCTGCTAATAATTTAAGATGACCTATTTCCCTGATTATACCGAGGGAGAACCGGGGGTGTCCATCGACCACAAATGAAGATCCGAGTTAACTAAAAGTGACGAAAGAATTAAATAGGTTACATGAGGAATACGTATTGGTTCCTGTGACAAAGCTTATAACAACACTGTCTTCGCTTGTAACTGTATTTTAGAAGACCTTGCCTTTACTTATATATTTGGTCATCTACCATATACTTACAATTCCCTTTCAAAGGACATCATTCATCAAAATCTCGTTTCGGTTTTGAATAAATTTGATATCCCAGTCAATGGGACGAATAAGAGTTTCCGTGCCTATACTGCATTCCAAAACTTCACAAACCCCTTACAAACAATACAGCATTGCAGGATCCAGTAAATGTTCTGCCAAGCCCCTATCTTTATTTTTCACACAAGTATTAATTGCTGTGAAGGAGAAACTTCAGATGTATTGTTCCACAACGCGTGCGAGATGTGGTGTAAACCAAATGTGGATTTTCAAAATTCCAAAAAACGAATAGTAAAATTGAACGTTTCCGAATTCTACAACATCAGAACGTATGACCTTTCAACACTTTACACAACCATCCCTCACGATAAATGAAACACTAGACTTTTTGACATGTCATAAACAGTAATAAAAATAGAACTCTAAAACATTTATATCTTGTGATCAGTCATATTTGTTAAACGCCTTTCTAATTCTAGGCACAAGCGCTGTAAAGTTCATATAAAAAGATGCTTCAATTCCACATTGACAATATGTACCCTCTTTGTGGTACCAAGTCTGCCAACAGTGTTAAAAATTTTCATGGGCACAAATTATCCTCCTATATTAGATGGTCTGCTTTTGTATTCTTATGAATCAGAATGTATTCAAAAGATTTTACATGAAGAGAAGAAACCCTTTGTTGTACCTTCAACTCGATATTTACATGTAGATACAACGACGACATTCTATCTATGAATACATATGCTATTCATTTTCGTTCACATATCGATTTGAAATATCCCAGTGAATTCAAAATGCAATACATCACACAGTCTTTTTCACCTGGATGATTTCCTGAACATAAACGTTAATGACAAACTAACGACTCCACTGTATGACGAAGTCATCCCAACTTCAACTTCCCCATCGTTAACATCATGTAGCAATATTTCTATATCACCTGCATAATTATGTGTGTCTTACAACCGATTAGACGATCGAGAGCATAACCATACGTTAATCTTTAAACCGAGACAGGCTACTGTCAAACATGTTGAATTCTAGGTTTCAAGTCAGAATTTCGTAAATGATATGTTCGTTTTAAAATCTTATTTGCAAATACAACCTGTCATTATGTCGAATGCTGTCTGACGTGTTTCATACCAATTGTTAGTTGCATACTGAGTTTTAGTACAGATTACTCCGTTGACTTGATCAAAATATAGTGTTCACGGCGGCGGTCAACGGGAAATGTTTACTCCTCCTAGGCACTTGATCCTACCTCTGGTATTTCTTGGAGTTCGTGTTTGCCCTATTCTTAATTTTGTAATCTTTATAGGATTTATGAGATTTATCAGTGCTCGTTATTTTCACCTTTTTCTTATATCCTTTTATTATAGTGCTGTACAAATATGCTAATTTTCTTCACTCACTGTCATACCGGTATAGTAAAGGAGTAACGGTAAGTATCTCAGTAATTCCCAAACAGCCATCGGATCTACAAAGGCTCGAGTAAAGTAGCCAGTTTTTCTATCAATGTTCACTACTTCAACGTTTTCATATCATTTTGTAAATTACCGGGTGGTTAGGTCACTGGCATCGCAACCGGGAGGCATCGACCACGGCGCCGCGTCAAACCCAAGATGTTTAACATAGGTGGTGACTGTTCTTTTGCCAAGAACCGGTATTAAAAGTCAAATTCATAGGTCTTTCCCACATGACCTTAAAAACGGAATTTCTTTTTCATGGTAGGCGTTGAAACGACTGCTAGGGCCGTAAGCGCCATGCATATGTTATGTTTGTGTCACTTCACCTAAAGTTGATTACTTTTTCTACAAGTGGAACGTAAAACAACAAACAAACCAAACCATTTGTCGTGTCAAACAACGCGCTACATACACAAACAAACCAAACCATTTGTCGTGTCAAATATCACGCTCCATACACAAACAAACCAAACCATTTGTCGTGTCAAATATCGCGCTCCATATACAAACAAACCAAACCATTTGTCATGTCAAATATCGCGCTCCATACACTGTTATGAAATAGACATCAGTGGCGGATCTAGAGGGTTGCACTACCAGAACCTCCTTTAGTTGAAAATGTTGAACAAATATGGTCGGGTTCTTTTCGTCATTTTTTGTGTCTTTAACCTCCATGTTTTGGGCGGAAATGATACATACTTGGATCGCAGCTTTTCTGGATCTGTCCATGAGACTGCATACAATCTATAAAATTCCTTATTGGATTTTTATCTAAAGAATATTTTGACTATCTCCCAAACGAAGTATTATAATTCGAAACAGAGTGGCTACAATTCATGGCTTGTCATTTTCATGTAGAAACAATTATAATACTATGCATTTGGGGGTGGGATGGTAATACTAGAGTTTACTTGTATCTTCCAGACCTGAATCGCGCATACTCTATGTTTCCTAAAATTCATTGCTAACTAATTAGATTATGCTACACTAATAGTTGTTACAAAATGTAAATAAATCATGTGCATGATATATTTTTCAAAAAACAAGTCACACTACTAATCAAGAGTAACTATATCCTCAAGAGTCAATTCCCATGGTTCATCGGATCTACTCATTTTTGTAGAGGGAAATAGGAATTGTGTTCGTCATCTTAAAATTCCTTTTTAAAACCCACACCTACACAGAACACTTGACACCAGTATAAGAAATTCAAAGACAAAATACGATGATTTCTAAGCAGTGTACAATGTAGATTGTGTGTTAATACTATTGAAGAAGTGAGCAAATTACGAATGTTTGGACTTTAAAGATGCCTATTTTTAATACTAACTGTTATAACTAAAGGTGTTTTTTTCCAGTATTTGTTTCATCCCAATTCATGACATGTTAACGTTCTTCAAGAAATTTATAATAAATCTGTCTGCAGAATTGACGCATGTGTTTCGACTACAAATTAAGATTGTGATTCATTTCGTGAATCTAGAAAATGGCTTCTGTACACGAGAAAAAATTGAATATCTAGACTTTGTGGACCCACTTAGAGCAAGGTTGACATTCAGAATGCCCTCACATGATATAATTGCAACTAAAGATGTTAATGCACTTTTATTAGAGTGTGTGATTACTAGTCTGGAAGACATTGAAACAGAAGAATAGGAAGAAAAGAAATCGTTTTATTGATGTTGCAGTTCTTGGATTCTACAGTTACATCTCGTGCTGTTTGTTTCTTGCTTACAGACATTAAATCACCATTGTACAATTGAAGCAACCTTTTGGGAAGAAGATTGGTTCTAATTAAGTATTACATTCCCATGGTAATTCAACATACAGCAGTGTGTAGGACATGATAAACGTATCTTTCCCTATAATATGGAATCAGTAGTCCATAATTTTATTAATGAATCCAATTTGATTTATTTATTTAGATAACCAGGACACGCCCCTTTGACACGCCCCTTCACAACCTCTCTTGTCATCTTACCGATTTAAAGTTGTAAAGAAGATGATGTTGTAAAGCCTTTCCTGTACCATCTCAAACCAATGTTGTTAATATTGCAGAATAGTACCTTCGTGATATTTGATATCGTTTGCATAATGTGCATACATGTAAGTTTATCACTTGACCTTTAAATAGAACTGAGGGGTCCCCCTAAATATCTCTCAGGTATTCATTGCATATCTAATGAACTCACGGCGGGTGTGACCGGTCGACAGAAGATGCTTACTCCTTCTAGGCACCTGACCCCACCTCTGGTATATCCAGGGGTCCTTGTTTGCCCAACTCTCTCTTTTATATTACCACCGCGTTAGTTTAGATGTTAGAGTGTTCGCCTTTCGCTGCCGGGTTCGAATCCCGGCCACGACAAATCTAAGTCGTTAAAACAGGTAGTGATATTTCCATTGCCAAATGCTCGGCATCAGGTGTGCATGTCACGGGTATTCGGAAATGACCTTAAAAACGGATGTCCCGTGTCACAGTAGGTGTGGCATGCTAAAGAACCCACACTGCTCAATGGCCGTAAGCGCCGATCAAAGGCCTAAATTTGAAGCCCTTCACCGGTCTTGGTGACGTCTCCATATGAGTGAAAAATTCTCGCGAGAGACGTTAAATAAGATACAATCAATCAATCAATCTATTTAGTTATCTTCACCTTTCATATTTAAAAACTTAGAAAATTGGCTCAGAGGTCACAACATTTCTCTCGGCTTAAAACAGTGATAGAGGGACAACCTTAACTCAAAATGTGAAACGTTGTCCCATTGTATTCCCTGAAAACTTTGAACCCTTTTGTGATTTCACCTTCACTTCAAGGATCATAGTTTGAACAAAATGGACTTTACACAAGATGAAACCTTTTTTTAAATATTCAATGTAAACAAATGTTAATTGCAGTCCCGTTGTGACCCTTAGAATCATAGTTTGAATTAACTTTAATCTGAAAAAATTACTTTAGATAGATTTTGTTATTCCTAAACCTGTGATTCTTGAGAGGTGATTTACCACTTATCTCCCCTTTAGAGGGGAAGAGGTCTGGTAATTCATTTCAACAGAAGTAACTCCTCTTACCCAGGGATACACAGTGCCAAGAATTTCTGCAATTAACCCAGTGGTTCTAAAGTATAAATCGCTAAAATGTGGAAACCTAACAGGCGATGTACAGTTTTTAAATCGAGGCAAGCTACTGACAAACAAGTTGATAGTGCAGGGGTTTCAACAGTCTCGTTTAAAGTCAGTATTTAGCAAATTCTATGGTCGTTATAACGATCTAGTTCGTCAATACAACCTATCATTGGGTCAAATGCAGTCTGGCCGACAGGGATGCTTACTCCTCCCAGACACCTGACTACGGATAACTCCATTTACCTGATCAAGATATAGGGCTCACAGCGGGTGAGACCGGTCAACAGGGGATGCTTACTCCTCCTAGGGCACCTGATCCCACCTCTGGTGTGTCTAGGGTCCGTATTTGCCTAACTCTCTATTGCTTATAGGAGTTGTGAGATTGATCACTGCTCGTTATCTTCATCTTTCACAGATATTGATCAGAGCCAACATTAATACATTAATAAATTGATATTACAGCCTAGGAGGTTTCAACACTCTCGTATGAAGTCATCATTTCGCAAATTCTATGGTCGTTATAATGATCTTATTTGCAAATACATGCTGTAATTAGTCAAATGCTATCTGACGTGTTTCATACCGATTGTTAGGCCATTGCATGCTGATTTTGTCTATTAACAATGATAGCTTTCATTCATATGTCGATTTGATATATCCCTGTGAGCTCGAAATAAAGGACACCACAGAGTCGTCCACTTCTGCTTCATACTGTTTCATACTTAGATATTTTATTAAAATTAGACATTAACGGCAAACTGACAACTCAACTGTATGACAAACGGGATGATTTCAGCTTCTCCATCGTCAACTTCCCATATTTGTGTAGCAATATTCCATTATCACCTGCATATGGTGTTTATATATCTCAACTGATTCGATATGCAAGAGCTTGTTCTGTGTATAGTCAGTTTTTAAATCGAGGTAAGCTACTGACAAACAAGTTGATGGTACAGGGATTTCAACAGTCTCGATTGAAGTCAGCATTTCGCAAATTCTATGGTCGTTATAACGATCTAGTTCGTCAATACAACCTTGCATTGGGTCAAATGCTGTCTGACGTGTTTCATACCGATTGTTAAGCCGTTCTTGGCACACTGATTTTGACTGCGGATAACTCCTTTTACCTGATCAGGATATAGGGCTCACGGTGGGTGTGACCGGTCAACAGGGGATGCTTACTCCTCCTAGGCACCTGATGCCACCTCTGGTGTGTCCAGGGGTCCGTGTTTGCCCAACTATCTATTTTGTATTGCTTGTAGGAGTTATGAGATTGATCACTGTTCGTTATTTTCACCTTGCATTAAACAGTGTGATAATTATGTACAGTAGGGAAATCGTTAAACAATGTGATAATCAAGTACAGTGGGGAAATCATTAAACAATGTGATAATCAAGTACAGTGGGGAAATCATTAAACAATGTAATAATCATGTACAGTGGGGAAATCATTAAACAATGTGAGAGCCATGTACAGTGGGGAAATCATTAAACAGTGTAATAATCATGTACAGTGGGGAAATCATTAGACAATGTGATAGCCATGTACAGTGGGGAAATCATTAAACAGTGTAATAATCATGTATATGGGGAAATCATTAAACAGTGTAATAATCATGTACATGGGGAAATCATTAAACAATGTAATAATCATGTACAGTGGGGAAATCATTAAACAGTGTAATAATCATGTACAGTGGGGAAATCATTAAACAGTGTAATAATCATGTACATGGGGAAATCATTAAACAGTGTAATAATCATGTACAGTGGGGAAATCATTAAACAATGTAATAATCATGTACAGTGGGGAAATCATTAAACAGTGTAATAATCATGTACAGTGGTGAAATCATTAAACAGTGTAATAATCATGTACAGTGGGGAAATCATTAAACAGTGTAATAATCATGTACATGGGGAAATCATTAAACAGTGTAATAATCATGTACAGTGGGGAAATCATTAAACAATGTAATAATCATGTACATGGGGAAATCATTAAACAGTGTGATAATCATGTACAGTGGGAAAATCATTAAACAATGTAATAATCATGTACAGTGGGGAAATCATCACACAATGTGATTGCCATGTACAGTGGGGGAATCATTAAACAATGTGATAATCATATACAGTGGGGAAATCATTAAACAGTGTAATAATCATGTACAGTGGGGAAATCATTAAACAATGTAATAATCATGTACAGTGGGGAAATCATTAAACAATGTGATAATCATGTACAGTGGGGAAATCATAAAACAGTGTAATAATCATGTACAGTGGGGAAATCATTAAACAATGTGATAATCATGTACAGTGGGGAAATCATTAAACAATGTGATAATCATGTACAGTGGGGAAATCATTAAACAGTGTGATAGCCATGTACAGTGGGGAAATCATTAAACAATGTAATAATCATGTACAGTGGGGAAATCATTAAACAATGTGATAGCCATGTACAGTGGGGAAATCATTAAACAATATGATAGCCATGTACAGTGGGGAAATCATTAAACAATATGATAGCCATGTACAGTGGGGAAATCATTAAACAACGTGATAATCATGTACTGTGGGGAAATCATTAGACAATATGATAACCATGTACAGTGGGGAAATCATTAGACAATATGATAATCATGTACAGTGGGGAAATCATCAAACAATGTGATTGCCGTGTGCAGTGGGGAAATCATTAAACAGTGTAATAATCATGTACAGTGGGGATATCATTAAACAATGTAATAATCATGTACAGTGGGGAAATCATCAAACAATGTGATAGCCATGTACAGTCGGGAAATCATTAAACAATGTGATAATCATATACAGTGGGGAAATCATTAAACAATGTGATAACCATTTACATTTATGACTTAATTCTAGATCAGTTTGTACTTTGACAAGTCTAATGCCTTCTACATGTGGAAAATTAAAGCATGCAAAAGATTAAATGTTTTATGATTGTTTAAGCACACCCTTGGTAGACATTCTTTGGTGTAAATATATTTCGTATTTATTCGACCCATCTTACAACATGCAGCTGTTTTAGATATTATGCGAAGGAAAATGCTGAATTACAGAAAAATATGCAAGTGGAAATAGCTAGTAGCATGACTAGTGTAAGACGTTCCTTGAAATCTTGTAAGGATTTGGCAAGGAACGGTTACATTTTCTAACACCTTCAGCCTGTCCTACAAATGAAATCAAATTATAGGATGAGATGACTTATTGTATTATACAATCCTGAAATTGAAAGTCCTTTTATTCTGATTTTTGTTTGCCAACATGAAGAACAATATCGTATTACTGTGAATAGCGTCTACTCTGAACTGTAAAATCGTGGAAATAGCTGAATCCATACTTTGCTAAAATCATGTCCGTTAGTCGCCATCTTTTTGGGAAAAATCCAAAGGATTTGTGTATTTTGAGATGGCAACTTTGTTATGTAACTTTTTAAAAACAAGTATTCGAATCTTTTATTGAATGGTCCCATGATCGGGCTCCTTATGCATTTAAAAAAGATGAAGCATCCGTGAATTTATTGCAGCGTATCCATACACTTGGTGGGATAAAGAGGAAAAATATTGTTTTATTACCTTTTGACCTTTGGGTTGACCTCACGGAGAGACATAACTTAAATATACTTTTAGCAATGTGGGAATAGGTCTATAATCTTAGTCAGGGTCAAAACTTCTCCCCCAGACTCGGTAATTAAGTTAAAATAGAAGAATAATATCGTAATTGTGAAATTAAATTAAAATAGTTAAGTGCTTGAAATAAAAAATACTTCAATTGCGCAATTCTGCAAGTACTTTGAATACTGTTTTCATCCGACTATGGTTTCGTGTCCTATATATATTAATTTTGTACTAAAGAGAATTTTCTTTAGCGAAAGTTGTCCTACATTTTATTTTTCAAGCTGTGAGTAAAGATTTAAGAAAACCGTTTTGAGAGATGGGTGTGACCAGTCAACAGGGGATGTTTACTCCTCCTAAGAACCTCATCCCACCTCTGGTATTCCCACTGACCAGGCCACGTGTTTGCTGTATTGTCGATGATGTATTCTTCATAGGATTTATGAGATTTATCACTATTGGTTATCTTTAGCTTTTTTCCTTAATGCCGTGTCGAGTGGCAAATATTGCCTACTCATATAATACAAATTGTTAGATATTCTTCTCAGGCCAATCATATATAATATCTACAAAGAGTTTTTGTAATACCATTTGTGGCACACTGATTTTGACTACGGATAACTCTTTTTATCTGATCAAGATATAGAGCTCACAGCGGGTGTAACCGGTCGACGGGATGTTTATTCCTCCTAGGCACCTGATTCCACCCCTGGTATGTCCAGGGGTCCGTGTTTGCCCAACTATCTATTTTGTATTGCTTATGTGATTTATGAGATTGAATATGTTCGTTATCTTCACCTTTCATGTAGAAGTCAAATGGCATATGAACAAGTAAAGACAATCTCATAAATCCAATACAAATTCAAGAGTAGGGAAGGGCGGACCCCAGAGCACACCAGACGTGGGATCAAGTGCCTAGAGGAGTAAGCACCCCCCTGTTGTTTTGTTTTGAACACATTTTACGAATAATAAAACGGATTGGAGACATGTTCGGCTCTTCTCCTTTAAAAATATTACAATATATAATGCCATGCGCGTTGGATACAACAGATAAATAGCAGATGAAGTAAGGTTATATAACATAGTACACAGGGGCGGATCCAGGAATTGCGGTTACGGTGGCGTCACTTTATGAGGCAGGGGGTCTGGGGGCCGCCTTGAGGTTCCCAGTGGGTCCAGGGTGAAGCCCTGGTGGGGACCAGGGGCGAAGCGCCTGGATTTTCTAGGGCTTGAAATATCTCTCCTACTTAAGTCATTTGTAATATTTTCTATCGTTTTTAATAAGGTGAAATTAGTCAAATGACGAAAATTTTAAGGGTTTTTGAAAAAAAATAAGTTCTCCCAATAAAGTAATTCAAGAAATCAAAAGATTTTGTCATTTATTTCTCCGGGAGTTGAAGAAATTATGGCTTCTATTATCGTTTAGTACATTTTTGTAAACAAGATAACACGATTTTAAAATTCTAAAATTTTAGGGGGCGCGCGCCGGCTGCGCCCCCCACCCCTAAATCCGCCACTGGTACATAATGTTTACTTAAATCTAAGGGAATTCATATACGAACAGCAGCAAATATACTGGTGTTGGTTTGCAATGACAAATTTGCATTACCCCATAATACACTTAATGATCAAAAGTATTTCTGCACTGCTATTTTTCACTATAAATCCATTCCAACTTTCATATAATTAATGTAATGAAATTTTCAGAATATATGCAGAATTCACTCAAGATCCATGCCAAATGCTACTCTTATTGTTATTTATATATAATTTTTGTGGGTTGATTTATGAATTACGAGGTATATTTTTTGAAATGCTAATTGATATGAAAAGTGTATGATTAATTTCAAATAAAGTTCATACAACATGATTAACCTAGTGAGTGTTAAAAACTGTTACACATAGAGAAAAAACAACAATATCAGATTTAAATCTTGGTGATAATGCATGATTTGTGAAATTTTATTGGTGATGGCTGCAGTGGAAATATTTTTTTAAATTGTATTTATACAATGAATTATAAGGTGAAAATTAGCAGTGCAGATATACTTTTGACCCTTGAGTATAGTAGGTCTCTGTCTATGTTAACCAAATCAATTCTGAATAGTCGATTGAAAAGAATATTTCTAGCATTTTTATAATTTTTACAAGCAAAAATTAATTGATACACATCTTCATTTTTACTACAAGAACAATGAGGGTGATTACTAATGCTACTCTTATGTAAATCATAATTGAATAAACGTTTATATTGTAGTTTAGGGTATGATATTTTTATAATGTTTACCAAGTGAAAATTACGGTGGCGGATTGAAGACATTAGAAGTTCTGTATGACCGGTCACACCCGCCGTGAGCCCTATATTAATATAATGTAATACTGTAATGTAATACGTAATCCAAATCAGGATACTTTGTTGTTGTTGTATATTGCGGGACGGTCGAGAATTTTTCACTCATATAGTGACTATCACCGGTGAAGGCCTACATGTATGCTCGGGAGGGAGGGGTCTTTATCGTGCCACACCTGCTGTGACACGGGGCTTCGATTTTTGTTGTTCATCCGAAGGACCGCCCAGTTTAGTCCTCTCTTACGACAAGCAAGGGGTTACTGATGATCTATTCTAGCCCGGATCCCCACGGCAACAAAATCAGTATGGAAATCTAATAATATTGATATTATTATTAATAATTAATTAATATTATCCACATAGTAGAGTATGCATGATGATGTACACCGAGTAGCAAGCTATATATTCTCCTGACTGCATTCTATATGTCCGTTTACATTAAATGTTAATTTATCATCTTGTATAATGATCCTTCTGTAGAAGGAGAGGGATTTGATAGACAGAGCCTGTTGTCTAAGCCTATTCATTTATGAATACAAATTATATATTGTTTGAATCATTGAGTCAACAAGTGGTATTGAAAAGAATTATCTCAATCATAACCTCTTCAAATACGAGACTTCTATCAGAAATTACGCGTATTTCTGATTGGGTTCGATTACACGAAAAATAATTTTCTATCAGCTATTTCAGCGAGCTGTGGTTCTGTTAAAAGTTGATTGTAAAAGACCGTCCTATTTATGAAGGCCGGGTTATGCTATTCGATATACCTTGAGATGGGAGTATATCAATCAAAGTAAAGCAAGAGAATATTTTTCTCTAGAACACGACCACACTTTGTCACATTCTGAACATGTTTGTATAGACTCTGTTTCTTTACATGTAAAACTTATACGGTGCCAAGTTTGATGCACCAGATGCGCATTTCGACAAATAATGTCTCTTCAGTGATGCTCAACCGAAATGTTTGAAATCCGAAATAACAATAAACTTGCTAGAACTATTTTAGGGGAAAACAGAATGCCAAAAAAGTGGAGTCAAATTCGTCTATGGATAAGAACTATGCATGAGGGAGATAATCCTTAATTTTGAAATTAATTTCTAAATTTTATCACGGCAATTGATTATACATCCGTATTTTGAAGCTAGTAACGAAGTACTTAGCTACTGGGCTGTAGAGACCCTCGGGGAATAACAGTCCACCAGCAGAGGCCTCGACCCAGGGGTCATAATGTAAAACTTATACGATACCCATTTTGGTGCACCAGATGCGCATTTCGACAAATAATGTCTCTGCATGTGATGTCAGCATCAATTTAAAGCATTTAGTCCGTTCGAACATGAAATCGTTAAAAGACCTGTTTAACATGGGCTGAAATTACAAAGTTTGCGAAATTAGAAAAAATGTATTTCATAATTGTCAGTCTTATTAACGGCTCATATGATAATACTTTTAGATTTTTATTGAGTGGAAAAGGCAGATATGTAATATTATGACGATAATTTTGAATTTCTTTTTTTTTTTCAAATCGGATGTAGTCGATAGCTGTTTCGCAATGATTCTTCGTGTGTTAGAGATCATTTCCTACGATCACGGGCACCTGTGGCTGCTCTGTATTGGAAATCGTTACGGGTAATGGGACCCGTTGCATTCTTAACTAGATACTTGTTATGGAAACAAGACACACAATAGAAATAGATGTGCAGTTTATGGTTCAAAAATGAACAGTTTTATGAAGGTCAGATCTTTCCCTAGGATTGCTGTTACAGACTACTGCAGTATACGAGATCTTATTAGTTATCATTAATTAGACATTGGAAAGGCTGTGGTAAAGTTTCAGTGAATCATTGTTGGAGCACTCGTAACCTTTGAACTTTTCGTCTAGTGTATACAAAACAGACGCCGTTATGTATTGTAGTTGGAAGAAAGAGATGGCAGAACGTGCCGGCGAATTATTTGACCGCTTACGTAACAAATGTCTCTCCCGAGGGTACGGGGGTATTAAAGACCTAGCAGTAGTTTTCAGGAAAATGGATATCGATTACTCCAAAAGATTAACCAAAGAGGAGCTTAAGGATGGAACCAGCTTGTATGGTCTACACTTGGACGAAGGCGATCTTAACGTGCTGTTTGTCTCATTTGACATGGACGAAAACAAAACGATTGATTTCTGTGAATTTTTACATAGATTAAGACCAAAAATGTCCCAGATGCGAGAGAACGTTATCATGGAAGCGTTTACCAAATGGGACGTGAATGAAGACGGGCATTTGAATATAGATGATCTGAAAGGTACACTATACGTCTCAGGGTAAAATGGTAGCGAATTATAACGCTAAATTAGTAATCGTTATAAGTTTAATAATACTTTTTTCACGTGTGTAGATATACAGACATGGAAATAGCAATTGTAGTTTGGGGAATTTTTTTTTGTGATAGCATTATTGTTTACATATGTGCGAACATTTACTAAGTTTGATGACGAACGCAGCCAATTATAAATAGGTTTCCGATCCGACAGCATCTGAAGCGTGCAATGGAGAGAGTATGGCACGTGCCTTCTAGATATACATGTAAATAATTGATATCAACTCAATCAACACTTAGTGTGTTTTTCAAAAAATACTTGCTTTCAATGAATTGACAACGATATGTTTATAGATTTATTGAGTAAGGCAAAATCATGAGAAGAATAGTGCATGATATACATTTCTAAAGATATACAGTAAATTTTAACCCCAAAAAAACATGAAAATAAGCATAGGTAAAAATTTAGAACTAACGACGTTAGTTACCGTGATTATCCATGAAAGCTTCAACTCCCAATTATTCACTTCAAATATTTATCTTATGAATTTTCTCTGAATCATGTTCGATCCTTTCACTTAAAGAATAGGAAATTAAACTCAAAACAGAGACATTACAAACATTTAAAGGCCTGGCCGTATTTGCAGCAACAAATGCTGCTCAATAAATTGATGTTTGGCGTGGTAACCGGTTGAGAAACCACAACGTATGTAACCAAAAGATTTGAAGTTTGAAGAGTGAGTATTTGTGATCAATACATTCGAGCTTCACGACAAAAGCAACATTTTTAAAATATAGCATTGGTTTTCCATTGAAATGCACAAACTATCCTGTCAGTCGTTTTCTTCCAAAGGATGATGGTGATGTACCCGAGTTTTAAAAATCTGAACAAGGTAGAATGTAATACTATATATTAATATTAGAACTACATTATACCTAATCTCAGCGAGAGGCGTCAGTCCAAATATCCAGCCTCGACGAATCTCGCTGAGATTACATTATACCTAACGTACTTATTCTTTCCCTGTATATAATGTAGTTCAACATGGCCATCACATTGAATGCTTACTTAATTCATTCTGACCTCTACTATATGTATGTACCTGTAATTTATTATTTCAATACTACAAGTGACTGTACATTTTAGGTCACTCAAGTCACCAAATGATCTATTGCAATTGATCAGCGTCCGTAGTCAGTCGTGTGTTTTAACATCTTGACAACTATCATTCCCATTCTTTTCAAATTTTGGTATGAAGCATCTTTGGACAAGGAGGACATAAATTGTACATTTCAGGACTCCTGCACCCGTGCAGCCTTATGAGTGGACCAAAATCAGCCAGAAATTGACCAATTTTCAAAACTTTTCTTCTCTACAACCGCACATCTGTAAGATAAACTAAATGCATAGTCATGTAGAGCAGGAAGGATTCTACCAAAATTGTAAATTTCATGATTCCTGGGATCCCAGGACGGGACCAAACTTTTTAATTAGTATTTATGTGTAAAATCTTTAAATGACATCTTCTTTAATGTTATTGCTACTAAAATAAAACTAAATTGATATTTAGAAGGAGTGGGTAGTCCTTTGCAAAGAGTGTAAATTTCATGACCCCAGGGGTAAGGGTTTTGGTGTCAGGTCGGTCCAAAATGGCTAGTGATTAAATGTGTGTTGATAATTGAACATTTACATGTATAACTTCCTGATAATTACCTTTTCCAGTCTTTTCAAATGTGGTATGAAGCATCTTTTGGACAAGGTACCCCATAATCCTAAGTCTGGTGCTTTACGAGTTACATCTGATTACGCCCATCGGGCCAGTCTGACCGCGCTATACAATCAATCCTTCCCATCATTTATATTTATGCCCCAAAACGGTCATGTTCTTTCCTAGCATACATTTTCATCTCTCAATCCCGGGGGTAGGTCGATGACATCAAATGCATGTAAAAAGTATCATGGAATCGGGGGAGATACATGTAATCTCTATTGATCAAACTGGGATTAGTACCAACTGGGATTAGTACCAAGTCCCTCTGAATATTCTTTAAAATGGTCAACCAGACACCACGTCTGTACCTGGATCCGACCTTCCTAACATTAAAATGTACATTCGGTTTTTCTCTTTTTCAGTTGTTTATGCTGCAAATGCAAGAAACCACCCGAAGTATCAGTCGGGTGAGTGGACGGAGGACGAGGTCTTACGAAGTTTTCTTGACAGCATCGACACGCCCGGTAACCCGGATGGAAAAGTGACACGTGACGAGTTTATGAATTACTACGCTGGCGTCAGTGCAACGATAGATGACGACTGTTATTTTGATTTGATGATGCGCTCCTGTTATGGTCTTCCACCAAAAAGCTCGCAATCAAAGCAGAGACCTCAGTAACTTGTTCAAAGTTATCGACATTCGGGTTGATATTATACTGAAATAGCAATTGTTTTGTTTCATGGGGAAACTTTTGAATTTGCAAAACCATAACATTACGTAATGATTGATGTCCTTAGGTTTTTATTCATGACAATTTTGATACATAAGTGCGATATACCGCTTTAGATACATACTTGCAGCATCAGACATTTTCATATCTTGTGATAGTTTGGGGAAAAAGAAAGAAGTGAATTCCCTCGTGTGAAATCTATTATCACTAAACGTTGAAGGTTTATATTGCATTGTTTCATTTGCAATATCTTACCTAAGTAGTGCTGACATTTTTTTAACGTAACAACATGACGAAGTATTACTAAATAGAGTATCCTAATGCTTTATTCGCAATACGTAGGGCGGGATATAATATGAAATGCCAAATAACGAATACGAATATTTGTGATAAAATGCAGTATGTTGAAATAAAAGTGTTTAAATATTTAGCATAGAAATTGTTTCAAAATAAAGAAAAATTTGGAATACCAATCTTGTCAAATTTCAAGTCGTTTTTAAACAACGAAAGGCAGAACACGATTCCCGTCGGGAGAAGTCTAAATGAAGATGAAAGGTGAAGATAACAAACAGTGATCAATCTTATAACTACTATAAGCAATACAAAATACATGTAGATAGTTGGGCAAACACGGACCCCTGGACACACCAGCGGTGGGATCAGGTGCCCAGGAGGAGCAAGCATCCCTCGTCGACCGGCCACACCCGCCGTGAGCCCTATATCCCGATCAGGTAATATAAACGAAGCTATCCGCAGCCAAAATCAGTGCGCCAAGAACGGTCTAACAATCGGTATGAAACACGTCAGACAGCATTTGACCCAATGATAGGTTGTATTGGCAACTAAATCGTTATAACGACCATAGAATTTGCGAAAAGCTGACTTTAAACGAGACTTTTGAAACCCCTGTACCATGAGATAAAACTTTAGCTTGATTTTCGGATATTTCTAAAGTCTTCTACTTAAAATGTCGAAATGAAAAACAATTTTATCAAATGGGAGTCATAGAACTTTTCCGTAAGTTTCGCAAAATTAAAATTGGCAAATAGGCGGAAGGTATTAATGTACCTGTGGTTTTGAATTACATTGCAATATGTATACGGTCTTGCAATTAAACGAGACTGTTTGTACCCTTGCATCATCAACTTGTTTGTCAGTAGCCTGTTTCAATTTAAAAACTGACCATAGGCAGAACAAGCTCTTGCGTATCGAATCAGTTGAGAGATATAAACAATTCATGAGAAAAAGATGCGGCTGTTGATAGTTCCTTGTTTCATAACGAATACAATGATTTAAATTAGTCGTTTCTTCTGTATAGCTTGTCAAATCTATTTCAAAGCAGTCAAATGTATACAGACATTTTCCCCACATTTGTTAAAATATAGAATCGCCACATCTCCATACTCATTCTCCTTGACGAACACCTGCCAATACGTAACGAATTCTATTGCATGAACACCTGCCAATACGTAACGAATTCAATTGCATGAACACCAGGCAATACGTAACGAATTCTATTACATGAACACCTGGCAATACGTAAAGATTTATATTACATGATTTACATATTGAAATTAGTTAATTCGCGCAATTGCTTGAGTTTAAAAATAACATACATGTAACTAAAAATATCTGGACATAGGAAAATAAACAGATGTACTTATCCTCGACATCTCAAAGGTTTTCATTCTACATAAGTTAGAATTATTTCTACATAAATTAAATCACTATGGAATCAGGGAGAAACAAAGAACTGGATAGAGAGAATCTTACGAAACCAACAAGTTATAGTTTTACGAGGCAACTGTAGATTCTGGAGTCCTTCAGGGTTCTGTTCTTGTGCCTAGCCTATTTCTCCTCTATATCAACGACTTGCCTCTCATCTTATCTTCTACAGTCAGACTCTTCGCCGATTACACCATTGTTTATATCGCTTATAAAACAGAAACAGACAAGAAAGCACTATAGGAAGACCTAGAAAATCAGGAATTTGGAAGAAAATTGGAAAATGGAATTCCATCCAGACAAATGCACAGTATTCACTTTATCCAAAAATGGCAATCAATTATGTATTGATTTCTCTCTCCACAACCACACCATAGCTCACGAAACTTCAATTCAATATGTAAACTGCACAATATCTAGGGAATCCATATAAATAGCATCTGTAAAAAGGCAAACAGAACACTAGGATGTCTTAGGCGCAACCTAAACTCACGATATTAAAGAGAAGGCCTAGAAATCCTAAGTATGACCTCAGCTTGAATACCGTGGCTCAGTCAGTGTATGGGACCCATACAAGCAGGGACACATAGACTAGAGCGAGTACAAAGAGGGACAGCATGATGTGTGATGGATAGCTACAGAAACCGTCCGAATGTAGGAGAAATGATAAAGCTGGATCAACTAGGGGATACGGATAAGTAGTTCGTTTTAACCGACTAACACCATCAAAATATGAGTACTTGTCACAAAATAGTTCCAATTGATCATAGTTTCACCTTTTTACATAAAAAAATTACTCATCACAAAATATTTCGCGTTAAAAGTAAACAAGTCGACACCTTACAATCATAACATATATATCTCACCACAAAGGTCGATACCAAACCGGATAGCTACCATCAACATAAACGTCTACAGATCGACGCCCAATTGTTGCCTAATCACTCTGAGCTCCATAAGGAATACTCATGTGAAAAATCAAAGCTCTAGCACTCACGGTTCAAAGTTATTAGCAAGGTTAAAGTTTCAGAGAGAATTACAGAATGACAGACTGGACAAAAACAATATGCCCCCCGATCTTCCATATCGGGGGCATAAAAACTTGTCTATCATTATAAAGACCGACAGGTCGACACCAATCCATTTTATCCTTATTATCAACAATTTTCAAATCACTATCACCGTAAAGGTTGACTGGTCTACACACAAAATGATTAACCTCACTAACATCATAACATTTTACAGGTCAACAGCCATATTTCATATAGATTATCTATCAACAGAGCATCACACCCACCCGAAAGATTATAATAAGTCTTCGCACACCACTTATTGTTGGCCTCGTATCCAACTTAGAGATTAAGGCTAGTTCTGCGCATCAAATAAATTATTGCTATAACCATCTCAATTAATGCGCGCATCAAATCAGTTATTGCTCTCATTAATTGAATTAATGCGTGCATCAAAATTCAATTATTGCGCGCAAGAATTGAGTTGACGATAACTTCAAATAATTTAAGATATCTTCAATTATTTCTGTTTATGCTAATTTGGCGCTCTATAAACTTACAATGCGCGCATCAAATCAAGTATTGTTCTCATCAATTGAGGTAGTGTGCTCTCACCAATTGTATTGATAGTAATTGATTTGATGCGCGCATCAAATCCAGTTATTTTGCGCAGTGATTGAGTTGATATCTTCAATTATTTGAATTTTTGTTCATTTGGCACTCTATTAAACTTACAATGTCGCGATCATCAGATTTAATGAATTTCTTTGCAATTAACAATGAGAGTAAAGAATACTTCAACAGTTATAAACATTTTGGAAGGAAAATCCTATATTATTTTATTTTTTTTGGACACAGAAGGAAAAGCAATCGTAGAAACACGATTAAAAATTGAATACATGTATCATGAAACAAGAGGCCCACAGGCCTTATCGGTCACCTGAATACTAATGAAAAGATTCACTACTTCCATGGGCTATGAAATCTAGAAAAAATTCCTGTTCTGAATATCTAAGCTAAATTCTAATGTTCAGCAACAGTATAAAAGAAGATGTGTTCTTAAAACTTCACTGCCTTCAAAAGTGCATACACTGATGAAAGGCTTTAGATAATAGGTGTATTAACATTAAAACTTCAAAAGATATGACTAATTTGGACTCATCCTAAAGTCCTAACCCTGGGTTTTGATTGAAATTCACTATTTTTTGTGCATCCATTTCTGCTATTCCTAGGTATGCATTTAGATTTTATACAGTATCAACAAACTTACATACAAATACTATATACTGAGTTTGGCTCCACCATGGGGTCAGAACCCTTACTCTGGGGATCATCAAATTTACAATTTTGGTAGAGGCCTTCCTGCTCTCCCATCACCATGCATTTAGTTTTTCCTACACGTGTTCGGTTCTTGAGAAGAAGATTTTTGAAAATTTGTCAATTTTGGGCAGTTTTTGCCCCGCCCCTAAGGCCACAGGGGTGCAGGAATCCTGAAATTTACAATTTATGTCCCCCTTCTTCCAAAGATGCTTCATACCAAATTTGAAAAGAATTGGAATCAAGAAGAAGTTAAAAATGTCTATTGTTCACACATTTAATAACTGACCATTTTGCCCCCACCTTGATACTAAAACCCCTACCCCTGAGGTCATTAAATTTACAATTTTGGTAAAGGACTACCTGCTCTTTCTAAATATTTATTTAGTTTCAGTATAGTATCAACAGCACTAAAGAAGATGTTAGTTTAAACAATATTTATTCGTAAATAATTCGATAATGTTTAGAATGTCTTATACATAAAATAGATTGAGAAACAAGCCAAAAGGCTTATATTAATCTCGCTCTAAAAGAAGATGTTATTTAAGTGTTTTACACATAAACACTATATACCATAGTTTGGCCCCACCCTGGGGTCAGAACCCCTACCCCGTGGATCCTGAATTTACAATTTTGGTAGAGGCCTTCCAGCTCTCCATCACCATGCATTTAGTTTTTCTTACACGTGCGGTTCTTGAGAAAAATATTTTTGAAAATTTGTCGATTTTGAGCAGCTTTTACCCCGTCCCTAAGGCCCAAGGGGTGCTGGAGGCCTGGGATTTACAATTTATGTCCCCCTTGTCCCAAAGATGCTTCATACCAAATTTGAAAAGAAATGAATTGGCAGTTATCAAGAAGAAGTTAAAAATGTTCAATTGTTAACGCACGACGGACGACGCAGGAAGACGGACAACCAAGTCTACTCAGGTGACCTAAAAAGTATAAAAGTCACTAGCTGTAGATGTGCACAGATACTATATATCACCAATTTAAAAAAAAAATATATAGGAACTCTTCAATATCAGGAGATGAACTATTACGTAATGGGTATCGTCAGTTGAATGGAAAATTTAGTGACTATTTTAGTTTGGGATTTTCATACCTAGACAGTAAGCAATGCAGCATTGGTACTGATAAAGAGTTATTCAACACGCAGTCAAATCACTTGTTTGAACTGAATGGCAGTAGGTCCACAATTATTATGACTAGGTCCACAATTATTGCTAAAACCGGCGATGATTAATGTGAATTTCCAGATATGAATTATAAAGGGCTGCTCCGAAATTCGGTGAAGGCGTCAGCTGCCATATTGTACTATAATAATTTTCAATAGCTACTATACTTCTAAAATTAATACGATACATATGCCTTATACTCTACAAAAATAAAAAGTCTGCATTATTTCTAAATCTTTATTGGTATGACAAAGTCTAAGAAATTATTAAAGCTTCCGAATAACATCTTATAATTGAAAAGGGAGAAGGCATCATTCTACATAATATTGAATAGAGATAATGTGTCGGCTTTATGATATTCAATAGGAAAACTAGCAGCTTACATAATATTGAATACGGTGAATTCATCAGCTTACATAATATTGAATACGGTGAATTCATCAGCTTACATAATATTGAATACGGTGAATTCATCAGCTTACATAATATTGAATACGGTGAATTCATCAGCTTACATAATATTGAATACGGTGAATTCATCAGCTTACATAATATTGATAAGGCAAATGCTTCGATTTATATGGGGGGGGAAATGTGAGAATTGTTAAAGAAAAACAAAAAAACAACAAAAAACAGAAATGCAGTAGCTCGTTACGTCATAAAATAAACTTTTAAAACATTTTATATGTATGTATTTCATGCACAAGAGTTAAATGAATAGTACAAAAATTATGAGTTTATGATAAGTCACATGGATGGCTTCAAGTTTTTAAAGTGTCATTTGCTATCATGGATAATATTGGTGTCGTTTATTAATTTTCAATCTGAAGTTAAAAACGATTATATGACAAATTATTTTCGACTTCAGATTAAAAAATTAATAAACGACAATGGTCATTTCTTAACAAATCAGGAATTCAGCAGTTTGAGACAAAAGCACATGAGCTGTTTTCTCTTCGAAAACAATGATGAAAAAAGATTCACTTCTTCTCTGGAAGGGGTCCCGCCCCCTCATTTGCCTCTATAGCGTTGACAAGAGGGATTTTCAACCCAACCGCTGCAGTGTAACCGGGCGGTGCAATGGTTGTGTATGGATGCTGAGAGAAGATGCCCTGGTTGGTCCCTCTGTGAATGTGGTAAACGTGTACGTCATCGATGGCTTTGTTTCTAGACAGGATGCACAAGTGTGCAACAGCAGAAACAAGGACGAGGATGCCTCCAACACCCCCGATAGTGAGAGCCCACGGACAGTGAAAATGCAGGGGGTTGCTGTAGAGATGCGAGTAAAGAAGCTTGTAGCTCTGGGTCACAGTAATGGTCTTTACGACGACAGCGATGTAGGTTCCCGCTGTGCATGAAAATCGTACACGGTTTAAAACAAAATTATGTATGAAAGACAACATATACAAAAAAATTATGTTAATATAGAATAAGAGTTTTAAAACTCGCTTAAGCAAAATGAATAACATTTTCTTTAAAAAAAAATTGAGATTTTCGTTGTATACCTGAGACGATGAGACTGATGCACGCCAGTAATCCCGCACATCGGGATCTCGCTACACTGCGAGCGTACAAGATGGTACCAATGAAACCGAGGACTCCAAAGAACATCCCTACTGACGAGATGATCTGGAATTCCAACAGCCCGTGTCTACCCAGCTCTGAAAACCAGAAACGAGTTCAGTCCCTGGTCAATATACTTGCATGCAATTCATTAACCTATGTGTGACCGTTTATTTACAGTTGTCTAACCGCCTTTTCTTTAACAGATGGGTCCATTTGCCATATTAATAAGAAATATTATAATTATTCATATAGATATTTCATATTTAAAATAAAATATCTAAGAAACGGACGTTTCAAATATTGCATTACTGAGATTGTAATACTTTTGGCATTAATATGGAAAATTGTCAGTAATTTGTGGATACTTTATACTCCAAATACGTCTATCATTTAACTAAAGATAACTGGATTACATATTTATTTCTCGACTACGTTTTAGAGGAATATGTTTATATACTTATGAATATTTATGTTTCACATGTACATATATGTAGTACATGTATATAGCCTGATAATATTCTGCGTTCCTATCATGCACTCGCATCGAACTTGATAGTCAAGTGACGATAATACGGAAGAAGAATAGTCTTAGAAAAACGGTACAGAGGTAAAAAAAAAAAAAAAAAAAAAAAAAATCTTTAAAAAAATATTTCTAAATGGTTAAGATATAAAATAATGATTTTACTTAAAATGATCGCTATCATTCCTTTACTTAGCACGTGACAGTATTATGCATGACATCCAGAACACTTTCAAGATAAGAACTATTTTCTTAATAAAATGAACGCGTTACCGTATGATTTGTCAGGCTACAAAATGATAGTTGATGAATTATTTAAAGTTGTATGACTTGCTTTCCTCGTCATGGTATCAACAAAATGAAAAACGATGAAAAAACGTAGTTTATGATATATTGTTATAGTGTAAATGGAATGTAATTTATTCCCAATATTAGACATTAATCTAGTGAGAAAAAGTTGTACAGTAAATATACAATGTAGAGAGGGGTAATATATGAATATATAAGAAAATTTACAAGTCTCTTATATTTTACGTATTTTATCTTTCTACTTGCTACAACCAAACTGAACTAAAAATACGCATTACCCATGCCTTAATATCTTTTTAAACTCAAGTTTCTTTAAACCCGGATGTTTTATTAAAAGGGTCAAAAATAGGTGTGCAACAGCAGACAGGTTGTATATTAGTCATATTCTACTGATGCAAAACGTGTTTATATATGAACGAAAATGTAAACTTGCATCATCAATGATATTTTTAGAATCAAATATTTACAGTAGCTTTTGTCAATAATTGCACGAAATTTACGATGACAGAGATGTTTGAGCATTACGATGACAGAGATGTTTGAACATTACAATGACTTTTAAACCGGAAAAAAAAAAGATTTACCCTTCACTTCCTTGTACACAGAATTTGGGAATGAATACATAAATGGAGCTTCACGGTGACAGTAGTATGTGGTCACGTGACATTTCTTCCTCTTAGACTTTTCTCGCCTATCAATCATCCAGCTATCGTCCTGGAACTCCCTTTCTCCTGTCATCTCAAACGGAAGAGGTGTCATGTAACGATTTTTGGAATCGTGGAAGCAGACGGTAAAATACCATAGTCCTGCTGACAGGTGTACTTCCTCTCGATCATCGGGAGGAGTGTGGAAAAAGAAAGGCGACATCTCCGAGGGTTTATCCTGTATGGAAACACTGGTCCATCCTGGGCTGACAAAAGATACTGTCATCAAAACCACGCCGATAAAGGTAATTACCGCAAAAATCTTCAGTTTTCGACCGAGTTTCATCGTGGTTTACGGTTAGTATACTCCAATAATATTATCTCGACGAGAAACAGAAAATGGCTACTTGGCAGATGCAATGTCTTCTTCGTTCAGGTGCATCAAAACAAAATTCTACGCATGCGTCAGGTGTTGGATTTCATTGAATCGATAGTTACCTGTCTGCATGATTTACCTTGCTGTCCATTAGATGAGTTATAGAAGCATGACCAAGTCGTGGAACACGGCCAATAGAAAGTACTGTCACAATAGCGTTTACAAAAGAAGTTTCATTTTGCCAAATTAATCAATACGAGAATCAAATGCTACACGGTAGACCGCCTAGTGTTCCTATTAAGATACGCTCTATTAAACAGAATAGAGATTTCCTGTACATGTTAAAGTTGCCCCTCTTGCATCGATCAAGACAAAAGCGGTGAATTCTGGAAAATATTGGACTCGCTGAGGCGCTTTCAGAATGAACCAAGCTTCTATCTCACTTCTTAAAATTACTACTGTAAAATATTTACTTCAGAAGATTTGTAATTATCTGATTTAGTTTAACCCAGAAAATCATTATCGATTTATTAAATTGATTTTGTGTATTTAACACCTCATATGTACAAGTTTAGTCCAATATTTAACAGTATTAGAATAATTCATATGTCTATTGTTATCATTCAAAGCTTGACTACAGCACACGATGACGAAATTGTCAGTGAGAGATCGAAGATACAGAAGCTTTATTTACAACAGTTCAACAGAAGATCAGGGAAGCTTGTATTTCCACAAAATATAAGTAAAGCAACAAATAGATAAAACAGGAAGTAAAGCAACAAATAAATAAAACAGGAAGTAAAGCAACAAAGAAATTAGCTGCAGAACTGTAGCTCTCTGAAAAAATATATATATATATATATGAGTGTGTGTGTTTCATTGTAGTAGAGAGTTGATAGGATGTCTAAGGCGAAAAGCTGAAGCGGGTGAGGAATTCAGTTTATAACCCAATTTAATTGCAACAAGCGGTCGAAGTTCAGGCAAGATTTCTCAAATCACTTTGTGTGACACTATTCTGAGATTCGGAAGAGGCGTCAGTCCAAATATGTAGCCTCGACGAATCTCGTTGAGATTAGGACGACGGTGGTTGCTGAAGAGGTGCTAAACATTCAGAGAGAACTCACGCCAAGCTTCGGGACGAATCTTCCCTGAGTGGAAGGAAGTGTAGCGGAGAGTACATGTATATAGTACACAGGGAATTTGTACTCCTTCGCTAGTGAGCTAGCTTTACTGGTGATTTTATAGAGTCTCTCTCTTGATAAATCAAGATAAGCAACGACGAGCGTGATCAGCCCTTGGATGGGTGACCGCTACACGTTACATCATTATGCATCAAGAATTGTTGCTCTACTCCAGTTTGACCGCCGCGGTAGACGAGAGGTTAGAGCGTTCGCCCCGCATGCGGTAGGCCGGAGTTCGAATCCCGGCCGCGACAGACCTAAGTCGTTAAAACGGGTAGTGCCAGTTCCATCGCCAAACGCTCGGCATCAGGTGTGAATGTCAAGGGTCCTCGGGGATGACCTTAAAAACGGATGTCCCGTGTCACAGTTGGTGTGGCACGCTAAAGAACCCTCGCTGCTCAATGACCGTAAACGCCGAGCAAAAGGCCTAAATTTGAAGCCCTTGAACACCGGTTTTGGTGACGTCTCCATATGAGTGAAAAATTCTCGAGCGAGACGTTAAACAAAATACAATCAATCAATCCACTCCAGTGTCGTGTTAACGTGTGCTTGTATCTATATTGATTTACGTGTTGAGACGTCACTAGCTGTAGGTGAAGAGGCACACATTTTGATCTAAGGTCGTAGCAGCGAGGGACTTTATCGTGCCAACACCTATCGTGACACGGGACCTCCGTTAAGGTCGTATTCGAAAGACTCGTGACTTTCAATTCTAAAGTCGGGCGTTTGTCTAAGGAACGGTCACTACTTATATTATACGTCTTAATTAAGTTCTGACGCGGCGCCGGAATTGAATCCAAGCCTTCTGGTTGTGACGTGATTGCCCTAACTGATAGGCTAACTCGACCGGCGGTCCAGTTAGTTTTCTGTAAATCTATAGTCGAAAGTGAGTAGGAATGCCAGTTTTCATTGAATGAACAAAATACCCAAAACAAATTGAACTCCCAATTTAATTTTGGTCTAACTTTGGGAAAACAAATGTTACATTCACCTGGAAGGCACTTTGAGGTGAAAGCAATGGTGGAGTGTTGTTTTTTTTTTTTGTAGATTGTTGCATCTCAGCTAATCGGGGAGCTAGGAATTATTCGCTCATATGATAAAGTTATATTTGATCATATCATACATTGTAAATGAATAACCAATGCATTTTCTTGTCATGTAGAATTAACTCTCTAATGATTATTTTGTTAATTTACTTATTTGCCATCTGTGTGTGCATTAAAATATTTTGATAGTATATTTCTTTCTTTTCTATTTAGGTCTGTCAAGTCCAATATTTTGTGGACTTGACGTGTCAAAATAATGGACTCTTTTGAAATAATAATAGACTTCCTTACAAACACTATATAGTTTTGAGTGTGAGTGTGGTGGGTTTTTTTTTTTTTGGGGGGGGGGGGGGATATTGGATAACATAGACAAAGGTTGACCTCAAACAAATGTTTTGGCTTACAATAACTCATTACATAAAGTTCGCATAAATTTAACCTGAGTTCTCGCTCTGAAGAAGGATTTTAATGACTCCAAGGTATCAAGGAAATTCACAATGAATTTTGACTTTAATTCTAAATTATTTATGGGCACAAATCTGAAAATTAAAGTAATTCCACCCTCCTGTGATGTCATCAGATTTCGCAAAATCAATGATTTGGTTAGATTTATGCATGATAGGAACATAAATTTTGTTGGAGTCTTTTCCTATAGTTATTGTAAAAAATCTTGTTAAAAATAAAATATTTCAAAAGTCTAAGTTATAGATGAATAATCAATGATACGTTTCAAAATATTGAATCCAAGGACAATAACTCTGTTTCTATCGATTTCTTTATCAAGTCTATTATGCGATGATTTCCTTTATTTTTTACAGACAGTTTGTATATTTTTGTGAAGATACAGTTTCATGAAATTGTTATGAATGCTACTATATCGTCATAACCAGTTTTTATGTAATTTTAATAACGCTGTTTAATGAAAATTGCAATTTTCTGACGGTGATATATGATTCTGATTATGTACGTCTCACATCTTAAAAAGTGTGATGACCTATGTATTTTATTTGG
Organism: Ostrea edulis; assembly: GCF_947568905.1. Classification (NCBI taxonomy): domain Eukaryota; kingdom Metazoa; phylum Mollusca; class Bivalvia; order Ostreida; family Ostreidae; genus Ostrea; species Ostrea edulis. Next base: position 24,381,535 of record NC_079167.1, on the reverse strand, counting down.
TAATTTGTTAGTTTTAACTCTAATGAATGGAAATAAATACACAATTTAAACGTGTATCAGATAAAACTGCGAGTATGGAGTTACCTTAAGTCATCATTCACAAACTACATGTACAGGTACTCCAGTATACATAAATATGCATTGTATTATGTAAAATTACAAACGTTCCTTGTTTACCCTTCAGAAGAAACTAATAAAATGTAACAGGAAAACAATTCAAAATGCATTGCACATGTTTAAGAAATAATTAGAATTACATGTATTCCAGGATAGTTTTCAGATTGATCTTTATGCACATGTTCTCACGTATAATAACAAAACTACAGAAATCAATTTGGTGAAAATCTTAAAGATTTTTTTTAAATTAAAAATTATATAAAATTGTTTGATTTGAAAGGGCACAGAAATGAAATTTAATTCTGTTTTGCATGGTGACCTAATAAGTAAGAATTAAACAAGTAACTAAGAAGTACATTGTAACTGGAGAGGCAGACTTAGGGCGACCGTAAAATAGAGGTGTTTTCTTCAAAAGTTGACATGTTTTTACCTCACCTAAGTGATGGAGCTGCAGTAGAGAAGCGTTTCTTTGTGTTGTAGTTCATAGACCCTTTGCCTCAGTTTACCACATACCACTAAGTAGTTTAGATATAGTTTTCTTGAATCAAAACAAGAGACTGTTCTTTGTGACTTTTATTAAAAGCAAATGTACACACATTTCTAAACTAGATTTTGTCTGAAGAAGAAAGGGACTTGTGAATAAATGTTTTAATGATCGTTCAGTTAAAGAAAACAAAATTCCATGCGCAGATCTAGAATTGTTTCGTTTGGTAAACAGCTTTGTTTCACTATGGTAACCACGATTTTTTCTGTATTGCTGACTCTGAGATTTCTACCACTGAACACTACCTATAAAAGTTCTTAGAATTCCGTTATCATTAAAGGAAAACAGGGTGACACAAAAGAATTGAAAAGAAACATCTCAAACAATTTTTGCCATTTTCCTCAGAGTTTTTGCTTTGTTGGGAGGGGTGGCGCTGGACCAAGCTCCTCATTGAAGTTGACCTCAAACGGCGGGAGGTCAGTCTTTTCGATTGGATAAAACCCTGTGGTAACTACAGGAATCGCGGAGCTGCTTTTTCCCGAGGAGGTGGAATACACCGAGGCTTTCTTCTTGTCGTATGGGTCTCGTGATACTATGAAAAGATGGACAACTGCGCATGCCAGGAAGATGGACGAGGTAATTGCCCCCAGAACGAGGCACCATGGGATGGGTACGTATATACCATACATGTTGCCTCCATAATACATGTTGATCATTTCATGGAGGTGGAACAGGCTCATGGAAATTTTTCCAACAGCAATCCAGAAAAAGACCCCTATAAAAACAAAATGTGCGAGGTAACGAATCAATAACCCTTGACTTGTGAAGATGGCTAGTATATTCGTGGGATTTCATTTTCGCTGATTTCAATTGGAATCACACTGGTATGACAAACCAACAAATGTATGTTATGCATTATTTACCTATTCACGTGACTTTGGCATGACCTATAACCCGAAAAAAAAAACACGACGAAAGTCAAGGTCATGCCAAAGTCACGTGATTCGCCACCGTGAATATGATTGAAATATTCTCACCGAGACGTACAGCAATTATCAAATTCTTCGATCACGAAAATGTGAAAGTAACGTATGAAAAACAAAAACAACTCATAACTTGTTTCTGTCAACCACGGAATCAAGGCAACACAATGTATATTAATCACACCCAGAAAAAATATATAATGCCTCGCCCCCCTGAAAATAAGTAATTTTACCAAGGGCGACTTTAAGTAGAACCTTATGTAACAGAAAATAATCAAATCAAAATCAGAAAATAATGTTACCGGCCATTAGGCATGAGACACAGGCCGCTATCCCCACCCGTCGCTTGCCTCCTTCTGTCCTATAGTACAGCGCCGTGGCGATTACCCCTAGCACACTACAGATAACGCCCAATGTCGTTTCTATCTGAAACTCCAGCAGACCAAATTTCGCCACATCTGTAAATATATCATGTCATACACTTAAATTATTTTCGCTTTTTCTTAACTGCTTAAGTTTATGATTTCTACTTTTTAGCTCACCTGCGCTAAAAGCTCAAGTGAGCTTTTCTGATCACCCGAATTCCGGCGTCCGTCCGTCTGTAAACTTTTAACATTTTTTACTTCTCAAAAACCACTGGGCCAATTTCAACCAAAGTTGGCACAAAGCATCCTTAGGTAAAGGGAATTCTAAATTGTAAAAATAAAGGGCCATACCACCTTCAAAGGGGAGATAATCAAGAAAAGGTAAAAATAGAGTAGGGTCATTAAAAAATCTTCTCAAGAACCACTGGGCCAGAAAAGATGAAATTTATAGATAAGCTTTATTAAGTAGTGCAGATTCTAAATTGTTAAATTCATGGCCCCCGGGGGTTGGATGGGGCCACAATAGGGGATCAAAGTTTTACATACAAATATATAGGGAAAATCTTTAAAAATCATCTCAAGAACCACTTAGCCAGAAAAAAGCTTTCTGACATAGTGCAGATTCAAGTTTGTTAAAATCATGACCCCGGGGGTCGGATGGGGCCACAAGGGGGGGGATCAAAGTTTTACATACAAATATACAGGGAAAGTCTTCCTCTCAAGAACCACTGAGCCAGAAAAGCTTATATTTATATGAAAGCTTTCTGATATAATGCAGATTCAAGTTTCTTAAAATCATGGCCCCCGGGGGTCGGATGGGGCCACAAGGGGAAATCAAAGTTTTGTATACAAATATATAGGAAAATCTTTAAAAATCTTCTTCTCAAGAACCATTGGGACAAAGAAGTTCACATTTACATGAAAGCTTTCTGACATAGTGTAGATTCAAGTTTGCAAAAACCATGGCCTCCAGGGGTAGGTTGGGGCCATAATAGGGACTACGGTTTTACATGCAAATATATATGGAAAGTCTTCTGATATGGACCAAGGTGACTCAGGTGAGCCATGTAGCCCATGGGTCTCTTGTTTGCATTTGTATCGTTTCTTTTTGGTTTCATAATGTGTTAGAGACTTCGGATATTTGAAGAGAGAAACTATTAGTTTCTATGGTGTTAAAGTACATGATTCCAAAACAAGGCCTATGGGCTACAACGCTCACCCGATTCACCTCGGCACTAGGCCTGTTAATCTTCAGAAGATTTTAACGAATTTCACCCGGACCCCATATCATGCCCCTAACTGGCCCCATGGGGTTACGATTTTACAAAACTTGAATCCACACAACATGTGGATGCTTCAATATCAGTATGACTTTAGTGGTCTTGCTGTTCTGGAGATTTTTTTAACATTTCAAGATCCCCTTATATTCATGTAATCCAAGGATCTATGGAAAAACCAATGAATTCACACAAATTGGGACGTTTGCATATTAACATCGACATCATTTAGTGTGGCCCTGCTACTTTTGAAAAGATCCCCCCACCCCAAATTTCCTATTATATTTCTAATCCCTATACTATTGAAGCCAGACATTCTGCACTACAATAGAATGCTTACATACTAATATGACTAATCATTACGAGTGGTTTTTGATAAGAAAATTTTCAAAGATTATACATATTCAGATGTCAAATTTTGATCCCCTATTCAGGCACCATCCTACTCCCTGCTCCCTTGCCATAATTTGAAGAAACTTCAATCTACAGTAACTGAGGATACTTGCATATTAATATGACTATTCCTGGTACTGTCGCTCTAGAGAAATTTAAGATTTTTCACTTTATATTCCATATAAAACCTTTTCCCCTTTAGTGGCCCCATCCCCCCACCCCCACCCCCCGGGAGGTTGATTTGAATTTTTTTTTTAATTATTACTCATTAAGGAGGCTTTCACATAAATATTATCTTTTCCGGTCCTGTGGCTCTTGAAAAGAAGATTTTTAAAAGATGCCACCATATAAATCACCATTTTCTTAATTATCTTCATTTTGAAAAAAGGATTTGTCCCTTAATTTGAAAAGTTTAAATCCCCTTTACATAGGGTTGCTTTATGGCAAGTTTGGTTAAAATCAGCCCTAGTCGAAAATGTGAAGTTTACAGACGAACAAAATGTGATCAGAAAGGCTCGCTTAAACTTTCAGCTCAGGTGAGCTACAACGGAGAAAAATTAAGATTCCAAAAATACCGAGTACTCAGTTTGAGACCTGCAAGCTTCTGGTTAGGCATACAGGAGATTCAATCAATATTTGTAAGACCAGCAAAACATCTCCGAGAAATGGTTATTCGAAAAAGCATATAAAATCAATTGTCTTATTCATTTCTTCTTCAATCCAAGTTCATCAGCAACATGTCTCAAAATAACTGTTTTATTAAAGTATTCGTTTCTAGGCAACTCTGATTCTACCTCTGATTACACTCATTGGCAGCACATGTATAAGCAAATTTTTCCCCAGCAATATATCTATGTAAATTGCACAACGTCCAACAAGTCTAGACCAGAGAAACAAGTACCACAAATTGTGTATTAGTTGTATTGTAGGAGATTGTATGTTGCATATAACTTGCCTTTTAAGTGCCGTTTGATGTGAACCCCCTACATATAACCTTGACTCGGTCGTTCAACCTAGGCTACTGATTGTTTTGGGGCGAGCGCTGTATACGCGAATACAAACAATGAAATCTACTGCATTTTTACACATGTACATGTAATTCACAAGCGTAGGGGTGTAGGGGAAATTTTAAAAATCTCAAAAACAGCAAGATAATGAGTAATTATGCAATCATACAAACCTTGGTCCCGGGAGGAAAATTGTGGCCACAATAGGGATTACACACACGCACCTATATAAAATGATCACATAATAATCAACGATCGGTTGATCAGCAGGAACTGATCGTTGATTATTATGTGATTATTGTGTGATCATTTTGGATTTTATTCTTTTAAATTATTTAACAACTGAGCCGATTTCTTCATTAATTTTTTTGACATTATATATATATATATATATATATATATATATATATATATATCTCTCCAAAGTCTCTCTTTTGTAAGAATAATAAAAAAAAAACCCATTAATTATTATTATTATTATATTATATTATTATATTCATTTATAAAGCGCAATTATTATTATATTCATTTATAAAGCGCAAAATTACCTATAGTTTCTATGCGCTGTGCAATGCTTGTGCTAATTATCATTGATAATATACTAATAAAAGACCTGCAAGAGCTATAAAGAAAATAATAAAACAATAGAAAGAATTTAAATAAAACATGGTAGTAAAATGACGAAGTGGTTGACTTTGAGTTGACAAGATACAATTAGCATACAGGTATTCGCATGCTGGATCAAAATTCAGTTTGCAAGAGCTTGCACATGGAATCCTTGATATTACACTGAATTTTACATTCACAGTGCATATTCACGCTTGAACAAGAGTGTTTTTAGGTTCTTGCGGAATGCTCCATGTGCTTCAAGCTCTCGAAGTACCAGTGGCAGTTTATTCCACAATTGTGCACCTAGTGTTTTTATGGCTCATGTACCGTATTTGTTTGATGACTTCTTCATTACCAGTTTCCATTGGTCGGATGATGATCTCAAGGTCCTATATATATATATATATATATATATATATATATATATATATATATATATATAACACATTTCGATATTCTAGAGGAATACACAGCTAATATGTACATTACAAGACCAGTATATATTATTTGTGAAGGACGCCACTTAAAGAAATGTAAGACTGTTCATCAAAAGCAGGCTGTGTTATAATGATAATTATCAGGGTCTATATTAAAGAACCTCTTCTAATTGTTATGCCTCTGTTCAGTTCAGCTATTTTTTACGTACTTCCCTATCTATACGGAAGGTTTTGTAAAGGATTAAAACTTCGTTTACTTGTTTTAATTGAAACTACTTAGCAATACCAGGGGAATAAAGCAGCAGGGATCTGACGAGGACATTTTGCACACAAGATGCGACATACAAGCACATGTTGGAGAGAAGTTCCTGCATTCAACAAGACTGTAACGAAATCAAAATTTGTATTAGACAGGACCTGTTTTAATTTCATTTTTCTTATGTAATTTACACGACGGAGATTTCGAAGTTTCAAACTTTCGTCAAAGTATGACTTTTGATATTTGATTTAATTAATATATATTTCTGTACTATATAAACCTTTTCAAATCATAGATACACACCTACACACACTCAGGGATGGGTTGTTTTAAAGCTTGAATAACATATGCTTTGTTAAATGTACATATATAAGACGCCTTTGTTCGTCTGCGAAAAATGTTTTACATTTGACTTTTTACACATATGGAACCCATGTATAAGATCAACAAACCATACACATGTTCATATAGAATCGGGGATAAAATTTTATATGGTTCTTGAATATAAACAAAAAAAATCTTCTATAGAATAGCAGCAAGACCATGTTCGTAATATTGTTATAGGTGTATCCCTATGTTGTGTGGATTCAAAGTCCACTAAGTCATGAACTTGGGGTGCATCTTATAGGTTTTTGATTGAAGAATTTTCAACTTCTCCGGTTGTACCTCCCTCCCCCCCCCCCCCCCCCCCCCCCGAAAAATGATGCTACGTGCCTGTATCTTGTATTTGATTACTGGTAATAAAAAGTATAGGAAATCACTTCTACATCGATTGATCTTAGAACAATGAATAATTAACAAATACGCTAATTAATTAGAGGAGCACGGAAAGAAGCCCGTGGTTCTGGTTCCAAAATACATTGGAATAAATATTGATTACACACGCCGAGATATATATTTCTAGTCGCATTGAATTCACAGTTTTCGAAATTTACGTCAGTCCATTTAGCACAAATCTATTTGCTAGACATTCAAATATTAGATAGAAGCTTAAGGATGTTAAATGTTATGTACAGCTGACGTTGTCTAGGATACACAATGAAAATGTCATATTGTAATTATTTCAAATAACTAGGTGTAAATACAAAAATCACAATAGTTGTCATATTGTTTTTTTTTTCTTCTTCTTTATTTACATCCACCAGTAAATTTAAAAATTACAGTATGACAAAAATATACCGGGAATTTGATATAACGGTGGTTCTCTGGTTTTCTGGATCCGTGTAGAGCTAATGCTACTTCAGGTGTCTAAGAGATGGAGAACGATAAGCAAGGTAAAATGGAGAACGATAAGCAAGGTAAAATGGAGAGCGGTAAGCAAGGTAAAATGGAGAGCGATAAGCAAGGTAAAATGGAGAGCGATAAGCAAGGTAAAATGGAGAATGATAAGTAAGGTAAAATGGAGAGCGATAAGCAAGGTAAAATGGAGAATGATAAGCAAGGTAAAATGGAGAGCGATAAGCAAGGTAAAATGGAGAGCGGTAAGCAAGGTAAAATGGAGAACGATAAGCAAGGTAAAATGGAGAAAGATAAGAACGATAAGCAAGGTAAAATGGAGAGCGATAAGCAAGGTAAAATGGAGAACGATAAACAAGGTAAAATGGAGAGCGATAAACAAGGTAAAATGGAGAACGATAAGCAAAGTAAATGGCTTTTCCTGCTATTTTCTCTCAGAAGATCAAGTAGTCAAAAATAAACCTTCTTGAAGAAGTCTAGACATTTATGATTAAACCTCTCCCTACATCGGTATTTACGACCGTTTGCATCGGGATCATCATTTATTCTTAGGGGGAAAACTGAAGCTGTGGGTTGCACATCTCATAAAGAATTCTTAAACAGACATAGAATGGATGTGATGTCATGGCCAGAGTGCGACTATTATAAGAAGGAAATGCATTCATCAGAAGGTGGCTCATTTCAACTGCTTGAGATTTGAAATACAGAAACGCATGCGCAAATGATATGTTAAAGTAATGTTGAAATGAGGTGTGGTTTTCTTTCTTTTCTTCAAATGAACTTTCTTTGATAGTAAATGACCATACAACTAATTGATGAAATAGAAAGGAAAATAGCAATAAAGAGTTTTTAAATTAATTCTATAAGACAAAGATCACATTGGACATTGATTGGCCAGGGTGATTTTATGCCTGTAAAATGTTTTACAAAATGCATCGATTTTGACAATGATTCTGATGTCATAAAACACATCCTTATAGTCAATCTATCACATTTTTATTCAAAATATCCAGCAATGTACGATGTATTTTATATATTTGTATTGCGAGTGCAATCTTTAAATTCTTAGTATATATATAACAAAATGTACGTCAAAATATGGCAAACCCTCCCTTTAAAAAAAAGGAACTTTGCGAATGAATATGCTTTTTAGCTAATAAAAATACGATCATGACGCCTCTATACTTTATGATTTGTGCTCGAAATTAGGGACAAGCGGGATTTTGTCTGCGCCAGTACTGTCAATAAACAAGGGGATTACTTCCTGAATAAATTGAAGCTATTTTCTATGTAAATGTTAGCAAAATGCTATTTTTCTAAAAGGTGATTTATAGAGATTTTGTCTGAGGTAGTTTTTAAGTTATCTTCTTTTTAGGTTCTTCAGTTGCACCAGAGAGAGAGAGAGAGAGAGAGAGAGAGAGAGAGAGAGAGAGAGAGAGAGAGAGAGAGAGATTTCATGACAATTCATTATGAACTACTGTACACTTACAGTGAATCTTCTGATATGTCGCCCTGACAAATGGTGTCTTGTTTGGGAGTCTGTCCATCTCCCTCTGGGCTGAAGAATAAGTGGAGTGGAAACACTCTTTGTAGAAGTGAGACCCCGACTGCTTGTTGTAGTCACAGGTGACGAAGTACCACAGCCCCATGGAGATAGACAGGCGATGCCCCTCCGCGATACCGTCTTTATTGTACGGCATGGCAATCGGCTTCCCGGGGTCCCGGTCAACGGAGTTACTTTGTTCAAACGACTCCTCCATCAAATCCCCAGCAATCCTTTCAGGGAAGTGAATTTTTACGATGGCCCAGCCTGGGCTAAAGAATATAATCACTTTCAGAACAAACGCTATTGATACTGCAACCAGAGTGAATTTCAGTCTGGTTGCCACACCCATTTTACCCGTGGAGTTCTAATATATACGATATACGTTTCTGCTGTTTAGATTTCCAAGAGAGCTTGTGGAGTATATCAGCTGAGTTTATAATCATACTCAGCTACAACCAGGTAAGGAAAATATCGATCCATTGGAAGAAAACAGCTCCACTATGGTATAGCCGTGCGTCGACATTTAGCGTACATGCATTAATATTTCAATACAATTGGGACGATATATAACAATGAAAATAAAACAGGTGGCAACCGAGAAAATAACAATTTAGCTTTATACCCGTGGAAAATGGTGTTTTTGTGTCATTGTTGTTTTCCTCCCGTTATTTTTGGGAGAAAAGATAGCAAATCAAAGAGTTGATAGAACGAAAATTTGCATTTTGTCTTCTCTTCGCCGGGAAATAATAAAAAGACGAGTACAAAATTCAGACAAAGACAACAAAAGCAACCCTCACATTACCGACCTATATTTGTTATTCGCCCCGCTACTTTTACTTTCTTATCATCTCTATCCCTGTTGAAACTGGGCTTCTCCATTTTTGTAGGTCGCTAGCATGTCGTCTTTATTAAACTACTGGATGTGAACTAGCAAAATATATGATTAACTGTATTAAAGTCCAACACATTGTAGATCAGGGGCGGATCCACAAAAGTTTCAAACGGTGGTAGGTGGGTAAGTTTGTACCTTTTTCGCTCCCTGAAATGGGGGGGGGGGGTGTTGGTGTTAAAAAATTCAACCATTTCTTGATAATGTTCAACCAAAAAGGGGGCGTTTTATAATAGAATATACAGGCGGTTTTAATACATGAATTTAATCTCTCACCTGTACCCCCCCCCCCCCCTCATCTACCACTGAAGATAGAACATATGCAACAGGTGAGCGTTCTAGTACTGTAGTCTTCTGTAACTAAGATGTGAAAAGTTTGTTTGGCACCAGGACGCTGAATAGATAACGTTATAAGCAGAGCACTTCGTGCTAAAAATAGGACTAGCTCAATCAAGATGAACCCAAAGAGCTTTTGCTCTTAAGGAGGAATGCTACACCAGAGAAATTTGATATGGGTGAAAAGTGGAGGATATGTGCAACAATATTTTGAAATTGAAAACTTTCAATTTTACTTTATTTAGTCAAAAAAAGAAGTGATAGTAAAAAGTAATCTGAAAAAAATTAATCGTCTGCTGGACTCGAACCCGTGATCAGCAGTCAACGTGCTAAGCAGTTATGATATTTGAAATGGATAGACAAAATGAAATATTGCTGATATTTTTATTTTCCTCGATGGTTTAAAAGAAAGTCAGCCATTATGACTGGTTCCAGTGCCCGAACGACCAAATTGAGCATACACATTTAGTAGGCACGTAGACGATATTTAACCTTGCTAGACCAGTGGGGTGTCAGACGTCCATGTTTCCACTTGTGTGACCGGCGATTCGATCCATGATTGGATCAAGAGCTAAACTCAAGGTACCATTTTTTGGCCCCTAGGGCGCAGAATTGACCCTAGCAGTGAGTAGTGCGTCGGGTGCCCAAGCCTGCAGGTAACTGAAGGGTGCCTAACCAAGTGGTCATCCTCATGGGATGGTTAATATAGGCACATAGCAACGGTTATCAATTTTCAGGGGGGGGGGGGGGGGGGGGGGGGGGTCTGCCGGAGAAGTTCACTTCCCAATCTACAATTTTTTTAAAAGTTTAATTATTAATTACTGAACTTCAAAGTTATATTCCTTGCTTCTAGAAGTGAAAGAAAATGCTAATGATTTTTGAAGAATTATTTATTGGTAACAAGATGGTATAAATAAATATAATTTCCCACAACAGTTCACATTGTCAAATAAAACATAATAACAGATTAAATGCAGTCCTTTCTATGTGACTGTCGGTGTTGTGTCTGGGACGATGATTGATCACAATGTCAGCACTCGGATGTTTTAAAACAGCATCACTGCAAGTTCTCGTTTTTGTGGAAGTCTCTCCAGAAATTAATATTGTTCAAGTTTTCATCTTCCTCATGAAAAGCCTGACATATAGCCCCACTATGGTGCTTTTATGATGGCAAAAATTTACTTTGGCTTTTAGCTGCTTCACAATACAAATCTCAGGGCAAAAATCTACATCATTAATCTTTCTTCTGTTCCGATTCCTGAAAATATGAAAAATCCATTGAATCGATATTCTAGACCTTTTCTCACATAAAATGCTAATTTATTAATTTCATGTAGAATTATCATCTTCTACATACAGAATATCTAAGTAACGTATATAATTTTTTAATTATCAAATGTCACTAAAATATTAAATGCCCATAGTATAAATTAGATACATTTGTAATCTATTACATGAACAGGTGTTATGACAATCAATACAATCTGTACCGTGGAATCATTACATTTCATGGGGGTTCAATTTACGTGGGTAACCTTACCCCATAAATTTCAAATCACAACAAAATATACACTTTATAAAATTTTCTTATGTATAGAAATCTTAGTTCCCAACAAAACAGTCAAATTTCCAAAACCCACAAATATTGGCTCCCCACAAATTTAGGTGATTTACCATGTAAATAACACCCTACCCATTAGTCCTATTGTAGGAGTTATGATATTGATCACTGTTTGCTATCTTCATCTTCCTATACATCAATACACTGTGTATATATATATATATATATATATATATAAAGTCAAAAAATAAAATCCAATACTCAAACTTTTATCTATAGCGCTTTCGCCCTGCGGGCTCGTCAGTAGATTTTTAAACAATGTAAACAAGTTCCATTATGACGTCATCCTCGTGACGTTATGTGGGCAACGTCAAACATAATACAGTCATGACTGTGACGTCAGAACATTATACAATGTTAATGTTAGGCACTTTTAAAAATACAGACATATTTAAAATAGTTCAGTCTATAAGTTTTAAGCGCCTCTGAATATTCCTGTACATTAAAGGAGACATTCTATGTAAAATGTACATGTTAAATAACATGAAGTAAAAATATTAACAGTTTAGTTTTGGCTTAAACAGTTTTATGAAATAGTTTTCCTTGGCTCTGCGTAATTGTTCATTTTCCTCTTTTATATATACTTATATAATGTATTACCCATATACCCAATTAAACTGCAACTCCAAAGAAAGGTATGCACAAAAACCAAAACTGTGGAAAAATTAACATTCAAACTACATGTAGTAATAGTATAACCGTCCTGGTTCAAAATTTGTGGTTATTTATTACTGAGTGTAACACATTCCTCAGCCCCTGCACTTCCATTATATAGTTATAGTGAAAAAATACCAATCAAATATATATGTATTTGTCATTCACCATCACCATGCTTAAAAACTCAAAAACTTTACCAATATTATTTTTTGTACTGAAATGTGATAAAATATAATCAGAATATTAAATTGCGTGCATGTTGTAACTACAAAGAAACTGAGCTATTGGAATCAAGTACAGTACGATCTCAAAAAGAAATTGGTCTGCTTTTAAGGAGGAATAACACACCCGTGAAATTTGACATGGATGAAAAGTGGAGAATCTGTACAAAAATATTTTGTACAATGAAATTGAAAACTTTCAAATTTACTTTTTTAAGACAAAGAATGCAGTTTTAGTAAAAAGTCATTTGAAAAAAATTTTTTGAACCCCTGCTGGACTCGAACCTGCAATCTTCAGATCAGCCGTCGATATGTTAACCGACTGAGCTACCCTGCTAGGCAACCAAATTTAAAACAATTAAAAGGAATATACAAATAGTTCTGATATTTATTATATTTTCATTTATGTTTTAAAAGGAAGGATGATGTGTTATGCTTCCTTAATTTATAAATTTGTTTCATTTAAGGAAAACAATTCCCTGAGTATTGTTTTTGTAGGCTCAGTGACAGAAACACTCAGAGATGGGAATACTGGCTTCATGTTATTATCTTATACTTACAGGGTTTCCATTTGTTTTCTCTTCCTCATCCCCCTCTGCAATTGGTGATTGCTGCAAGAAAATTACAAGGACTGTTTTATTAAAAAAAAAAAGAGGAACAACTCTTGAAACAGCCTACGAACTTTTGTTCTCAAAATCTTTCACCATTGTTTCAGACCCAAAACAAAAAAATCCACATTATGTCTTAATAACATTGGAAGCCTTTACTGGATTAGAATGGTAGGGGAGGGGGGGGGGGGTCTCTGTAATTTTACTGTAAAATGAACAACTATTACTACTCCACAGCCAATATGCAAACAGGACCTCATGACAAATGAGTTAGTCTTTCTCAGGCCATAAAGGTTTATCTTCACAGAAATATGTGGTTTTTTAAAACAAAACAAGTCTTCTCTGTGAAGTCTGCTGTAACTTACTGTGCCGGTGTCCGTCTTGTCTGTGTCGACAGTCTGCTGTAACTTACTTTGCCAGTGTCTGTCTTGTCTGTGTCGACAGCCTGTTGCTGTTTCCTCTCCAGTAATTTCTTCTCCTGCTCTATGATGCTGTAGAACTCTTTTTCTGCCTTTGTGTACAGATCTTCCTCCTCCAGACGGCTCTCCTCGGGTTCCTCCTCCTGACAAAACATGTCAAAATTCAGACTACCAGTACCTAATTTGCAATAAGACTTAATCCTGGTGGAAAATTTTATTGTCTTATTTTTTTCTTCAAAAAATATATTCCAAAATATCTTAATAGTTTGATTTTTGTGCAATTCCTCTTTTACCCGTGTGATGAAGTCGATAAGCGGTGACAAATGATTGAAATGAATCAATTCAATGATAATGAATTAATGCTCCATTTTGATTGTGCCCTGAAATGCTCAATACAAAATAGCTATTGCAACATCTGAACAGTCAAACGCCTCTCAAATCCTGCAATTTAATGACTGTAACATATGCAACGACAACAATTTTACACGAAGCATGACATTCAATTCACACTGCAATGCCTACCATATGAAAAGAGTGTATTCTTATCATATGGAATTGTTCATAACTTGACGAAATTTTGATAATGACTTTCTTTCTTTTTTTTTTTTTTTTTTTTTTTTTTTTTTTACAAAATACTGCTTTCTGTACTCTGAATGTGCTGTAAAACAAACGCATTCTCATTCACTGTGCGTGTATGAAATCCACTATGAATAAACTACTTACTTCTTCGGTCTGTAAAACATATTACAAATATTAAATGATAACTTCCTCATTTTAATCTTAATCTCTTGAAATTATAGTAGAAAGAAAAATTGGATTCATAATTTTCCCCAAGTTTTGTTCAAACATAATATTTAAAGTTGTCAATTCAGGACTATATTTAGGAGATCCAATCCAAATTATGAACCGGTATGATCTCTTTGCTACTATAGTCAATGTCCCAAGTAAAATAGATTTGGTCAGCTACTTATCTCCAGTAAATGATACATATTGTTATCTTGTAGACACTGATGTATAACAGTACATGACATCTTCCTGTACCTGTAATACTTATCTAATGTTGTTACTTTTGGTAATGGAAAACTTAATTACCTTTGCGCCATCTGCTGAACTCTTTGACCTTTCTTTTAATTTCATTTCTCTGTGTCGGGAATCCAAAATCTTCTCTCTCCTTGTTTCTCTTTCAAACATCTGCAAGAGCCGGAATAATAAAATGTACTACAAACTCTTTTTCATCAATGATTAACCTCCGCTACTGATACAAGAGTAATCTCCCTTGACATCAGAAAGATATTTTTTTTCACTTGATTTCATATACCACTGTAGTACTGAACTCAATGTAATTTTTCAACATTGCATCATTGGCATTACATTTTCAGTGTTGTATGTCATATTTAACATTAAAATGAATATGTTGTATGTTGAACATGATAACTTGTCATTGTTGTATGTTGTACATACCGCAGTGACTAAATTCTTCTCGTTCCTCTGGAGTGTGTACAGGCCCTCTGAGAGTTCTAATAATGTGGTGGTACCAGAATGAGATCCGCAGGCAATTAATCGACCCTGTTCCTGTACCCTCAGACTGTGTAAAGGCTCATCACAAACCTAAAGATTATACCATACACAATTACTGTATAAAAATATTCAGCAGGAAACCATTGGTTAAAACCAGGGTTTATCAATACAGAGAGATTTAATTTTGTTTTAATCATTTTCAATTTTAAAATTTTACCACTGGCAATTTAAATCAAATGTGGACAAGAAAAAGACCTGTAAACTGAGTGTTGGGTCGTTCTGTTTAAAGATAATGTCCCAAACATCAAGGGTGCCATCCATTTTTGTGACGAGGAACACTGAGGGTCTAACAGGACTCCAGCAGCCATCAGTTAGATAGGATTTGTATTGTCTGGAAGATAAACACATCTTTGTAAAATCATCTAGGCAACACTGATTTCCATATAACAAGATACTACATACTGTTGCAATTCATGATAGTTTTGTCTTTCAGTGAAGTACAATGACAGAACTATAGAGATAACTTACTTTGACCACATGATGGAGGATTCTTTAATATCTTCTGACCAGATCTTTAACATAACACAGAATTAACCATGAATTAAATTTCAAAGAAAAAGAAAGAAAAGGCAATCAGTATTAATAAGCAGCATAACCTGCTGATTGATGATTCTTACCCTAGCTTTCCAGTCACCAACACTGAGGAAGTTCTTGGGGAAGAATGGATTTCGTTGAAGTGAGTACACTGGACCTAAGTGACCATTATATTGAGCTACAATCTTTTCTGCAGGTGTCTTGGCTTTCCTGTTGCATGATAATATTGACCCTTGTTCACACCCTACCATGAATTTTGTGGGCTGAAAATGGAAATAAACAAAAGTTATCTATGATTTTATGGATAGTATTAGAACAAATCTTTTTTTCTTTGCAAATTTCAATTTTTGGTACACACATTTCAACTCTCGAAACTTTGAAAAATGATGAATAAATATTGATTACCATTGTTGGTTCATATTCCAATGCCATTGATCCCAGAGCTTTGGTTGGGTCCTGTTTTTTGGTTGGATCTAGGTAGAGTTTTTCTGTTGGTTCTCCCATCTTTCTGATGTCCCACCAAAGCACCTGTCCATCTGAGGAGGCAGAGAAACACTCGGTTCCTGTTTTGGACTGAATCCAGATGGCCTTGTAGGCTGGATCTCTGTGACTGTGTTCAATAGGAGACATTTCCACGGGCTGAGATCCCTTCCTTGTGTCCCAGTATGCTATAGCAATATTGACATTGGGTCAGAATCTAGTCTATTTCATTTAACTTCAATGGTGTATATACTTTAAATGTAGTTTCAATTTGAAATTGATTCAGAATCATTGTAATAATTGCTCACCAATTTGACCATTATAACAGCCTCCAAGCAGAATGTGGGAGTCTTTGGGGTTGTATTCCAAACACACTAATGGCGATACTGGTTTTAAAACTGTCTCTGGTTTGTTTGGGTTTTCTGAAGAAGGACAAACAGTCTGACAACAGTCCAAAGCATAATGGCACAGCGATGTCAGAGGCTCTATAGTAACTTTTACATCCAATAAAACTTGCCTAATCTGAATGTTGTACAGACCAAAATTTTTGCAAACCATACACATATTTTGGTACCAAACTTTGCATTCAATCATAATAGATATACGAGTACTATATTGTATATGTTTTCTGGAAGTTTTCTGATCAAAAAAAGTTTTATGGTACTAAGCATATCTAGATTAGACATGCATGTTTAACTGTATATACATGTGCATGTAGATCCAATCAATTTGAATTCTAATAGAAACTAAAACCTTCACTCACCCACATCCCAGATGTATGACTCCATGCTTGTGTCGGGTGTGTTGCCTTGGAATTCCAGGTTAGAGTATGCAACTGCCAACTTCCGGGGACCGTCTGGGAACCAGGAAATGTGTGTGGAGGTTCTCTTGATTTCATTGGGATCTCTGTATAAAAATGGGGAAAAGTGTATTTTTTTAACATCTATTTCAGATTTTGAAAATGCATGCGATTTTGAATAATAATGCTAAAGTAAAATTTAGTTTTGAAAAGGATAACGATGATTTTAATTTTATTTTTGGCCATGTCAACCAATTAATTCTTATCAAATGTTCATCAATGTTTTGAAGTTTCCTTCCATACCTAAATACATTTATTGTTTTTGCTGATGGAGCCTCATCCACTGTGTCAAGTTCTATGTCTTCAAAATATTCTTCATAAATATCAATGGCATTGTTCTGTCTGATTGTGTGTTCCATGATCTGTTAAAATTGCAATATCAAAAATTGTTTCAGAACTGAATCTGTAAATTAAAATTTTCTTATCGAAAGTGCATTAAATTCACAACTGCATACAGTCATAGTTTTCTTACAGTTCCCAGTTGCTGAATGGCAGCGATGTACATTTCGTCTTTCTCCACCTTCTTCCTGTATCTTGTGACATGCTCAACTTCCTGTGGGTTGACATCTTTTGGCCATCCTCCTTCTGTGTGATTTATTCCCCTTGAACTTGTTTCAAATCTTTCAGTATTGATCTAATTCCAAAAAGAGAAGAACATTTATGAAAATCTCATTTCTTTAGAGTAAGTCCAGCATGACATCATATAAGAATGTTCTTTGTAAATACATTCAGAATGATATGATTCAGAATATAAATACAGATAAACTTGTATATCATGAATACGGTTATAGTTATAGTGAAATAAATTTAATTCCTAGAAGTTTACAATAAAAGGTTTTTTTATTGGCTACATCAAGTTACAATAACTGTTATATTAAACAAAGAAATTTTAGATGTCCAACTTCCTTTGTTAGGACATTAACAATCTGAATGTTTTAGCTACTAAACAATAATTCTTGGCAACCAATACATTGTGAGTTATCTATATCGCATATACATGCAAACCATTTATTCAGACCTTTCATTTTTCTGAATAAATTTTGTCTGCAACCAAAGTCTCTGAAGAATTAAGGTCGGACTCTAGCTATGTTTAACTGCAATGTCTTGGTCACTTTTCCTCACCTCATGTTCTGACATTTCCTGGACACATTGTATCCCGGTATCCACTGGATTTCTTTCTATGAAATTGTCTGCCAGTGAGGGGTCTGGAGTGATATCCACATGCAACTCTGCTTGTCTGTCTGAGAAGTTGCATTGTCGACCAAATTCCTGACGCCTCTTTGTGTATACATACACAATCTCCATTTTGAGTTCTGTATGTGCTTGTCACAACTTCCTACATTCAATGAAACAGATTTTTTTAAACGTTGTTCAGATATGATGTTGTTATTGAAATAAAAATCTAAAAGGAAGTTAGTTTACCCATCTCCAAGAAAACACACTAAAATGGATGCTGACAAAAGCTTATCTAAATGTATGTATATCAGATCACAAGAGTAAGATTTGGGATATTTGTTATGAAATGTTTTAAATGGTATAGATATATGTAAATCATCATGACAGTAACTCCATCATGTGTTCTGAAATTAGGTTGAATCATGCAAGTTTTTGAACTCTAAAGGTGCTTGAAAATGCCTTTGATTTTGCGATTCATCAAAAATTTAATAAGTTGTGAATAAGCAAGTCATTACAATCCCGAAAACCAGCGTCCCTTATCTAATCTTAAACACTTCCCTAAAATACAATGTCAATGCATGTGTATCAACATGGTTTGTTACCAGTCTATAATAGTTGAAACTGATATATACCAAATACATATGTGCAAGTAATTTGATTGATAACTACTCAAAAATATTATAGAAACAGAAATTTTTACAAGGATGCCAAATGAATTGTGTGAATGTGAAAGAATATGTGTGTATAATTGTGGGCAAATTAATCCAACCTCTTCATCAACACTGTATCAACCACTTTGGCAAACATAGCTTAACAGTCTCTGGAACTTACTAGTTCCTATGGGACACAGATCTAGATCTATAACCATACAATAAAATTATATAGCAGACGGAGCACGTCTTTAGTCTGAGTTCAGAAAGAGAGGAAAAATGAATCTATACCTGTTGTTGCAAATTATATCAATTCATTTCTACGTTTAAGATCAAAATAGTAAAAAGAACTGTGCAAAAGGATATCGAAAAATCTGCAACTTGCACAAATTGTAAAATGAATAAATAGATAAATATCTCCTAACTTTTTGTGTCTACACCTTTCAAAATACGTTTAATTCATAAACCCTGGTTTCCATAATTATTTTAAACCCATGTTTCCATAATTATTTGTAAAGTTCACATTTACTTACGATAAAATGATATCGTCAAGGTCTTAAAAACAGAGCGAAAACCAGGGTCTCAAACTTGGCATGGAGAACTTGCAGATGTTGTCAAGAGTAACAGTAATCAAGCCATGCGCACTTGTTCCTTCCGAGTTTTAAAAGTTCAACTATTAGAATCTAACAAACCGATTATTTTCAACTATATATTTTTTTTCTCACAAGATGAGGAAATGAAATAAATATTGAATGTAAACGTCAAATCATGATATTTAAATATTTGAAAATTGTATTTACATTTATCTATTTTTCATTTCACGCATCAAACGTAAAATTTTCGTTTTGTTTATATTATTCAAAATGGCGCTCTCCATGATAGATAGTCTCTTTTCTCAAGCAAGGTAATTTTCTTCATCTTCAATATTTGATATAGTATTCCATATTGTTTCTCATTAGTGTTTGCATTTATACATTTTAAATCTATTCATTTCAATGTAACACAGTATTCTCAAACAATTATGAAATTGTTTAAAACGGTTGTATGGGTCTGCAAATTTCTCGAATTTCCTCTATTTACGTTTATAGAAATCGATGGAGGCATGAACATTACATTCCTTCTGAAGTCGTGTCATATATAGCAACATGTAATTTGATCCCGTGTTCTTTAATGTGCATGTGTTTGATCCCATATGTCATTCACTTGGTACAAGTTAGCTTTATACATGGATGATCATGTACAGATTAGTAAGGGGAGGGACAATTTTATTTATTTATCTATTTATTTATTTATTTTTTTACAGCAAAACATCTCAAGAAGAAATTGACACGATATGTCAAGGTGTTTTAGAAAATCTGTATGCACCTGAGAAATCTGCTGAGTGTATGAACCAGTTAAGACAACTTTATTTCATTCTTCAAGCTTCACACACAGAGCCATGGTAAGAGCACAGGAACCTGTCATTTTGTCAGTTATAATAATATAAGGGGATTATACCATACCACCCCTAATAAAAAGCAAAAGGAATGAACAAGTTTTTACTCAAAACTTTGATTCAATATAGCTATTAAATTCTGCTTTTATCCTCACCCACCTCAAAGTTATTTTAATATATGCCATTGATCCACCTTGAAGATAATCTTCATCGACATATATAACCAAGAACAGTATTGGGTCCAGTCATATATTTTTTCCCCTCCTACTATAACAGGAAAGGAGAAAATTTATGACTCATCGATTGGGAATTGAACCTGGAACCCCTGCATTACTAGTCAGATGTTTGAACCACTGACCTATCCTTGCTGACATCCACAGTCCATATAGCCCAAACCACTACATTCTTTGCTCCTTAAATTGTCTTCATTCTTCAATACTATTTTTATCCCCTGGCATGACTTTCATCTGCTGCAAGTCCAGGGATAGTCAATGGCATAAAATGTTACAGGAAAATGGGAAAATTTATGATGGAACTGGATATCCGGATCCAGGACCCCTGTATTAGTCAGGTACTCTAACCACTGAGCCATCCAGACTGATATCCACAACCATATAGTCCAAACCACTACACTACTATACAAATTCCCTTGTTCAAACATTTTGTCTTTAAAAATTAGAGCTCACTATGCCAATCATGCCTTGCATGAATCCTTTTACTTGCTAGATATATAAAATAGTAATGCCTTGTTTTATCTTTAATATATATAATATTTGTAGTTTGCCAAGGAACATGATTTCAACTTTAGTAAACATGGTGAGCTCAATGGACCACGACAAAACAAAAGAATGCCTTCTTTGTGAGCAGATTTTAGCTGAGCTTTTACCTCGTGATCAGGGTGACCTTGGGTCTGATTTTTATCCCAGTTCAGGTTATCAAAGTGCAGAATCCTCAGCCAACTGTTTTTCACTTTATCTAATGCAGGTGAGATGTCAGTTATAATGAAACACTGTTTGATTAATGCATTTCTGTGGAATCATTAGATTTCATGGGGGATCAGTGTTTGTAGATTTCATACAAATACATGTAGCTTTCATCCCACAAATTTCAAACCACAACAAAATGAACAATTTCTATGATGTTTCAATGTACATTTATAAACCATATCTAAGAAATTATATCTCTTTGAATCATTCCACAGTGAGTTCTGAAAAAATATGGTTCGATGTGTACAAACTAATGAAGAAACTTAAAACAATTTTTCCTGTTTGACACCTGCATGTGTTTTTTTTTTTGCATAAAAAATTGTAGGTAGGAAAGTATAAGTTGTAAAATGTATTTGAAGTGAACACCTGGCTTTCATGGAACTTAATGAATGCAACATTTTGAATAAATTGAATTTAAAATATTCATTTACTTCAAAGAATCATAATGTAAGGTTTTTGCCATTGATTACTACTGTGTTCACTATTCCTATAGCTTTCTTTCACTTTCATATGTAAATTTTTGAAATTCCGAAATACAGTGTAAACTGCGTAATCTGACACCTATGTAATTCCGAACTTTATGTTCATTTTCATTGTTTTTTACACTGTTTAATCCGACTAAAAACAATTGTCTCTCAGTACATGCCGGATTAGACAGGTTTCACTGTAGTACAGCTATCAGTAGTAATTCTTTATGATTATAAAGGGCCAAATATGTAGAGTTAAAAATAACAAATATTTATTTACTTATAAGGCTTGTTGTGTGAATCTGAGTGCAACATATTATTTAATATTGAATGTATTTTACAGCTGATATAAATTTCCAGCTGTCCTCTATAGCTGTATAGACTTAATAGTAAATAAAGAAATACTCTGTGTGCAACACCGTGTACATGTATTATGATAAAAGTTTCAAATTTATTTCAGGGTAACAGAAATATTTGTTTTACCTCCATCATTCCACAGGCTGTGAGGTAAGTGTTTTCCTCCATTAATAGTTACACTGTACATGTACAGGCTGTGAGGTAATGCGTTTTCCTCCATTAATAGTTACACTGTACATGTACAGGCTGTGAGGTAATGTGTTTACTTCCATTAATAGTTACACTGTACTTGTACAGGCTGTGAGGTGATGTGTTTCCCTCCATTAATAGTTACACTGTACATGTACAGGCTGTGAGGTAAGTGTTTTCCTCCATTAATAGTTACACTGTACTTGTACAGGCTGTGAGGTAATGTGTTTTCCTCCATTAATAGTTACACTGTACATGTATGGTAAAGATCAGCTAACCCTACAGTATCGTAAACTTCTTATACATGCATTATGCAAAGATTAATTTGGTGTAATTGGCTTTCTGTGTCAATCTCTGAATTGTGATTACCATACTCTAATGGACATTAATCAAAGTTAGACTACAGATTTTGTGAAAGAAGTTTGTCATAAATTAACACAAATGTTGATCAAGTTGATTCATCGAGAGATTTGTCAGCAAACAGGTTTGACTTTATATTTTTTTCAAAGGTGGATGTCCTCAGGAAAGGAGGATTTAAGTGTTCAAAGACAGGCCTTCTCTTTTCTGGTGTCTCTACAAGTCCTACACAACAGGATGGCCACGGAGGGTAAGCTATCTATAGACACAATGTATACATTCATGACCAGCTGGTCATGAAGGGTGGAGGCTGGTCATAAAGAGTAGGCTGTCTATAGACACAGATTCTACACCACAGACTGGTTACTAGGGCAAGCTGTCTATAGACACAAATCTTAAACGACAGACTAGTCACAAGGGTAAGTAGTGTATTGACACAGAACAGGTTGGTCATGGATATAAGCTCAGCTGTCTCTAGACACAAGTCCTACACAATAGGCTTGTTATGGAGGTAAACTTCTCTGTAGACACAAATACTCCAGAATTTTTAAAGACCCAAATAAAATACCATATGGTTTCTTCATGGATTACTGGATGTGGGTGGAGCTCATCTATGGTCATTGTTATTTACCTGGCCAAGAGATCAAGGTGCTGTGTATACTTTTGATGTACACAGGAAGGGTCGCAGGGCCGTCTGCAGTGTTTCTGTGGTCATAGTGTTTGTATAATGGTTGTATCCCTATGGCTAGATGACACAGAGTCTACATTCCCCCCCCCCCTCTTTCTCTCTTTTACTCTCAGTCAGAGCTCAATGAATAATTTCTTTTATAAATATAGAACTATCATAAATTGATAATATAAATTATTTCAATAAGTTACAAGTTTTAGAAATTAATGGGCAAATTAATGTTTGATTTCTGATTGTGTAATTTATAATACATGTATATAGAAGGGGGAAATTACAATTATATTAAAATTGCATTGTTCAGGGGTCTTTTTTTTTTTTTTAAAACAATTGAATTACAAGAAAATAGTAGATGTGGACAGGTCAATGCTATCCAAACTCTAGAATACAGGGCTTCCTCAAGATCTAAAGAATGTCTGTAGGTACTGGCTGTTATTGTTATCAAAACACCTCTCTGGGGTAGCTCTAGACCACAGTTTGTGCAGATGTCACTCCACCTGAGATCTATTGTTAAAAGTTTGATTGACAGATGGCTACCAATTTGGAGGTGTTAACTTAAAGTTGGGTCTTTAAGAGGTCTGTAGACACAAAATCACAATATATGGTAACAATCTACATCCATAACAAAATTTACAGCTCCAGCTAATCTTAAGGCCTCCCAAATTTATGTAGCATTAAAGCCATACAGTAGGTCACTTTATTTCATGAGTCCTTATTTTCGCAAACAATGTATCTATTCATGAGACATAACTTTCATGAATCATTTATTTAATTATTTATTGCTTGATTAAGTCTTCTCTGTGTAAGAGTTTGTTCGCAAGAAGTAAATTTTAGAGAATGTCTTGTCTCACAAAATTACGTGTAAGTAATGTTCTCGGGAATGAAATGTGATTTACAGTAGGTAAAATTTACAAAAGTACCATAACATGTACATGAATTCACAAATTTATGTTCTGGTGAATAAAAGATTGATCTGTCAAATAAGCATCTGTGAAGATCAGCAATTCCATAGCTGGTTGACTCATGGTGAGATGCTATGGATTCAATAATCATGTCATTTTCCCCGTTAATTGTATATTTTTTCTTTCTCAGAGACATTGAAGTCAGTCAATAGCACAGTGAGTGACTGGTTGATGAATGCCTCTTTGTATCAGCTCCCTAATCCTTACACCATTAATCCATTCAGGAAGGATCAGACACCTTTTGTAAATGAAGTTGATGGAACTCCCAGCAGAAACTTCTTTACTGTGCTCAATGTTGGTAAGATTTCACCTTGTACACAGCACTATGTGTACTTTTAAAGTCGTTTATTGTATACAGTACTGTTTTTTCATGCCCATTTCATTTTCTATGCTCTGAAAAATAATTTCAATTCATTTTATGTTCACCCAAAACATGTATTACTACTGCTGGGTAAAGAGTAAGTTAAAATTCACCCAGGGAGAATGAGAATAAAATGGATGTCAGTTTTATTGCAATTAATCAGTGGTCCGTGCTTTTTGAAGCCTTGTGTTGAAAAACAGCAATTTTTTTTTCATTTCAAAGAAAATGACAGGAAACTCATGACATGTGTTTGTAATGTTATACATAATTGCGAATTCAAATTTCACTGCTAAAATTATTATTTCCTACTTTTAAAAAATAATTTATGGAAACAGTTTTGTTCTTTAAGTAATTTTGATTATTCGACAGTAGGGCCATATTGGACAATTAATGAACTTAGTTAGAAATGTTTGTCTTGAAATGTTTGTCTGAGCCATAATTTTGCAACAGAGAAACATTAGAAATTGATGTCACTCACAAAATTATTGATAACGCATGGTTTTCAGAGTTTTAAAGGTGCACTCATTGCACCATTTCATATAGGAATTTTTTGTGGTGGGATGTAGAGGTATCCAGTAAAGTCGTTGAGTCTTTTGTTCTCTCTACTGCAGGTCAGTATTACACAAACGACCAATTCCTGAACATCTACAGTTTCTCTATGCTATATAAGTGGCTGTATCACTCCTACACGAGCAGTGAGGATAGTCAGGAAGCCAGCAGGAGTGTTCATGTGTTTAACGGTCTAGTGGACAAGTCCATTGACTACTGTTTCCGAATTTTGGACCAGTGTGAAAGAAGTAAGTCTTTGTCAAAACATTGCACTTTTGATATAAATGTAATATGTTTTATATGAAGTTTTGTAAAATGGTATTGTTATATTGGTTTATTTCAGAACCCAAAATTCCATCAGACATTGATCTCCAAAACTGTGTAAGTATATTTTTTTTCTGTATTTTAATAATACACTGTATTTGGTATTGCTTCTGAAAAAGTACATGTATTCCTGAAACAGTAGTTAATCTCATCTATCTCTTCTCCACAGTGTCTGTTGGAGATAGTGAAGGTACTAGACATTATTTGTAAGATGGAACCAGGTCGGGTACCGCGGGTGTTCCAAGAGATTCGTCGGTTGTACAACAGACTGGCTCAGGAACCGGACAAAGCCAGGCTTCTTATTCCAATTCTGCAGTTCTTCCTTAATCATGGTATAATGGACTGCTATACATATGTACATATATATTTTAATCCTAGGATTGAAAATTCAGGGGTATATAGTTTTTGTATGTATGTCTGAGGGGAAAAACCTGTATCAACCTTGTTTTTTTCCATGATGTACTGTTTTGGTATTACGTGTATTAAACACCTTTATATGATATCACCTACAATATGTACAATGTATTCCAACTGCTGATACCACCTTGTCAAAATGTTTTTCACTTTTCAAATAGGTTATATCATTAGAATTTATATTAAAATGTACTAATGTCACTGTTCGAAATTGGTTTAAACTTGGTATAGACCACGGATCTATGCCAAAACAAGATGACATAGACCTCATCAAATTGGCATAGACCGCAACATTGAAAAAAAATAACACAATAATAAAACATTATTTACTTCTAATGTACTTACAAAACATATTTTCTTTCTATTTCCATAAAAAATTCCTCATAACATTTACGTTTATCAGATGTTGATAGACCATAGTCCTTTTGGGCAACTACGTTTTCTTTCAATCCCGGTCGAGTACCTTCCACATACTTCAACTTCACATACATTTTACACAATTGTTCTTTCAATTTTAAAACAGAAAGACTCTTCATTCGTGTTTGGGATAATAGAAGATGGTTCAACTAAACTTTTTAAATGGGAATATCATTTATTTATATCACATGAAAGAATTATAGTCAGCGTAGATGTGAATACTCGCAATCGACACACAAGCTTGGTAAATGCTAGTTATGAAAGAATCAACATTTTTTTAAAAACAGTTATGGTCACTTAATGGAACATTGGTTTCTCCTAACCTGCTGCAATTTTTACACCACAATTCAACAAAACTTTATTATTGTTTTGTTTGGGGTTTTTTTTCATTATTTATATATCTTTTTTTTTTTTTTGGTTGCTGGTTTTTTGTTGTTTTTTTTTTTAATTATTTCTTAAACCTAGAAAATCGGCATAGACAATTTGGTCTATCTCAATTACAATTGGCACAGACCAGTGTCATTTAATATAGATTCGGTCTATCAGTCTGTGGTTAATTCTGAACACTGCTTATACTTTTTTTATGTAATATACGTACTTGACTGATTTTATATATAGAACAAATGAAGATGAATGATCAAATTACTGCACACATGTTAATTTTTTCCTTGCAGGTAAAAGTGTGGAGCATGACCCACAAGAGGCCTACACACTGTTTTTCCACAAGCTGCTGACACAATGGTACTTGGACCCATTCTTTAGTTTCGACACAGTCACCTTTATCAAGGACAACCTGGAAACACTATGTCACAATACCTCCATATTGTCTACATACTTTCCCAATATCCTTAAGGTATTTATTGGAGACAT
Organism: Ostrea edulis; assembly: GCF_947568905.1. NCBI lineage: Eukaryota > Metazoa > Mollusca > Bivalvia > Ostreida > Ostreidae > Ostrea > Ostrea edulis. The sequence goes on along the minus strand of NC_079167.1, from coordinate 24,354,421 downwards.
TCATGTATCAAAGTGTTCTGTGAATGACTTTATTCACGAGAAAGAATGAGGTTTTCCAAGGGTATAGTACAGATGTGTAAATGTTCCAAAATTCATGTTGACCACCTGTCTCTCATGAAATATGCCAACTTGTTTGGGGGCTTTTTAATCATTTTTGTATGCACCCTGTTAACCTCCAGTCTAATTCTATCAGTGATTAATTAGAACATTGATGAAGGATTGATAATTGGGGAAAACATTTTGGATCCTGGGCTGAGGTGATAGAAATATCTGTATGTTTGTTATGAACAAAATACCAGTTTAGATGCCCCTTACTCCAGTAAATTAACTCAGTCGATGGAGTATTTGGTCTATATAACCTGAAATTTCGTATGATCATAAATGAACAGGGCCAAATCCTTGCCATTCATGGACTTAGTTCTTTGTTTTTGTGTCAATTCTAGAGATTCCTTGATACAAAAATAAGGTTCTAACGAACAATTTTATAAACATGTACTGTAGATCACTTATTTTGCGATGTACTGTATCATTATATCGTGGAGGATTCATTATTTATTATTTCAGTCTTTCGTGTGTAAGAGTTTTATTAATAAGCACTAAAGGAGTATAGCGCACTTGGTATGCAATTTCGCCTACATAAATACTTTATTCTTGAATATCATTTTTATGCCCCCGAGATCGAAGATCGGGGAGCATATTGTTTTTGTCCTGTCTGTCATTCTGTAATTCTGTCATTCATTCTGTCTGAAACTTTAACCTTGCTAATAACTTTTGAACAGTAAGTGATAGAGCTTTGATATTTCACATGAGTATTCCTTGTGACAAGACCTTTCCGTGGGTACCAACATTTTTGACCCCGTGACCTTGGAGTTTGACCTACTTTTGAAAACTTTAACCTTGCTAATAACTTTTGAACAATAAGAGATAGAGCTTTGATATTTCACATGAGTATTCCTTGTGACAAGACCTTTCCGTGGGTACCAACATTTTTGACCCTGTGACCTTGACCTTGGAATATTATCTACTTTTTGAAAACTTTAACCTTGCTAATAACTTTTGAACAGTAGGAGATAGAGCTTTGATAATTCACATGAGTATTCCTTGTTACAAGACCTTTCTGTTGGTATTGAACCTTTTGACCTTGACATTTGACCTACTTTTATTTTTATTTTTTACATTGGTCATAACTTCTAAATGGTAAATGTTAGAGCTTTCATATTGTACATGAGCATTTCTTTTGACAAGATCTTTCTACTGGTACCAAGATATTTGCCCTTGTGGCCTTGGCCATTATCGGGGGCATTTGTGTTTCACAAACACATCTTGTTTACAAATATTCTGCTATACAATGTCACTTTATATTTGTGTTTACCCAAATTACTCAATAAAGATATCTATATGTTGATAGTATCTTTATTTGACAAGCATAAACATCACCGTGATTAAATAGAGTATATAGTAGATGTAACGTAATGGGCATACAAAATTGCAAAAGGCCACCCTAAACCAGAAATAAAACACTGAAATTGTATTACTTGAGTATGACTGTACATAAGTCCATTTGAGGAAATTTGGTTTAAGGTGGCGTTTTTGTTGAAAATGGATAAAATAATTTTTTAAAATTGTTCTCAAAATTTACCTTGAGATATAGCAGCCTGTCAAACGTTAAACCTTTAAACTTGCATGCCTGGGTGGCCTAGTGGTCCAATATTTTGCAATCTATATTTTTCCTTTTTATTTTTTGGGTTGTTTACTTGAGGGAGGGGGGTTATAAATGTGATACATATATCAGAAGAAATATTAATCATTTTCATCATAACTTCCAATATTTGCAAGTTACGACTAAAGTAAGGGAATTTATTCCGAGATCACTGTAGTTCCGTTTGTTTACACTATAACATGTTCCTGTGTGCACAGGATTTTCAAACTGTAAAAGCTAAACAAATACTACAAGAAAAAGGGCACAAATGCACAGCATATAATAAGTAAAATTAGGTCAAGGGAGGAAAAGAACTGTTATACAATTTGACTTCTCAAAAGAAAATATAAAAACTCATGTAGCAACTGTCATATAATATTTAGGCAAAGCTAAGCACCCAAATTGTCAACCAAAGGCCAATGAACTGATGAAATATATTAAAGGTGCTGCAGAAAAAGACAATGAGTTAAGTAATGCTGTATGTAAAAGGGTTGTTGTGTAATATGAATGCACCTATGAAAATATTGTAGTTCATCATTCCAAATAGGAAAATGGTTTATTGATTAAAGAACGACTCATATAAATGTCAGTAATGCTAAACTGCGGCAGTTATTTATCTTGGTTAACGAAACATCAAAAACATTGGCCTTATATTTAAATATAACACACCAGTCTATTATTGGAAACCGGTGTTTTCCATTAAGATTTCTACGTAAGCCGTATCGTCAGCAAATGCGCTATACCTCTTTTCTTGCATGGCTATTGAAATTACGTGTAAATAATGTTCTTGTGAATAAAATGTGACTTTCAGTACAGTGAATAGATGGTCTTATTTTCCTTTATATGAATTACATATAACAACATTTACTGGAGATTCTCTACTGCTATGATGAAGAGTGGACAACTATCTAATACATATTCTGACACTCTTCAGATTCTAGCGTGGAATCCTAGGTCCTATCTGGCTGATTTTGAAGATATTTTGCCAGCACTGATGTCGCCTACCACGGCTACGGAAGTGAGTGATGTGCCGTCACAGTATTGAATTATAAAAGTAAGCCATTTTAATTTGTGTAAATAGAAAATGTATAATCATTGTATTTATTTTCAATCTTCAAGGTTTTCCATATGCTGTTGGATTTGCCCTGTGTGACTATTGCGTTAGAAGTAACTGAGCGATGTAAGAAAAGTGAGGCCCAGACCCTGTCTACTGAAATGGAACCCACCAGTTCATTGTCTGCATTCCAAAGCGCCCTCTACAGGCCAATGTTCAACTTCTTCACCCGCGTGGAGGGAGGCCATGGAGACACTATAAATAGGTATGGGGTTTATTTATGAAGTAATTTAATATCTTGTTATTGGATTTGTTTATAATCCCTGAGGTCAAGAGATTTATTTGGAAAACGAACACCATAGAGTTGAAGGGTTCAATTTTAACATGATGATTATCTCTATTTGTAGAAATTTTTTTACAACTCCTCTAGATAGGAGAGTAATAATTGTTATTAAATCAAGGTGTTTACTGGAGAATAGGCACAGTAGATTCTTGTTATGTTTATGATATCCCAATCATATTACCAGTTGTCCAGATTTAGTAAACTCAGCATCAGCACTGTAGCATCAGCATAGTTGTTTGATGACCAATTTTTAGATTTGTTACTTATAGGTTCCAAGACCATAAACTGAGAATATACTTAAATAAAAAATTTGATTCCTTATAACTTAAGATTTATCTAGCACAGACATTTAAAAAAAATTGCAGGTTTATAAAAAATTCAAATGCAAACATATACTGAAATTTTTTTTTCCTGAAAATTATGTCAAATGTTAGCTGGATTTGAAATGTAGACCAAAGTCTATTTTCAGTTTATGATCTTGAGGCCTGTGCGAGTTAAGTTACCAGTTTTTCTCAATTTTTGTTTGTTCATTTTCAGAAATTTCAAAAGACACAAGGTTTGCTGATTGTCTCTTGAAAATTTGAAAAATTAAGAAATGAGAGTTTGAGAAAACCAGTGATGAATAGGCTTATGTTATGGGACCTGTTTCTCCCTTTAAACACTCACACCTTTCTTTGTAAACGTCTTTACATATGCTGATGAGAACTGTGTCGTAGTATACATTTACATGCAATACACACAAGTGCTCTCATGATCTATTGAGATGAAATATACAAGAGAAAAGTGAAAAATTAAAAACTTTCAATCAGAATTGTCCCAGGTTTTTCATAACATGTTAGTAAAACCAAAAAAACAACAACAACAACTATGTTGGAGTGGTGGAACAAAGTCGATACTGGGAGATACAGCATTTGTTAATTCTGTCTACAGGTTGTCCTCCTTCCTCAAGATTTTGGCAGACATGAGCCAACATCCACGAGTGGTTGTCTGTTCTCAGATTGTTCCTGTCTTATTAAGGTAAGAATCGTTCTGTTTTAATGTGGTATTCTGTTTTCAAATTCACTACATACATGTGGAAGTTGTAGGGTTAACATGAGACAAAACAGATTGTACAGTTCCTATTGGTTCTTTGTTAAGTTTTATGGAAAGACTGAAAAACTATCCTACGTAAACTTATCAAGCATTCAAACAGTTTGCTAAAGCAATGCATGTTGCCTCTCCACACCAATCAACTTCTGTAGATTTCTTATGTTTTGCACAAATATTGGTATGTGTTCTTAGTTGGAGAAATCATTTGGTGTCAATTCAAAGAAATGGAAAATTGCAACTGGTACAGTATATAATGAAGGCCATAAATGTATACATACTAGTGATAAAGAAACAAGTGAGAATTAGATTTTGTAAGAGAGGCTTTTTCTAGATTAATTCCTTCAGATGTAATAAGGAATTTACAGTATTAAAGAGCATTCAAGTTGACTCACAAAGGTAGGTAACTCCAACATCCCCCACCTTGTGACAGTACCAGTAATTTTTAGTTTGAAGGTCACAGTCATATTCACAAGGTTGCTAACCCTTGGTGTCCTCTTAAAGGGCTTTAGAGAGAGTCAGACATTGATCTAGACAGTCAGACATTGATCTAGACAGTCAGACATTGATCTCTTGTCTACACATGTTGGTCTAACTTTTTTTCAGTGTATTTGAAATAACTTCAACTGCATAGGAGAAAATAAGTCAGATGTGATGTCATGGTTAATGTGACAGACATTTTGACAGTTAAATTAACTGGCTGTCGGCCAGATCTAGAAAAGAAACTGCCCAACCCGATTGCCACCACCACCACAAATTGTCAGTAGGGAACTACTTAGTGTAACCAGGGTATCTCAGGACTGATGAATGGGTTTTATATCTAATATGTATGAAACTTGAAAATGGAAAAGAGATGGAAAAAAGATCAAGGGTAAAAATGTGCCAAACAATAATAAATATTAGGTTAGGAATTAAAATTTGGCTTTTTGTACTGAGTAGTGCATAATGCTTTTGAAAATGTGAATGCACCTCTCACACACACAGGATTTACAGGCTGGACATATATACATTTTAGATTTCATGAGAGATATACATTTTTGTATTTCAGGATTTGGTTTGATATCGTATTTTTTAGCTCACCTAAGCTGAAAGCTGAAGTGAGCTTTTCTGATCACCCATTGTCCATCTGTCTGTCTGTAAACTTTTCATACTTTCAACTTCTTCTCTAGAACCACTGGGCCAATTTCAACCAAACTTGGTACAAATCATCCTTGGGTGAAAGGGATTCAGGTGTGTTCAAATTAAAGGCCATTCCCCCTTCGAAGGGGAGATAATCACAAAAATGCAAAAATAGGGTGGGGTCATCTAAGAATCTTCTTAAGGACAACTGGGCCAGAAAAGCTGAAATTTACATGAAAGCTTCCTAACATAGTGCAGATTCACGTTTGTTAAAATCATGACCCCCGGGGGTAGGATGGGGCCACAATAGGGGATCAAAGTTTTACATGCAATTATATAGGGAAAATCTTTAAAAGTCTTCTTCTCAAGAACCACTGAGCCATAAGAGTGGAGATTTACCTGAAAGCTTTCTGGTATCAAGTAGGTTCAAGTTTGTTTAGATTATGGCCCATGGGGGTAGGATAGGGCCACAATTGGGAATCAAAATTTTGCATAGAAATAAATAGGGAAAATATAGGGATCAAAGTTTTACATGTGTAGGGAAAATCTTTAAATATAGGCCAACATGACTCAGCGGAGCGATGAAGCCCATGAGCCTCTTGTTAGATTTCATGATACATGTACATTTTTGTATTTCAGGATTTGGTTTGATGTCATACTTGATGAAGCCTCCTCAGAGTTTGTGTCTCAGTTGATTCCAGTACTCTTGGAAAGGACAGCATTGTTATACAACATTCCTGGATATCAAGAAGACGTCAAAAAGTCACTACACATTTTGTAATTTTCTGTGGATTCGTGGTGTTGTAAAATTGAAAACTAAAACATGTAATTGTATAATTGAATATTTGTGTTGTAGAGTGTTGTCAGAAAACCTGTTGCATCTTTTAAAGAAACACCCAGAAACACTGCTGGATCAAGCATCCGAAATTAAAGATTTCCTTATTAGCCCTCGGAATATATCTGGAAGAAAGGAATTCTTTGCAAATCTGGTTAGCTGTTGATGATTTGGTTTTTGGTTTTTTAATACACATGCAATCTTGAACTGAATGAACCCTAATATAAATCAGATAATGTATATATTCATCTGAATGTCTTGTCTTGACATACTTGTAAATATTTACTTTAATTAAGTGTAACCAAATATGGAGAGAAATGAAAGCTTAAGTATGGTAATTACATGAATTAAATTTTCCATTTTCCGACATTTATTACGTTTGGTAGGATTAAAATGCAGTGTGTGTGTGTGTGTGTCTGCATTTTAATCCTACCAAACGTAATAAATGTCAGAAAATGGAAAATTTAATTCATGTAATTACCATACTTAAGCTTTCATACACACACACACACACAGTGTACATGTACATGTACTTACAGATACAAAAATATTAATTTCAGAGATCCTTATGTTTATGTCAAGGCAACCTTGCAAAATTACATCGAACTTAAAGTTCTCACAATTGAAATAAAACATGATTTACAATATGAACTAAATGTACTTTGTAGGTTTGGTGTGTTGGTGAGCTATGTTCAGTCAGGCATGACAAAAGATGTAATGCAGAAACAATTACTCGATTCTTTGATACACTTGAGGTGCTGACCTATGAACTCTCAGGAATGACAATTAGTGGTGAAGAATTAGGAGACACCTCGAAAATTATATGCATGTTAATGTCATCCATATCAAAGGTTAGTAATGCTTAACCATTTGTTATAGCTAAGCAATCAAATTTGTTTTCCTTTGTATGTAAACCATAGCTTAATGTACATAAACTGTTACTGTTTTATTGGGGGAGGGGGGGGGGGATCAATATGTCGAGATCTTTACATCTGGCTGTCAGTTCGAGCCCTTTACGAATAATACACGGTGTACATATGATAATTTATACACATATTGTGAATACAAATGCATGTTCCCAGTATATGCATGTGGCTAGATCTAAATCTTGGTAAGGAAAGGCAAGATTTATAGACTTTAAAGAATATATGTATAATTATGATCAAAGTTGGACTTCGGTTGTAGATGTATTTCTATGTTAAAACTGAAGAGGTTAATATTTACATGTACATGTATGTAGAGCCTCTAAGATGATAACAGCTCAAAGGTATCATTCATGGATATGAAGAGTTAACATATATTAATGACAGAAAAATGTTTTGGCGGGCAAAATTGCTTCCTTGTTGCCTCTAATTCTTTGTCAAATTTCTGTTTTAGTTAGCTTCCAAATGTCAAGACTTGATACCTCGTTCAATTCTCCTCTTAACAAAAGTTGCCAAGCAACAGCAGGCTGGTTTCTTGGATACTGAAGTTAAAGATGCATTGGTGGGCAGGGCACAAGAGCTTATCAACCTCCTCAAGCTTCCAAAGTTAGTGTCTTTCATATTTAAACCAGTAATGGAAAAATTAAGGTTCTCAAGATGTACTTTAAACTCATTTAACAAATAGTAAAGTACACAAAGAAAGTGCAAATTGTTATGAAACACATGGACCATTACGTAGCCACAGCATGGATAAAAATTGTGATATACACATAACATTATGTATTTATCATATGGGTAAAAGCATTCTTGAGCAAAGCAGGGCGATCTTGTAAATAAAATCTACCCCCAACTTTTCTTTGATTTGATAACTGAAAGAATTAAGACTTGACAAACCTTCCCCGCAATCACATTTTCTTTAAATATCATATGCATTTCAAGACATTAACCATGTGTTTCGTATGTAGGGGAGTAAGATCTAAGAATGTCAAAAACTGCAAGGCTGTGAGTTGACAAATTATCATGCAATCATCCAGCACCCCTAGCACATATGAACACTTCGATACAAGTACATGCAAGTTAAGCATTCTGTATCCGAGTACTTTTGTTGTAGTTTTGCCAAGGTTGTGTTGAACCCTGATGACGAGATTGAGACTGGCCGGTGGCACAGAGACAACACAAGCTTACCCATCACCCTGCGGGGAATTCAGCAAATTTTGTCATAAATCATTTACATTGAGGACAGACTGTCATTACAGAATTCGTGCTTTGGAGGTTAAAATTAAAAAATTATTAGGAGCAATAGGATCCTACATGTATATACATGTACTGACATTTTTAAAATGGTACATTGCACAATGTAATATTATGCATTTCAAATTTTATTTAAACCATGTGTAAATCAACGAAAACCTCAACACAACGTTCAGTGGGATAGTGCAATTTTCGTGATAATACTCTATTTACAATGTTCATGTTATTGATATCTATTTTAGTAATAAAATGCAAGAAAGTAATTTGTTTATCTGTAATTACCATACCCTATAGGGATATTGGAGACAGCTTGTGTTTATGTTATTCTACAGAAACTGGAGCTCTAGTAGGTCATGTGGTCAGATACTTCCAATTGCTGGTGGCCAGATATAGCTAAGTTGGTAGAGCACCTGACTGGAGATTCTGGGGGCCCAGGTTTTAAATCCTGGTCTGGTCGGTTACATTTTCTCCCTTCCTGTTACACTTGGTTCTGTAGACCAACCCCTGGAATTGACAGGTGGAAATGCCTGCCAAGGAATATTAAAGATCCCGTGTTTATGTCATCAAAGTATGAAGACATTTAATGAGGGAGGAATGTGGCAGTCAGCCAGGCTCGATTGTTGGTGGCCAGATAGCTCAGTTGATATAACACCTAACTGGATATTCATTATCCCCCCCCCAAAAGTTCGAATTATGGTCTGGAACATGGCATTTTCTCCCTTCCTATTACATACACTTAACTATGGTACAAAAAGCCAATAGAATTGGTGTTCGGTGAATAATGATGGTACCACCGCATCTTATAAAGGCTGTCCATTCAAAATTCATACACTGCCTACAATAGATTGGACATGCAAGGTTCCGCCCTTTTTTGGTTCCTGGGCTTTACTTGATTACCATGAATTACACAACAGTAATGGTTTTTCCAATTTACAAACGTATTGGCTGCAATACTCAGCCGAGTTTGCCTCCCTCCTAATTTCAGTACAAGTTATCTGCATATATATCAACTTCTGGGATATTATTGCCAACACATCCATCTGTCCATCACACTATGGTTTCTGTACAATATTCAAAGTACCATTCGTGCTATAACCATGATTTCACATGATGAAATCTTCGATGAACTAAAAGGATACCCTTAATTTTTTTTTCAAAGATCACCATCATGTTTTAGTTTTGATTGAGATTTTGTTCAAGTCGCAAACCTTGGAGACTAGCTGCAATGTAACTCTCTCCAATTTTTTTAATTCTGATGTTTTCGGAAAGAAGGAGAAATCGGAGAGGGCTAAATTATTGCAGCTATGTGGAGATAAGCTATAAATCCACCCCTTTTAAGAACAAGGTTTCCATATATGGGGATATATTCAAACAATCTTCCCTGTATTGACCCTAGTTTGTCAAATATTCTATGTTTGGTATCAACCATGTGCACAGTTTGAAAAGGCACAGAAAACTGTCCTACTACCTCATTCAAAATCTCTCGGAAAAAAGATAAATTTCTGAACTGGCATATTATTACATACACATATATAACTTTATTCATTTTCGCATCAATGTATACATTTACATGCATACATAAACAAGATGGACAATCAACAAATATTTGACATTTTACAAGTCTTTTAAATCGAGTCCTCACATTGCCAATACCATAACAACATCACAGATGAGGACATGCCCAGATCCATACCAGTCATTTCATCATTAATTCTTACTGAGGGAAACTTGTAAATGCTCTAACAGAAAATGTCCAATATGATCATCATGATTGTTAAGTCACGCCATTACATGGTACATAGATGTACTTGATATAATTTTAATGTCGATGAGCATTTTACTGCCTATATATAAAAACATCATTAGCAGCAATTACAGGAAATCCATCTGTGACCCCTGCCGTAATTTTATCAGTCAATATTATATGTACATTACTGACAACTATTGAGAAGATTTTATCATCCAACATGGATGTCAATTCAATAAAACATGAGTTCCTAAAAATTGTAGATCAATATCAGCCCCCCTCTCTATCAGTTTTAAATGCCAGGGGTTGCCATGAATGGGATAAGTATGGTAGATTGAGGCGAGATCTAGAGTTTGTACAACAACTATAACATGATGTAATCATAATAATCTATGAATTCTGCATAATGACCTCATATGATTATCAAGACTTCAGTTACACATGATGCAGACTGGTCATCATTAAGTTTTTACACAATACATTAAATGATTATTTACCCATTTTTTGGACTTTATCTAAACATACATGTACCTGAAGTTCATATACTTTTTGTTATTTCAATCATTCCAAAGTGTTCCAAGTACATAAACAGTAGTTTGTCAACAAATGTTGGCAAAATACTTTTAATTCCAACATAACAAGTAGCTTAATTTTAAGTTTTGGATGCTAAATACAGCAACACAAAACAGAAGACAATGTTAATTGTTACAAATACATGTAATCTACATGTATGCCAGCGTTTTCACTAAATATAATACTAAAGACCAACTTTATTTTTGCTAAATTCAAGTAGTGAACTTACAGAAATTCAAATCACGTTCTCTGTTTAGATATTTAGAATTTATTAACACAGTACATATCAGGTGTCAGCCAAAACACAGATATGAACAATTTCAGTTTGGTAATATTAAGTCTTACAAAACTTTTTCAAATCTACAGTATCTTCCCAAACAAGCCTCTAAAAAACAACCACATAATCTATCCAAAACTGAACCAAATACAGATGTAAACTAAAGAGTGGAGCTCTGAACTCTCGGCTTCCTCGTCCAGAGTATTACAGAAATGGGGACAATCAACCTATTATTGAAATTTCCACTTGTTTGTAAATTGTTCATTGTTTATGTCAGGTTTGGTTGGCTTCAAACACTGCTTGTTCACTCTCTACATATAGAATAAGAAAAGCAGTTTGCTCAAAGAAATGAATTGTAATAATTTAATATTCTATTACTATCCCCAAAGTATTATACACATGTATATATCAATAATTCATATGACTAAACAGTTGTACTCTACAGTGCTCCCAAACTGTACATATCCCTAACATTAATATACTGTACATATAGAAGTATATACTGTATTTGTTTTACTCCAAATTGGAGATGCACATGCATGATGGAATCCAACGAAATACAAACAGTATATACTCATTCTGATCATTTATGCATCATTTGAGTGTAAATTGTGCAGTTGTAGAATAACTGAGTGAGGCACCAAGCAAATAAAAATCAAAGCACAGTTTCAAAATAAGAACAAACATAACCTGTTCTAAAATACAGACTTGCAATCACAATTCACATTTATAACAATCTCTCTTGCACTTTTCCCCATCACAATGCAAAAATAAATATTTGTTCTACAACATGTACAGTATTATGACACCATAAAACCGTCCACTTCTCCAACATCAGAAAGACTCTCCTCATTTGCAAGGTACGATATTTTGAATTTTAATCGGACTTTTTCCTGCAATGAAAAAAAATTCAAACATGCAGTACTACCTGGAGAAAGTACAGCAATTTCTCATCAGTCAGTTCAAGTTACAAAGTGTGGTGAAATCAATTTGACAGAGTTAAAATCAGAGACACCACAAAAAACAGCTACCTGTTAGTAGGTTTCACATTTATCTTGTTCAATGATTTGAAAGCATTATAGTCTGTAGTAAATGAAGTAGAAAGAAGAAATGTAAACAAATATTCCATTTAATTCCAATATTCTTCTAATATCAGTATTTGATTAAATTATGTATAAGAAACTCTGTATATACTGTAAATCATCTTAGTACATGTATCTACTATTAAATATCTAAAATACAAGTTTTGTGGGTGTTTTCTCTTTTATACTCTGCTGAATGAAATTTTCTGCTAAACAGATTGGTTATGCACAACATCCTCAAAATCTAGTGAATGATGGGTTTTCTTACTGTACATACTGTGGGAAAACATAAAACATTTTGTTACATGTACCATTCAAAAACTAGAATAAAATAAACCAGCTGTAATGAATATCCCCTGAGCCGAGAACGCTCTCCCATACCTTTTGTGGATTGGCCAGCAACATAACTTGAGTGATGGCAGCCGGTGGGAGGATTGGATTATAGGCAGGTAAATCAGTGGCTGATGGGGGCTGAAGTTTAACTTTCATTACCTAAAACATGATCATATAAATCCAGGTCTAAATGTGCAAAGCAGATAATCTTTTTATATGCATTGAAAATTATATACATGTAATTTTTGCAGTTCCCACCAACTTTACCTGTGGGCGATTAATTGCCATGATACAAAATTTCATATTTATTGGTAATATTTAAAATTGAGAATGATTTCAAAACCAAACTTGGTTTTTATTAAATTCAAAATACTTATTAAAAATACAATGAATAACAATATTATACAAAAGGCAAATTAAATATGAAAATTATGGAATTTTAACTCATTAAGTAATGATGTGTTAACTTCTGGCCTACACCCATTTTTGTGTAAACTACACTCAAAATCATGATTACCACAGCAAGGCTTGATTTGATTAATTAAACATACCTTTGGAACTGCTGCTTGAAAGACAAAATTCTTGACAGGATTAGTGTTGGTACTAATTGTAGATACAACCATGACTGTGACATCTTCTCGAGGTTTATTCTTAGCTATATGTATGACAATTTTTAATCCATTCTTATCATACGCATTCAATGGAGCCATACTATCTGCAATGGAATTTATAAAGAGCCATTTGTATACCTTTGCTTGTTGTGGGTATAATTTTTATTGTTTAAAATTCACTGACATAAATGAATTGAACCTTTTTCCAACAAAAGGAAAGCTGCCTTTCAAATCAATACCACTTGATACTAGTATGCTACATGTATGACAGAGATATTCTCATGGAATTATTGTAAGAGATCCAGTGATAGATACTGTGCACTGACCAGGTTGTATGGATTCCAATCGTACAAAGACATCAGTGAGAGGAATGACCTCAGAGCCTTGTTTGGCTGGAGTTGATAATGAGGGGGTAGTCTGGGAGGGCTGAGACACGGGAAGCTCAGCAGGTGCCCCTACCAAGGGCTTGTCTAGCAGGCCCAGAGCTGGAACCGGCTGGAGAGAGGCAGTCTTAGACACCATCTGATTTAAGGGCACTTTTTGACTGTAACAGAAAAGTAACAAGAAATGCTTTAGAAACATACACTGTATATACCCCCATGTAGCAATATTGAAGAGGATCAACTTCAAATTTAGAATGCCTGTAATGATGGTGAAAATATGGGCTATCTACTAGTCAGGGACAAGCATAATAATTAATTTGATCTCTCAAGTTACTGAGCAGACATTTCCAAATAACCAGTCATTCAAGTCATGACCTTTGATCTTGTGACCTGAAAACAAATGAGGGTCATCTATTCTTTAGGAGGTATCACTGTACCAAGTTTGATATCTGCCATGCAAAGGGTTCTCAAAATATGGAGCAAACAATATCTTTCTATGTCCAGAGTAGTTTGACTATTGACCTTTGACCTTGTGATCTAAAAATCAATATGAGTCATCTACTTCTTAGGTAGAACCAGTGTACCAAGTTTGATGTCTGTCAAGTAAAGGGTTCTCAAGATACTGAATGGACAATATATTACTATATCCAGAGTCGATTGACCCTTGACCTTGTGATCTCAAAATCAATAGTGGCCATCTACTCTTTAGGAGGAATTATTGTACCAATGTCTGTCAAGCAAAGGGTTCTTAATTAAGATATTGAGCAGACAAATGATAATCATTCCTCCATACTCCTGCTTTAGTCATATTTGTGAACAAGATGTGTTTGTACTACACGTATGCTCCTAAACATGGCTAAGTTCAATTGTGGCATATTTGAAATTGACCTTTATCAGTAAGTGAAGTTACAGAGATTTGATTCTAGTCTTTCAATTCATCAGCTATACAACCTCTAATAGTATACTGTATTTATGATCCATGTTAAAGTTGCAGATAAACAAAGAGACACACAGAAGCGTACAATACACACTGACGATTACACATTACAATCCAGGTATTATCTTATGTACCAGACGGTCATTTTAAAGTTATAGACTATGTATATGCACATTATAACGTGGAAAATTTACTACAGCATTGATTTAACTTATTTGAAGTGCACAGTGTAGAAGTTTACCCTGCATCTTGTGGCTTGACTGGTAAATTCTTGGGGAGATTTTGCTGTAGTAGATTTTGTCCCATTATGTCTAGTTCCTTCATTGCCTGGGTCTGCTGGGGGGCTGGGGGTTTGGGTTTAGGACTGAACACAGAAGTATCTGTAACAAAGGAAACGGTAATTTTCTCAAATTACATTTACAAAGACTGGGGGAAAGTCAAAATTTAATGGCATTATACATGTACATGTATATGCATATGAAATTTTGTTGCTGTTTGTAAAATCTAAACAGTACTGTTCATAAAATACATTTATATTTGAAGTTCATATGCTCAATTTTTTTTTAAAATCTTAATATCAATATAATGATATTCTGTAGATGAAATGAACCAAAAAACTCCATTAAATATGTATATAAAAAAATCCACGGTTGTATACACTGTAAGTGAAAATAGATTAAAAATATCCCTCATGCTATTGACACACCTCCTTTCTATAATGATCGAGTGCTGACCACATGACTGCCTTACTAGCATACCAGCATAACCATATGCTATTTTCCCACCAATTCTTGGATATATACCTACCTTTTAGTGTTAACTCATGTTTTATGCTTTATGTTTGTTACTATAAATTGTATTCAGGTATTATTCACAAGACATTATTCAGAGTAATTTTGCAAGACTAGTCATTCAAAAAAACTTAATTCTCACCAAGAAAAATTTGCACATAGATGAGTGAGCAATAAATAATGATTTGCAAAAGTCATGTCTCAAAAATAAATACATCATAGTATTCAGGCAAATACTCAGACTATCCTGATGGGACTAATACCCCCACACAGCACACTGGATGGTGGGAAATAGTGAATATGTGATCTTTGAAGAATAATTAGTTTTTCAGATATGATCTGAACAATGACAACATAACATCCCCCTCCTCAAAAGGGAAAAAATATCTACCACTTCCTTTAATGTTAAGAAATCTCAATCAAAATCAAAATTTTAAACAAATCTGTTCATCAGATTAAGATATACTCTTGACAAATTAATTCCAAGGACGGACAAGTTGATTCCAGTTATCCCCCCCCCTCTCTCTCTCTCTGAACTTTGTTTGGGGGGGGGGGGGGTATAATATATCAGGTCTCGTAAATTAAAAGTGTGAGCTACAGTATGCCATTATAGATAAATTAACCCTGTTAGCGTGGAAACAAAGAATCTTAATTACTAGTACCTATAGTATGTACTTATAAAGTAATTAATTCAGAAGCTTCTTATGGAGATGGAATAAGACACATCATGCATCATCAGAAATAAATCAATGACCTTCTTTTATTAAATCTGTGCTACAACTTACCAGAATCTGAACCTATCAATAATGAAGAAGTTGGTTGTGAAATTTGAGATGGAAATTGTGAGAAGTTTCCTGTCGATGGTTGGGAAATAGAGTAATTTGGAACTGGTGCTCTCATTGGCTGATTAAAGGCCTGGAATGTTGGTTGTCCCCCACTCATTGAGAATGCATTATTCATTGCTGGTGCTGTTGTTAAATTTTGAGTCTGTGTCTGATAAATCAAATTAAAACAAAGATGCAAAAACCCAATATCCAGCTATATTTTACTATATCATACATGTATAATGAGCATAATTTCTGCTATCAAGTTACTTCGCTTACTTGTATTTGATTTAATAAGAAATACATCCCGAAAAGTCTACTATTGGACAACGATAATAAAACACATATTGTTTACTCACAGATACACCACTGGTAGATGATGCTGCAAAGATATCGTCCAAGTCACCGAGCAGAGATTCCGACCTAGTGCTGCTGTCACCTAAACCTTAATAAAGTCAGCAACAAATATAATTCATCCCCATAACTACTGATAAATCTACCTGCTACAGTACACTACACGAGTTTTATGCGTGTTCCACGCAACGCGGTGGAACAAATTTGCCCCAAACACGGTGGACCTTTAAAATTGTCGGCACCTTTGAAGTCCTATTTTTCCGCGCGAGCTAGACATTGAAGTCCACGGAGGATCTCCGTGGATGCCACCGCACATCTCCGTGGATGTCACCTGTACCTCCGTCGATGCCACCGTGTACCTCCGTGTGATAAAACAAAGAAATAATTTCCGAAATGATTCACCCCAAAAACCTTTTCGCTTAGCCAGCATGCATGCCCCCACCCCATTAATTATTTAGAAATTAGCTATCAATCATTCTATTCTTGTAATTGTTGTTTAATGATACGTTGGTGTTTTCGGTACATATCCGTATGTAGACTTCCCTGCAGACGTTCACACCTTTTTATGAAACGCCCAAATTCTCGACATCCTGTATATAAACACCTGTGTTATTCCTACCACTCGTCAGTACATTGTTTCACGGCACGTGCAGCACAATTTCACCAAATAAAAGAAGGGTCATGAACAACGACAATCACATGCCAGTAATTTCAATTTGATAAATAGCAGTTCAAAGAAATGTGTACCATAAGCAATGGTTTATTTTTACGTAAAGTTTTCATTGTAATTAGGAATATGTGATTAAGGTCAGCTATATAAATGTACATGTTTACATTGGAGATGAATTTCATTATGTACTCAACTGTGAAGCAATGTGAGCAAAGAATCAAATTTTTATCACCTAAACAAATAAATATTAAGAATATCTTTACTTTTAAACAAACTTTTAGAAAATTCCGTACTTTCATTAAGAAAATAATGAAATAAAATGTGCTCCCCTACCTAGAATGCCAATACTTCAATTAATAATAACACGTTTTTATAAGTTAGTTTTTTTCTAACTTGATGAATACTTTATTACACGCTTTACTAAATGTATAAATAACAGTTTTTTGTCTTTATATTTTTGTATACCATTGCATAATGGTGATGAGATCCAATAAATTGAATTGAGTACATGTAGTCTTGAAATATCACAAAGTATAGAGTTGACAACCATTGAAATAAAAATGCAGACGTTTTCTCGTTTATTCAGTGACTCACAAACTTGCGCGTCTTCTAAATGAAAGTTGTAAAACAAACGTACTAGGTTTTGGTCAATTATAACATAATACGGGGGTAAAATTCATCTCATCTCCGCTAGCAATGGGTTTTCAGTCAACTTTGCCTTCGTGGACGAAAAATCTCGGCTTGCGAAGATGGAAAAAAAGAAGCCTCAGTCTATAGATAGTCCGCTTGCATTAACATGTATTATGAAGGTGAAATCGAAGAATTATCCAGTAAATCCAATGATGTTGCAGTACATATAGCATGTATTTATTTTATTTTTGACTGAGAGGGAGATAGACAGCTAAGTACGTAACATCATTTTAGAAAAAAAGGGGGGGGGGGGGGCTCATTCATTAGTCCTAACCCGGACCAGCCGAAAAAATTAACATGTAAAGAAAACAAAATGGGAAATAAAAAACAATATCAGATTGAAAGGGGATGGGTAATTAAACAGAAAGAAATTGTACGTTCAAAATTTATATTGAACGTATTAAACTTCCCATATATGCATACATTCATGAATATTATAATCAATGATTACCAATGCTTGCTTGCTCTCTCTCTCCCTCTCTCTCTCTTGCTTTCATTATCTAATGCATCTAAAGATTAAATTAAAGATTTTTTAAAATAATCGATAGCGTATATGAATAAAAGCAAATAATTGTTAAGTCATTTCTGTTTATATTGATATTAGTCTTTTTTCATGAACTAGTTGCATTTGACACCGAGGATTTACATCCTTAAATATTGATTATAGGCACATCGAATCGGAGAGGGTGTAATTTGAAAACTTGAAAGTTAAGGATTTAGCCTTGTAGTTTGTAGCGATCGACCTACCCACTGCACGATTAAAGAAATTGAAGTCGGAAAGGGGAATTGAGACAGTTTCAGACTACTACCCCCCCCCCCCCCCCCCCCCCACACACACACACACACTCCCAATTTAAGGTTATTTAAGCACCATTTTTGTTGTTATTTTATTGCTTGTCAAGAAATTTACACAACTTAACCGGCAATATACCCCTTCTGATACATTGAAAAATATAAGTAATGTTAGCACGGGGCTCTATAAAGTTCAATCTGCAGTTTGGTCATACTTCGTCATTCAATAACTTATTCAAAATTAAAAAAAAAAAATGTTTGTCGGGTTAGCGGTACTATGATGTATGACTATAACAATGACCTGTGTATAACTTGTACATTCCATACAAATTCGAAGGGATTTTCGCCTCAGTAGAACAATGGGGGTCAGCTAATCCGTGTATTTGAAATCAACAGAAGTGCTTAGCTTCTTGCGGAAAGTGTGAAATATATTGGGTCGGTGCAAAATACCCGTGATCTTAGACTAGATCTGATATCGCGCCGACCGAATATATTTCACATTTTTCATAAGAAGTCAAAACCCAAACTAGCTAACCGTAATTTAGTTATACTGTGACAAAGACCCTAGGAATTTGCATGGTATATACTTATTATACAAAAATCATTGCATTATCCAGACACTTCCGATGAACATTTTCTTTTTTTAAGAAAACCTCTATCAAAGTACATTGAACATAAGTCTCGGTGAAATGTAATTAACTCGGGATTTTAAAAATAAATCATTCGATGGTTTGTATTTTTGCTTCTATTAATTATGTAATAAATTAATTCCAATTTGTTAATTATCGACAATGCTCTAATTTCTATACTGGATCAAGTTATATTTGTCAAGATGCATATTAACAAAATATGATGGAAGTACATGTAATTATGTTAAACAGTGCATTTGTCAGAGAGAGAGAGAGAGAGAGAGAGAGAGAGAGAGAGAGAGAGCACATGGTAATTATTAAACATCCCTATCACATGTTGTACATGTATGTTTTTCATTTACTGAATATACTAATTCGCATTCAAAACAGGAATTGCCTGCAAGTACGCATTATTTAAACAGAGAATTTAAGAATATTTTAGCAAAGAAAGAAGACTATTAAAAAAAAAATTTCAAAACCAGGTTTTCTTAAAAACATAATATATAGTGTTTGGTATCGTTGGAATTGGCTCAAAATGCTGGAAAACAATATAAGTATCAGGAGGGGAAATATTGACATTTTTTTCTTATCTTAAAATTCCACCCTTATCTTGATTATTTGGCCTGCGGCACATTTTCACATCTCCCGCAAGGCGCCCGTGGCCAGAACAAAGCTCTTAGCAGCTGTGTGTATTCGCAAATAACACACACCGTGGAACATGGAGGACACGGTGTACATGTATCTCCGTGGATTTTCCACCGTGGTCTTTCCACGGTGGGGTGTATAAAACTCGTGTCGTGTACTGTACATTTAACTAACATCAGATACCAGTGTTTGAAATACAGTACATGTGAATTTTCGAGCAAAATATTTGTACGATGTGTAAACCAAGATCTGATCAAATTCTGCCAATTATAAAGTCTCCCAAACAAAGCACCTCCTCTTTTTTTAAAGTCATCTTTATAATACATGTGTCAGTTTGTAGGACCAATCATTTAATCGTCACTGTTGGAGATCCCATGTCTATCAGTCCATGTCCTGAATTTATACTAGATTTTAAGACCAAGTTCATAACTTAAATTCACTATAAAGCAACTTGACCTGGATTCTAGCTTATAGACTCCATCATCCAATCATCATTGTTGAAGATCCCTTGTCTCTAAGAAGGTATACAAATTTTTAATGATCCAGGTCAAATGTCAAGGTTATTGAAGTCACTTTAGCCTTGATATTAATATTTCTGAATAAAAACATTTCTTTTAAATACACAAAACCATCAACATGAATGTACAGGAAGTATCCACAGTCCAGGACTCAGTTGCACAACGGTTAGTTACTGACAGTTACTGTAACTGGACATTTATACAATGTGAACAAAATGTTAACTGTAAGTTAAGCTTCACTCATTTTTGTGCAGCTGAGTCTAAAATATGGTAATAAAAATAATTTTTGTTTGTAATGGTCAGCATAAATTACTGATATCCATGGGATAAATATTACAGAACAAGTTAACTTACATATTTTTTCATAGATGTAACATATGAAATAAAATGAAAATGTCATTTTGGATGTGGGCCAAATGTTATCCATGTGGGCACCTAAAATATTTGACTTGAGGGCCCACATGACCCCTAAAAATTTCAGCAAAATTTCACCCCTGAATGCTAGCCATCTTTGTTGAAGATCCCATGATGTCTCTGTCAATCAAGGTCTTGTATATATTCAAGTTTCTATCATCAATATCAAAGGCCAAGGTCACTAAAGTCCTTTGACCTTCATACTAATTTGTAGGTCTCCATATAATTATCATTGTTGAAAATCCCAAATCTCTATCAATCCAGGTTTGGAAGTTACACTAGTTTAAAGATCAAGGTCAGATATCAAAGTCACTGGAGTCACTTGACCTTGAAATCTATTTGCAGGCCTCATCATTAAACCATCATTGATTGAAGTCCAAAGTCTCCATCAGTCCAGTTTCTGAAGTTAGACCAGTTTATATGATCGAGATCAGTAGTCAGGGTCACTGGAGTTAGTGACCTTGATACAGGTTTGGAAATGCCATAATCCCTTCATCATTACTGAAAATTCTAAGACTGCATCTATGATATTTTTGAAGTTATACCTGTTGAAATATAGAATTAAATTTTTCCCATAGAATTCTATGTCAGACAACACTCCCATTTGATTTCCCCCAAAGGCACCTACATGTAAATCCCCTTCAAATGGAAAACAAAAATATTCCTGCAAAACTAGATACACTGAACTATCATATCTTTGCGTACTTTAAAATACTTTCATCAACCAGTTACAGACATTTTTAGGAGCAAGAAAGAAGTGGAAGAATAATAAGAACCGAGCAAAAACAATGTCTTCAAACTTGATTTGGGAGACTTAAAACTGAAATGCACTTCTAAATCTAAACAGAAAATCATTGCTAGAGGTAATAATCTTGTTTTACAATAGGGTGCTGTACCTAAAGCCAGGAGTTCTTCATCAAGGATTTCTGTGCTGGGGTCTTTGGTCTGTGCTGCAGGATGTAAGGAAGCAGACTGATCTGCCAGGTCAAGCAAGGATGAAGCAGGATCTATCGTACAGTGGCAAAAATCACAGTAATGTATTGTGGATTAACATGAAATACATAGAATTGTGTGAAGGACTACTCAATTTTATTCTTTTCTGAACAAACTTGACTTAATGGTCTGACACACCATAAAAGCAATGAAAATTGGTAATCAAGCAAAAAACATTATGAAACCACAGTATATGTATGTGTCATTGTAGTGTGTTTCATATTCTGTAATTCTTTTTTAATTAAATTTTGAAATCTTAAAACACATTCTTTTAATTACACCATAATTATGAGCAATACATTTACATATGCCTACATGTACATACACCAACATATGCGGTATTCATTGTCTTATTAAAGGGGAAGACAACCCCAAAAAAATTTACAGGATAAATGATATGATTAATTATATCATAAAAATTTGTCATACTATTCTGTTGATATACAGCCTAGATAAGCTTCAGTACTAATTCAGAAATGTTAAAAATGGCAATTCCCGCTATCTATAGAAGCTGCCATGATGTGAACTCTTTATAATAATTTTGACTTCACACTGTCTGTTCCAGTTTTGAAAAGATTCTAAGATCATCAAAGATGTGCATGTGGATAGACGTGAAAAAATTTGCATTTGTTTTTTTTCTCTCGAAATTCCTGACCCAACCAAGCCATCTAAAAAGAGAAGACTATGTAAACTGTGGATCCATCATTTGCGTAATGACAAGCCGAGGTTCGAGACATTTGTATGAAGAAACATGTACTGTCTGTTTGGTCTGCGAATCAACTGAACATCTTTTCTTAATTTCTTGCGAAAGAACGGGCTCAAATTTATACGGCTCCAAACTTGACTGTTCGTGACCGTGACTTGTCATGTTTACAGTGCTGCTGATGAAATAAACCGGAACCAACGGTGTGACGTCATAAATTAAACTTCAATGGCAGCTCTCTTATCAGCGGGTAATTTAAAGAATATGATAAATTAATATCAATTTAATTGTTAAGCAAGGATTTTTTATGTTAAAGACAGTCATTTAGGATATCAGTAAATAATATGTTATTCATAAAAGCAACCACGGGGTTAGGGTTGCATTTCACTTTAAATTAGAGCTGTCCTAATGGTAATAATTTCCCCGTTAATTAGAGCTGTCCTAATGGTAATAATTTCCCCATTAATTAGAGCTGTCCTAATGGTAATAATTTTCCCGTTAATTAGAGCTGTCCTAATGGTAATAATTTCCCTGTTAATTAGAGCTGTCCTAATGGTAATAATTTCCCCCATTAATTAGAGCTGTCCTAATGGTAATAATTTCCCTGTTCTGGCTTATTCAAACTGTAGCATTTTTAACCCTTTCTCCCATTTACCTTGGTTAAATGACCTTGGTTTAGAATCATAACATCTGCTGTTAAGCAACCTATAAGTTTCTAACATCCTTTCATTACACAGCTGTTGTAAGGACAAAAATTTAAACTGTTCTTTAACCTATGACTTTGGTCAAATGACCTTGGTTAAGGGTCATGACACAACATTTGGCAAACCATTGCGCTAAGTAAGAGTCTCTAAATTTCTCCATTGCAAATTTAAGGCCCAAACAAAAATTTCTCACTTTTTTTACTCATTAATTTCACCTTGGCTGAATAACCTTGATTCAAGATCATGATACACTATCTGGTCATAAGCAAGCTTTGTGCCAAAAATGTGTTTAAAGTTTGTCTATTAAAAGGTTATATGGGAATAGTGATTCTTATATACCCCTGTCAACTTTCCTTGTGATACAAGTTATTGTAGTGCACAAATTGTGAGATACATTTAGAGTCTACTTGTACAACATTTAGGTAACACATATATAAAATATATGAGTTATTTATTGTTTGGTTTGTAAGAATCATCGCTCTGTTTTCTGCTTTCTACTCACTAGATGAATGTCCATTCTGGCTTGAGATGTCCCCCACCTTTGTCTTATACTGTGCCATAACCTGCATAACTTCATCATTGCTTTTCAATATATCACCTGCAAACATTGTAAAACATCAAAGCTTAAGGGCAAACAAGACAAAAAATGTTTTCTCAATTATCATTATAAATACCTTTTTAAAAATCCCAAAACCAATAATTTGAACACCAAAAAAACTAAGTTCATAAACTTTCAAATGTTTTCCAAAGTGCGATCCATACTACATCAATCTGTTGGGGTTTTTTTCTTCTCCTTTGTCCTTACTAATCTTAGTTTGATCTACCTCTAAATGCTTCACAAATAATTGGTTATTCATCAGTCTAGAATTTCAAGACTTATTTTCCCCATGGGTGAGTAGTCTAAAAAACAAATATTTAAAGGACACATCTCGTGTTTTCAAAGTATACAGAATTATATGCATTTTGTCTTCCTTATGCTTATAGAAATTAATTGTAATAGTTTGTTCACTGAAGTATTGCGATAATTAGCCACAATATGGACTTAAATCTAAGCCCCGATTTCAAAAAGCCTAGTTAATTAGATAGGTAGTCACGTGGTACAGTGACGTCATATGCGACCTTCGTCGATCAACTTGTTGTAATAGTAGTGTTAGATATTTTTTAAAACTCGGGTTTTAGGGGCCTAATTTATTTACCATGGATAACATTTATTTCGATGTTGACAAATTTCCCGAGTCTTATATCTTTTAGCCACCAGTGCATACAAATAGCGACCCAAATGTAGCGAGGAAAGCGAGTATGAAATCTGCATAAATTTGCGAGTAAATAATGTTTACATGGGATCACTGTCTAAACACTATTTGGTAATGCCATTTCTGTAAACAACTGTAATTAGCGTTGTTGCTTTTCTAAAATAAACAGAGCAATTATTATTAAATTTATTTTTGGAGAAGTTAGATAGGCCTAAATTATAATACGATTACGTACATGTAGCATTGACAACTAGGCCTACCGTCACGGGTGCATTTCGGGAAAAAAAATATAATAAAAATGATCAAAGTTATTGTGAAAATCACAATACTTTTAAATTATTTTATTCAAGCTCAATTTTATTAATCATTATTTTTTGTTATCTACACATAATAATGACATTGTTACTTAGGAAGTGGGAGCGCGGCGTGCTGTTGTTGTAAACACGTACGCGTTCCTTTAAAAAAAAAAATGAAAGCATTATAATTCAATTCAAAGTTGGGAAATATCATATTTTATTATTTATAATTGAAAGTTCTATTATCTTTTATCTTTAAATTTCTTTTTTAAAACTACCAGTTGGTAGACACTGCTAGCAAAGTTCTGCCTATATGGTGTTACAAGGTGAAGGTCAGTTGGTGCGAGTGTGTATTGAATTTGAGAGCAGAACGGAAAGCATATGCGGTAGGCCTATATGTAACAGTGCGAAGCTTCGATAGAACCATTTTCTCGCAGTTTATATACGTCTTTGTCCAAGAGCTTGTTTGAAAAAGTATAGGGACAAATTCTACTGGTTTTTTTTTTTTTTTATGGCAAAGTCGTTGTGCCAACAAAAAATATTCACGTCTTGTCCCTCATACCTTCCTTCGAAAATTGAAAAAAACACAGTCCAAATCATCTCTACTGACAGCAAGTACACCCTTAAACGGCACAAAACACCCTAATGCAGTGTTATATACAAGCCGTTAATGTGATAATTGTTTGTTTGTCAATTAAATCTAATCTGTTTATGAAATGGCTAACAAATGTTTTCAAATCTTCTCTCGCTCGAGGTCGCATATGACGTCACAGATAATGGCGCGTAAAATATCGAAGAAAATATGCATATCGCAAGATTTGAATTTCATCGCAATCAAACTCGAAAACTACGCAAACTGTTTCTTTTAAAACACATGTAAAGTAGTTTTAGGCATGAAATGAATTAATTTTGCTGAAAAAATTAAAAAGTTTAAAAACACGAGATGTGTCCTTTAATGCAAAAACCACAAAGCAGTTCATTAAAAAGGCTTACACCATCCCAGCTTACTTTATAATTATGTAAAAAAAAAAAAAAAAAATAATAATAATAATAATAATGAATACAAATTAATTTCATTTAATTATAATCTAATTTTTGCAAATCAAATGCATAAGATGTAATCTGTCAAATGATGAAGAAAATTTAAATTCTATATGATGCAGAACAATATGGCTGTAGCAAAAATGGAAACAAATTAGTCAAATGCCTTGTGATGCCATTCCTACATGTAGGATGTCATATCGTGCAATTTAATGTCAACTCAATTTATCAACTATAAAGAATGTTTTATAAAGTCAGACGAACCAATCAAATTGTCCTTTACAAATGAAATTAAATCATTTAAATATTCAATATGATAAAACACCTAGTGTATGTATTTAATTAACTTTATTGTCCCTTTCAAGTACATGTATATAAATTTCCTCCAGATGTGCCTCAAAATATAGCACTCATCTTGGGGAATAATTAACTTGTTACTGTCCAATAAATACATGTACAATACCAACATGCTTCACAATGTCCAATAAAAGTCATGCCAAATTTTTCATTATCTAACAAATAGTTAATGATTGTCTAATAATTGATTGAAAGAGAAAAAAATTAGTAATGCCTCTTAAAAGATATAAGTTTACTCTCCGATTCAAACAGAAATAAAGACGTACTTATTGCATCATTGTCTTTTTCATCTGTGTCACTGGCAAGGCGAAACAAACTTGGTCTCAGCTTCTCTAAACTGTCATATAGCTCCTGGAAATAAACTTCTTGTATTTTCGTCTTATGAATTTAATTCACTGTGCAAATATATCAAATTTTTAGCCTAATATGCCTACCTTCATCATATCTAAGTCTGATTTAGAAGAGGTCTCTGGAGAGTAGTGATCTAACATTTCCATCAATAATTTGCTGTTGTTGTTTATCTGCTCTAGTTCATTTATTCTTCGTGAAACCTTTTCCATCTTGTCTGCATCCTTAATTACAAAATTTTAAAGTTTCAAATATTTTGGCTCCTTTGACAGTAGCACATGCTCCAATTTATGATCAATGCCAAAATAGAGAGATTAGAGAATCAATATAGAGCTTAATTTAGTATAAATATAGAGCCTACACATTTCTGAACAAAATGGTCCTTAACTTACAATTGTGCTAAGTTTTAATACATTAGAGTAAGACTCAGGACACATACAGAATATAGCAAAAACAGAGGTTTTTGTAGAAGTGCAAACCTGTTTCACCATGTTCTTGATCAACCTATTAGCTGCCTGTAGGTCCTGTGGATTTTTACTCTGTAGCAGCTTTGATAAAAGCTGGAATGGTAAATCAAATCACTCAATACAGATACTTTTATATTGTGCCAGTAATTTACATATATACTATAATACTGTCAACAATTATGAAATCTCACCTTTGATTTTTCTTCATCTTCGAAGGTAGCTACCCTGGGTTTGGGGGGTGGAAACACGTCTATTCTCTGTCCACAAAATATAAGGCAAAATTTAAACACCAGTGAATCGCACGTGTAACTGATCTCCTACAGTGTTACTCTAACAGTGTTTAATGTATGTGGACAAAATGGCAATATTCTCTCCTTGTGAAAGCTGCATTATTTCATACTTTAAACCATGTACAGTCACACCTCATTATCTCAAACTGCATGGGACCAAGAAAAAACTCAATCAGAGGATCTGAGATAGTGAGGATAAAATACTTATAAAGAATAAGTAGTTGGGACTTCCGAATCACTTCGACATGTCCATAGTATTAGAGATATCAGTGTTCCAGATACTAAAGTTCAACTGTAAATATGACAGAGCATACTGTACACATATCTTATATTTTTACTATTGTTTTATTTTTTGCCTTTTCTGTATAATACAGGGTGAATATAAGATGGGGCAAAATAAGTTTTTGGTGTGTGAGATATACACCAGTATGCAGCACTTTGACTGCCAAGGTTTGTAACAAGACTCTATTGTAATCTACAAAGTAAATGTACAGCAGAGAGTATGCACTGAAGCCTTAGTTAACTAAAAGAAGGCTGAATTGAAATCTATGCAGTTGCCCATACAGCAATTACCCAACCATTTCATTAATAGGAATATACATGTTTGTATCTCTATATTATACTACACAATATTTACATGCAACTCAATGTTTCTGGTTTTTGAAGTTGATAAGCTTGTATGTAAGTAACATCTACATCATAAAAGGGAATCATCTACAACACTACTCCTGTTATCATAATAATAACAGTTTCATACATAAATGAATTTAATACATCAATTCATTTCCTTAAAATTTATCATGCATTTTTCTTGATTACAATATTATACTTAAAATGTTAAGTTATGCATTCCAAGAACAGATGTGCTGACTACAAGAACTCTTGCAAAAGTATCACTCCATTCAGACGGATGGACAGACAAATGGACAGATCACTCCATTCAGATGGATGGACAGACAAATGGATAGATCACTCCATTCAGACGGATGGACAGACAAATGGATAGATCACTCCATTCAGATGGACGGACAGACAAATGGACAGATCACTCCATTCAGACAAATGGACAGAGACTGATCACTACTTGTCTGACATGCTTTGCAGGTGAGGTCACTGAGGTGACACAAAAATCTTGATATTTTTTCCAAAACCTTGGACATTTGGAGACTATGTTGAACCCAAACACCATTGTTTATACAAGTTAGATAATTCAGTTTAGATTATATAATTTTGTTAGATTCTACAAACTACATGTATAGACATTTACTCACATTTCCTGATTCCTACAAAAAGCAACTGATTATCACATAAGCTACCTACTTCACACAACCACTCTGTACATGCAGGTTTTTTTAAGGTCTTGATTTCAAGGCCCAGGGTCTTTCCAACTGGGAAAAATAACGACATTTGCTTGAAATTGGGAAAAATGTTTCATACAAAGAAATAGGGAAAAACCCAATTCAGAGTGCCCTCCTTCAAATAAGCAGAGGCCAAAACATTAGGTTTACTTAGGAATTTTGAAGCAAAAATTGAAATCTGTGGGCCTGTGAAGGAGATCTATGAACAATTTGGCTACCCTGCTCGACTTGTTTTCATTGTTTGGGAATTTCAAAGCAAAAACTTGGGGAAAATACCTGCTTTTTAGCATTGGGAATGGGGCCTTACTTCGGCCCCCTACAGACCCTAAAACAATTCATGACATGTATTCCTTTCCTTATGTACCATTTCACATGAGTAAACATAAGAGAAGTCCCCTCCCCTTTCTATTAAGTGTAACTAAAACAATATCTGAATCCTCATCACCCTCACACTGTGTATATAATGTGTAAAATTATCATTGAAAATGTATGAGCTATATAGTGAGTTGAAAACTTGAATGGATGAACTGATGAATATCAGACAGACTAACAGATCTCCAAAGCCATTACTGTAAATTACTCTCCATTCCAAAGAATTTTATTTTTGAGTAAAATGATTGTGTATTCACATGCATATGTGTATGGCTGACGAAAATGAACATTCCGGGAAAATATGTCTTGCTGATAAATATAAGCGAATCTCATGAAATATATATATATATGTGATAAGCATCACTCAGTACTAAAATCATGGGAAATCTAAGAGCATGTTCATGAAAGCAATTAAATGCAGCTTTAATTTAGTTTCAAAACATGCCTCTCCAATGTCAAAATTGCATGCCACAAATATGTCTACACAAATAACATCACCTACCTTATCTATATAGTCTGGATCTTCTTTAACAATGCCCTGCTGTTTCAACATTTTGTATGCTTCTAAGATTTTAGTCTCATGTGGTAAGCCTTTACTCCAGCTGTAGATAAGTTCTATACATTTTTTCTTCACCTTCTCAGTAGTTTTATTACCTAGATACTAAATTTTAAAAAAAATTATGAAAAGGTTAATGACAAAACAATTTCATACTTCAAAAGATAAAGATTTTAATGCCTTTGGCGTCATCACATTTGCATTAATACACAAGATCATAAATGCATAAGTAGAACTCTTTGTAAAATGGAGTCTGAAAAAGTGGAATGTAATTTGGACCACTTCTCCAGAGAATGCATGTTTGGTGTACATAAATACATGTACCATGCAAATTAAATCAAGTATGCTGCAAAATCATGTAGATGATTGTGATAGAATCTTAACTGACGTCTTTAAATTTAAAATGCGTGTGTAATTTAGTATCCCTTTAATGACCATTGCAATCAGTGATACTCAACCATTGCTAAAGCCAATAATAAAAATAATCTTGAACCCTATGATAGTATATTTTAGAAAAAGCTGGCCAAATTCTCACCAACTCTGCATCTTATGAGACTTTTAATTGTGTGAAATAAAATGAACCCCAAACTGATATGGACAGTCATAATCTTGTGTATCTATGAATAGCACAAAATATAATTTTATAAATGCCTATAATGTTATTTGCCTGCAGTCCACTAAATACACTATACATGAATTGAATACATAAACACACAGATTTGTTTGTATCAAGTTTTTGAAATTCAAATCTGAAATAAGTGTTAACATCACATTTTAAAACTATTATACTTATGTGGTGACTATGTTAATTCAAGTCCAACCAAAATCTTCACAGCCAGGGAGACGCCCCAGATGGTATAGAAAGTTTATACAGGAATAGTCAGAAAGAAATCCATGAAATGTTAAAGAATTTTTAAAAATGCATGTTTACTTAGTTTCACACATTCAAAATATCAGAGTAGAATTGAGGGCTAATGGACTACAAGGCATCATAATGGAAGTGATAAAGCATTTCATATTTTTGTGGAATTGAATTTGTGTTCTTAGTCTTTCATCAGTGCCAAATATATAATAAAATTTTTTAATGCATTCATGAATGGTGAAGATAATGAACAGTGATCAATCTCATAACTCCTATAAGCAATACAAAATAGAGAGTTGGGCAAACACGGACCCCTGAATATACCAGAGATGGGATCAGGTGCCTTGGAGGAGTAAGCATCTCCTGTCAACCGGTCACACCCACCGTGAGCCCTATATCTTGATCAGGTAAACGGAGTTATCCAAAGTCAAAATCAGTGTGCCAAGAATGGCCTAACAATTGGTATGAAACACGTCAGACAGCATTAGACCCAATGATAGGTTGTATTGGCAAACTAGATTGTTAGAACGATAATATCAAACACCAAGCAAAATTAAAATAAAAAATGTAAATTTACCTTTGGTGAAACAACTTTAATCAGTTCATTCAGAAATCTGAACTTTCCTATTTCAATATGAAAGCGTCGCCCACAAGATTTTACACATGCCTCTAAAGTCTGAAATATAAAATACAATCAAAATTATTTTAAACATGGTAAAACATCTATCATAAAACAAAACCAGCTAAATTCTAAAAGAAGAAAAACAACGAAGAATGGTAGAAGCTAGCAATCAATATATACATGTACATGATGTAAAACCCAGACAAACCAATTAAGAATTCAATAAAATGCATTTGATGTCAATCTTATTTTTTACATGGGTGTTATGATCATATTTCCTTATTTCTTAATATATAAAACATGATTTCACTAAATAACTAAATAATGTGATATAAGTTTAGCAGTTTTGCAAAAATATCATATGATATGGTATGAAATACTATGAATATAATTACATATATGGTATTGTACATAATAATTGTTATCTAAAGTAAATATAATATACACAACATATTATCATATTGTGTAATACCAGTACTGTACATGCAGAATTGCAAAATATAATGTATCTGACATATATATTTCATGATACTATATAATGTATTTATGATAAGAGTATATGATATGGTCAATATTTGATATGCTACATGACACTATATAATAAATATAATATACTTTATAATGAAGATATATCATTATATATAAGGCATGAATATTTGTGAAATGGTAGAGCATATGGTTATAGTTATTTTTCAAATGCAGATGGTGATATGATATATCGCATAAAAATACAAAATGTGATATTATTCATCCAGTAGTTTATTCAAAGTAGATAAGGTATATTACAGCTTCTGAATTGAATCAAGTCTAAAAACTTTTACCATGATGCCACAGCCAGAAATATAGCAATATGCTCTCCCTGACTTTATGAAGGTGAAATAATCTTTTGGATTGACACAAACAAAACAGAGCTCAAATCCTTACCGATAACGCATACAGTGCCTCTCTTTCTTGTGGTGACTGTAATTTATGAGCAAGAAGACGAACAGCAATTTGTGGTCCTTCTAACTCTTTATTTACTTGTTCACAGAACTTTAAAATTGTTTCCCAGTCCTCATCCCTGTTCACAGGATTTGTTGCAGTATCTATAAAAAAAAAAGAAGAGTAATTTCAAGTTATAAAAATATAACAACATTTTGTTTTCATATTCGGACATATACAAACAACAATGAACATTAGCTATATATATACTAGTTATTTAACAACTTGCACGGATGTTGGTGCTGTGGGCTCATTTTAAGGGAGGAAACTGGAGTGCCCAGAGGAAACCAACGTGTCCGAGCAGTGCGCCTTACATATCTTGCATATCAGTACCCATTATTGCCAAAAATGTACAAATTTTGATTCAATTTATGGACAAAGAAAGTAAATGCGAGTTATTAACTATGTACATTTCTGCAATAGTCTTCGACTTAATTTTTATCAATTTATATTTGAATAATTAATTTTGTCCACATGTTGCCGTGACCATGACCTTTGAAAAATGAAAGTAGAGTGTCAAAATTGCCTGCTTATATATTTTCATTGTTTTGTCTGAAGTTATTTTGAGATCTATATCCATGTCCAGTGAAAATAATAAGCAAGGAGTTATATAATAATTTTTTCAAAGATTTTATCTAATATCTAATGGTTTAACATATATTTTTATTTATGTGGCAAACTAAGTAAAGGATGAGTGGTTTGACAGGACATGCTTATGAAATCGCAAAATAAGTAAAAGTTTTGAATATTGTAGCTCTTAGGCTCTTAGGTTTATTCATTTAACCTCATCTTTACGATGATAGACAGATGCTTAAATTTTTGCACATAATAATGAAAATGAGTGTGGACCTATTTTTCTTCGAGGCCTACTTCTATGATCTTTGGCAGTCACATTTCCGTAATATTTGGTACATAACAAAATTAATTCACATGCATTACGGCAATAATTGTGATGAAGAAAATGCAATAGCCTATTCATAACTACTCAATATTGATTAAACTATTTATAAATTGTATACTTCCCCTATAGTGAGATCTTCTTGCTAAAATGTTACTATCCCTCTTTAGCAAGAAAATAAACATTACCATAAACAGGTGTTTTATCATTTTAATTTAATGTGACAAACTCAACATGAATCCTAAAAATACCAGGCATATGATACACATGAAACCCAAATGGACATGTTTTGTACCTATTCTCTTTAAAGGATTATCTACAATATATGAATTATCAAGTACAATGTCGTAAGAGGTGACTAAATGGGGCAGTCCTTTGGATGAGACTGCAAAAACCGAAGCCCCGTTTCACAGCAGATGTGGCACGATAAAGATCCCTCCCTGCTCAAAGGCCGTAAGCGCTGAGCATGGGCCTATATTTTCTAGCCGTTCACCAGCAATGGTGACATCTCCATATGAATGAAAAATTCTCGAGCAGGACGTTAAATAGTATTATGATAGTATATAATCAATGATCAAGTGCGATGATACCCAACAGACCCTGCACTTTAAAGAAAGATGATTGTTTTCTTTACTATTGTTGTTACTTTGTAATCTTTGTATGCACCCTAGGCCCAGAATTGAAAATAGATCATTATATTCCATTATCCCCATAATGGTACACGCAAACGAGAATAGAAGCCAAAACTGGCCATGCTCCATGTACTAGATGTAGTTTCAACATGACATCACGATGTCTTTGGCAGTTATAATACAATTTCTAATTTAAAATAATTCAATTATAGATAATTCACAAACTATTTTCCATGACAGCTTGTGACATTAAAAGCCATTATACGATAAACATGATAATTACTTAGAATTATTTCCAAGCTTTCCTCTTCTTCAGCCATTTTTACGTATAATCACGTGATTCACGTACATCAACTTCCGCTATCGTCTGCTTGTATAGTCAGTTTCACTTTTCACAATATTAGTTCATTACCAATCGAAGTGGCATTTTTTCTTCTTTCTTTGGATTGGGTAGTTGGCTTTTTTTCTCTATATTTATTATTAATGTCCAAAACTGTTGATGGAATAATTATCAATGTTATTATTGACGGTCTACTTCTTAGAAATAAAGATCGCGTTTTCGTGTATGAAAGGTGAAGTTAAGGAACTGTGATCAATCTCATAACTCCTATAAGCAATACAAAATGGAGAGTTGAGCAAACACGGACCAGAACTGGGATCAGGTGCCTAGGAGGAGTAAGCATTCCCTGTCGACCTGTCACACCCGCCGTGAGCCCTATATCTTGATCAGGTAAACGAAGTAATCTGTAGTCAAAATGTGCCAAGAACGGCCTAACAATCGGTATGAAACACGTTACCTCTGAGATCTCAAAATGTTGTTTTGGAAAGGCTGAGGCTTTTGCATATTTTCAAACAACGTTTCGAAACATATTCTACTACGGCCCAGAAATATGCAGCCGATCATTTATCTATACAGTTACGAATTAGGCGACCACGACGTCGTGTGATCAGTTTCCGAAACGAACTAGGCTTGCTGACGAAAAGGGTATATTAGATCTATTTTGAAAAATATTTAAATTCACGATGCCTGTTTATATCAACAGCTTTGAATTCACAGTTCAAGAAAACTATACACGTAGATACGTGGAAGAGGGTTAACTTTTCGACATGTAAGTTTACACGTGTATCGACCTCGGACTGCAGACGATTGATTTATATTCTTCAGTCATTTATATATTTGTTTAATTGTAACATATATTGATTAATTTCTATGATTATTATTTCAGCTTTTCCATCGTTAACTTCCCTTATTTATGTAGGAATTGCAGTCTCATTAAAATCAGACCCCATTCTCATAACGTCGATATGATCATGAGTATGGGGTCTGATTTTAATCAGACTGGTAGCAATTGGCAAACTAGATCGTTATATAACGACCATGGACTTTGCGAAGTGCTGACTTTAAACGAGACTGTTGAAACCCCTGCACCATCAACTTGTTTGTCAGTAGCCTGCCTCAATTTAAAAACTGATCATAGGCAGAACAAGCTCTACCTGTTAGTCATAAAGCTGAGTTGTTCGTTTGCCGTTAATATCTATTTTCAATAAAATATCCAAGTATGAAGCAGAAATGGACGATTATGTGGTGTCTTTTATTTTGAGTTCCCCGGGATATGTCAAATCGACATAGAAATGAAAATTATTACTGTTGATAAATGATACATCGACGATATATCTAAATGTCGCATTGAGGGCCACAGCAAGAAATTTTTTTTTCTTATCGCGTAGAAGTTTTGAATAACCTCTGCTTCATGAGAATATAAAAGCAGGTTAGCAAACAAAGGATCACAATTCGTGCTCATGGGAATTCCAACAGACTTTTGGAAGACCTGATCACCAAAGACTACGAAGACTTTGTCAATGAGGATCTCCAGCATATTTTTAATTTCAACTTTCAGAGTACTTTTGCGTGAAATGGGTGATTTTTAACAAAGTAATTTTTTGAATGACTGATCTCTAAATATGAATATTTCCGTTTTCCATTTTTGTTCAAGAAGCAACTGTCTATGTTGTAAAAAATTATAATATTCAATTTATTGTGAGGAATTGTCGAGTAAAGTGTTAAAAAGTCATAAATTTTGATGGTGTTGATTTGAGAAAAGTTTTGCGATTTCAAATTTACTAAGAGTTCTTTGGAATCTTTTACAATCCATGTTTGATTTACACCACTTCTGGCATATGTAGTGACACAGTATACGTTTGAAGTTTCTCCTTCACAGTTGTTCATATTTTCGTGAGGAGCAAAGACAGGGGCTTGGAAGAACACTTACTGGATCCAGCAATGTATCCTTGTTGGGTTTTTTATGAAGTTTAGGAATCCAGTATAGGGACGGCAACTTATATTCATCCGACCCATTGACTGGGATATTAAACATATCTAAAACTGAAACATGGTTTTGAAGAAATTCATCTTTTGAAAGGGCGGTTGCATTGTAAGTACGATTCCAAAAATGGAAGTAATGCCAAGTTCGTTTAAAATACAGTTATAATAATGAGCCTTACAAATAAAGATAATGTTGTTTCAAGCTTTGTCAGCTGGAACCAAAACATATTCCTCATGTAACCTATATTATTCTTTTATCACTTAAGGTTTATTAAACACAGAAGGATATAGATGGTACGTACTTTTGTTTCCATATGTCTAATGCGGGATTTTAATTTTCCTCCTATACTTTTAATCCATTCTGACAATATATCAAGTTCTTCTTTTTCATATCTAGCCCATCGTCTAGCATAATCTTCGAAAGCATTGAAATTCTGTCGCGAATTGAAATTCTGTCTCCAATTGAAAGACCGAGGTTCCCTGTATTTAGGACCTTTTAAAATAAGTGATTTGAGATCCTCATTTTCAACTACATGTATAATATATCAACATTACCAGTAATGACAGGTCCAGCTGGACTATAGTTAAAAGAAGAACACGTAGGTGGATTAAGTATAAGATGATCTATATCCAGGTACTGCACAGTTTGTTTATAATTAAAAAGTTTGGATGCAGTAGTTGAATTATATTTGTAGGATATACAGGGTGTAGACTTGAACTTGAAATATGTAAGGGATACAAGACTGAACTCTTTTATGACGAAGAATGCTGCTTATGTTGACGGCATCTATTCCTTTGTTTGTAAATTTGGGCTTAAGGAACTGGCGGCCTGATTCGGAAGGAATATCATCCATGACCCGTGGTGGTTTAAAGAGCCTGTGATTGACAGCATCCATAATCATAGAGTTCAGTCTATATTCGGGTGTTGAAAAATCCAAGTATAGACTAGCTTTGGTTTCTTGAAATAACGTATGTAAAACTCTCAGAGTAAAGTTTTGTGCGAATATGATGCTATTGTCTGTTGACGTAAGGTAAGAGTGAATCAAGCGTGACTACATGCATGAACGATGTCCGTGACTGCGTTTCCGTCTTTGAGTACATGTATTTGGACGGAGTCTTATCACATTCACGTTATTTCCTTGTGGACTAGTCAAATTTCCCACATCATGTACATTATCATTGCATCCATATGGAAATGCAGTACGTAGAGTCCCGATCCAGTGACAGCGGATCCAGAATTTGTTCTCAGGGAAGTTGGTTCCACTCCATGCATATTTTAGGGGTCTAATTGAAATCACGGACCAATATTTAGTAGTTTTACAACCCGGAAGTGCGTAGACATAGGGAAATATATTTATTTTTTACCTAGCCCAGGGGTGGTGGGTTTGGACCATCTATCCCCCTTTACATTCGTATCTAATTATTTTCTGGCCCAGTACTAGTAGTTATTGAGATGATTTTTAAATGATCCCATCCTATTTTTGTCCTTTCTTAATGATCTGCCCTTCGAGAGGTTTGAACAAACTTGAATCTCCTTTACGCTAAGGGGATTTGAGCCAAGTTTGAGTGAAATTTTCTGAGTAGTACTGGGGGAGAAGATGAACATGATAAAATGGGGACAAAGTGAATGTAAACATTTTTGATAGAATCACCCTAAGCTTATTTTTACCTAGGTTATGCTATTTGGCATAACCTAGGGCAGCTTACGCTTTATAATCCGCGAAATATTTTATCTGTCGGTCAGATTTCCGGGAGGGGGAGGGGAGGGGTGTCCGTGTTGCACTGAAATTGACTACCATTTATCATGCAAGCAGAGAAACATTTACAATGATATTCAAGCAGGCATCCTAGAGATGAGGCTAAAAAGGTTACTGCGCATAAGTGCAAAATCTCTTGCTCAGTAGAATTTGCATTTGTAAAAGAGCTGATGGACCATGCATAAGATATATGATTATCATACTATATTCATAACAATACAAGGAGGTATATAGTATTTGAACATCACGTAATTTTCAACAAACATAATTATAATAGTTGGACAATAAATATCCTACGGGAAAATGATGTTCTCTTTCCATATAGTTATTAATCAATTAGAAATTAATTATCAACTGCAACAATTGGCTCAGCTAATTGATAAATCATTGAGTCTTTTTTTTTTCTGAGTGACTATCCACGATAGATACGTGCTTAGCATTTCCATGCACCTGACGACTCTCCGATTCCGAAAGAATTGGAGGTAACTTGTTTTCCACCTTTTTCTGGAGTATACCATGCGCGGTCTTGATCTTGTGTGTTGGTTTTCTGTATAACGGAGCCGAATGGGCTGCCAGCTTAGTAACCTTGTCGATCACGTCCAGCAAAGCTGGCTGCTGCTTCTTTTTTGGCCGAGTTCTTTTCAGTCTTTCTTGCACGATTGATCCATATCGCCTCTCTGTCACTTCTTTCATGAATTCATCAGAAAACATGCTGTCTGTATCGGTCAAGTCCACAAACGACAAGGTATGGTATACCCCTACCTGTAGATAAAATCAAGAAAACACATACATGGCTAGCTGTCATAAATTAAAGGAACGGAATCGTAGAATGATAACGTTTTTACGTAGGAGTACAAATACACTTTAATGGTATTCGAAATTAGGCATGGTGCAGCTTTGTCTAATCGACATTTTTATCAAAAATTAAAAAAAAAATTACTTACCGATGATTGTGTCTCAATAAATTTGGGAAGAGGTTTTGGTAATCTGTGTCTAGTTCTGCGCTTATATGACTTTCCCAGAATGTTACTGGATTGTAGTTTAACATCCGTTTCGACACATCTCTTTGGCTCTTCTTCTCGCGGATTAATGGGCTCGTTCTGGGGCACCAACTTTACCAAGCCCTGTTCTTTGATTCTCTGAAACGCAAGCTTCCACCTCGGAAAGGTTCCATTGTTCAGTACGTGAAATGTTTTGGCGGAGGCAACCCGCCGAATATCTTTAGGTAGTCGAATTTCGTTCAATGTGTTATTTTTCAATGTTTTGTTCAGCGGCTTCCAAATTTCTCCAAACGTCCCAATGTAAACGCCACTCAATGTCCACACCCTGACCGCACAGTCTGAGCTAGCCGTTATGACGACTGATCTCTCTTCTACATATTCAATACTATTGATCACTTGGGTGTGCGCCCTGCAGAAAGAATTTCGTTTGTTAGGTTATGGATCGAAGTTATGCAGAAATTTCGAAAGGGGTATTGTTTTTCTGTAATATGGAGTGCCAACTTAAACTCAAATAATTGAATATATCTTCAATTATTTGAAAATATCACCAACTCAATTGTTGCGCTCAATTTAATTTAATTGATGCGCGCATCAAATCAATTATTGCTAATTGATGAGAGCACTAATTGATTTAATGCGCGCATTAATTCATTTGATGAGCGAATTTGATCAATGTAGTGGAAGTACTATAGTATTGCTCGCAAAATTTCATTTGGAGCTCGGTATAAATGTTTTAGCATTCTTGAATTAAAAAATGTCTGAACCCATCCCCCCACCCACCCCATATTGTCGACGTCGCAAAGTGACTTGCGAGCGACTGAGAATGATCTGTACATACCTGTAGGAGTTAACAAGCAGTGGCCATTTCAGGGTTTTCTTAGGCTCTGTGATCATCGGAGGAGGACGCATCTCAATGTTGCGTGGCTTCATTCTACATGAATTAAAGTACTTCGCCATATCATCTCTCTGCAACTCGAGTCGAAGATACGTAAAGGTATCCAGTAACCATTGCCACCGCACACACCTTGCTCTTTTATTTATTCCGGATATGCAATAATCGGAGATTTCCCAAGTTTTGATGTAGCCTAAAGTGTCTCCGGTGAATAGGAAATTATTCTGTTCATCAGTAGCAAGTGCATGGACACTTTCCCCAACACAATGCGCAGCATTAAACTGACCAATTAGACCCCCTTCTTGATGCAAAGACCAGAATCTGATCCAGCCCTCCGCCCCACTTGTTACCAGTATGGCCGTATCTTTACAGTGGGCGTCTCTTGTCTCTAAAAAGAGAATCTGTTCGACAGCTGCCTCATACTTCTTACAAATATCATCATACTCTTCGCGTTTGCCGCTAATGCATTCATTCTCGGGATCGTTTTTACAAGAAGACAACAAGGGATGGTTCACGGGAGAATCTTTGACAGTGCTAAAATTGGATTCAGTGTGTACGGACTCAGATTTCGATGAAACATTCTTGACTTTCAACATTAACCCTAATCCTGATGTAATTGTCTTGGTTGGTGCCGCGCCTTTCCAGTCGGCTAATTCGATTGAATCGATGGAGTCTGTTTCCGTTTCGATCGTTTCTTGTTCTTGTCTTGCCTCTACTTTGTTGATTTTTTCTAAGATGGGAAGAATCCCTTTATTGGCATTAAGGGTGCAGTAAACCTGCCCTGTGTGTCTGGACCAAACAACTACGTCTCCGTCATAAGACCCTGTTGCCACCAGGTGTGGTTGCATCCGGGCAATACACAGAATATCATCTTCGTGGCGTTGCTTCCAGTTTTGCCGATTGACCTCCGGTGTTTGATCGACGTAAACATGAACAGTCTGACACCAACCTGTTACATAAATTCTCTGCCTTGAGCTAACTATTCCCGTGATCTCCAGGGCTTCCGGAGTTGTAAACTGTTGGAGACAGTCCCCATTGTTGAAGTTCCAAATTTTTACAGTTCCGTCTCTTGCGCCAGTGATCAGTCGTCTGCCAGGTCCATCAAAAGTCATAGCCGTGATTTCTATAGGTATTTCCACACCCCTGTCGATGCGTTTATGGGCATTTACAAATTGCATAACCTTTTCTCCAGTGTTCAAGTCCCACACACTTACCACAGATTCGCGACAGCAACTGACAACAAACTTAAAAGTTTTGTTGTAGAGAGCCCCGTGAACTGGCTTTTGGTGTGACATGATTTCAACGGATTTCTCTTCTTCGATGTTTCGCTCTAGCATTGCCAATGTGTTCGTAGCAAGTACTAGTTTCTCTGTCGCTGGGTTGAAGCACATTGAAGAGATGGGGAAGAGACCTACTTTCATCAAACGCCCACTGACCTGCTGCAAACAATTTTGTTCTTTCATGTCAAACACGCGAACGTTTCTTCCCGTGTCAATGCTTATTATCTGACTTCGTAAAGAATTGATGACAACATGTGTCACTGGCTGGCAGTGTCCTTTCAATACAAATATCGGTTTGCTGTTGACATACGGATTCCAGACCCGTATAATATAATCCATTCCGCCTGTTGCGATGACGTTTTTATCGGGACAATAGTCAAACGCCAGAAGTCCTTTGTTGACCTTGAAGTAGCTGTTGATTTTCCTCTTGTACTTATAGTCTCCGAGGTACATAGACGTGTCATTTGATTGACAACAAGTGGCAAAGATATCCATTTCGGGTATAAATTTTATTTCAGATACCCAATTATCGTGGATTCTCCCAATCTTGTATCCTCTGACTCCGAGATAGAACCCTCGCAACACCTCTGGTAAAGAGATTTCTCTGAAGGAATCCTTTTTCCCACCCATCGCTCCAAAGAGACTTCCTTTCAATGCACACTCAAAGACTAATACATATACCGATCCAGACGTATCTCCCCAAATCATTACCGATTTATTAAGGTCTTTTATGTCTGCCCAGTAATCCATACACGTTATACAGCTATCTATTCCGGCTATGCAGTAGTGTTTTTTAAAATGGTTGCCATGTGTATCAAAAATCGTTATATCTCTATCGGTTGACGACACCGCTAACATGTTGACGTTATAAACGCATACAAACTCTGTTAGCCAAGGTTGTTTGGACTTCTCAATATAAGGATGGGTCATAAAACTATTTATCTGTTTCATCTTAGGGGTCCAAAAGGTTACCATCCCTTCTCTGCTCAAAGATACATACCGGGCCGTGTAGTAGTCGAGAGAACACTGGTTTGTGCTGGCTTTCTTATGGACAGTTGGATAAATCGCCACTCGGATGATGGTCTCTCTATGTCGAGTGTTTATATCTTTGGATTCTGGAGGGAAAGGTCTATCGCGCAATCTCTCGATCATAAGAGATCTCTCTTTGTATTCCAGAAGATTATACGTAACATACTCTTCCCAGTCTACACGACCGTCAGAATTAGCGTCCACTTTCATAAACAACAATTCTAGCTCGTCGCTTGTCATCATGTAACCCACCGTCTTTTTCAATGCTACCTTAAATTCGTCTAGGTCCAGGCCACCCCTACCATCATCTTCTGCATCCTGGAAGATTGCCTGTAGCTGAGCATAGTTTTTATCAGCAGCTTCTTTCTCCGGATTAAATTCATACTTAACCTTGTCATTCTGACACTGGGAAATTCTTGAACTGGTCGAAATTCGCGATCCGTTTGCCAATGTTGGATCAGGGTCGGGAGAGTGCTGGTTCGCAACCCTTGAAAGCGTATATTCCATTGTCTATCATTTATGCTAGGAAATCTGACTGATATCCATTGTTCATGCAATGTTGATAACCTAACGTTCATGACGTCACAAACGCCCATGCATCTCGTAAAAATTACAACGTACCGTTCATGACGTCACAACTTCACTGACCCTTTTTCTTTTGCGGTTACGGAAATAGCCGAGTGGTTACGATTGACAGTGACCTTAATAATTTCCACGCCTTGTGTGCACCGCATAGCACATATAATTGTGGCGTTATGCAAGCTTATTGCATCATAGATCTATAAGACGCAGAACGTTAATATTGCGTGTATGTGTGTGTGTGCACGCGCGTGTACAAGTGCGTGTGTGTACAAAGTTTGGAGGAGCTCGAACTCACGACCTCTCATTCTATCCTGAAGTGAGCACCATGTCCACTGAACCATCACGATTAGTATATAGATCTCTGTACAAGATAATTTTGATTCAGAGCATCAAATCGGACACTAGAATTCTAAGCTTTTTGAACTATTTCCAAGGAAACACACTGGAACTGTGATATGACATATTTTATATAAAAGTGGAACGAACAGAACAATTTTAGATATACATGTACTCAATTGATTAGCCAAAAAATAAATTTTCATTAATGTAATATTTACATTCACTGTGCGTATTCTGTGCGTATTCTGCATAATTTCTACTGAAATACATGTACTTTGATAGTAATTTACAACTATAAAGACACATTTTGTTTCAATCTAGCTAGAACCGGTTTTTATTGCCGTCCGTCAGTGTATGAAATTACACATTCTACGAACTCCACGTCCTACCGTACTTCGCGGAACTGATAAAATGGTTGGAAAACGTGTTTTCTGGTTTATTCCCCACTACTTATATTTTATGATGGTTTATTTTAAGCGTTTGATTCAATTTTTTGAATTAATTTGAAGATATCATCAATTCAATTATTGCTCTCTCAGTTGATGAGAACATAAATTTTATGAGAGTGATAATTAATTTGATGCGCGCAATTATTCAATTGATGAGAGCAATAATTGATTTGGTGCGTTCATGAATTCAATATGATGACTGATGAGAGCAATAATTGATTCAGTTATGCCATGCGCATGAATTAAATTAATGAGAGTAATAATCGAGTTGATGCGCGCATCAATTCAATAATTGCTCTCCTAAATTCAATTATTTGATGTGCGTGTCACCGCCACGGTGGTCTAGAGGTTAGAGCGTTTGCCCCGCATGCAGAAGGTCGGGTTTGAATCCCGGCCGCGACAGACCCAAGTCGTTAAAACGGGTAGTGACAGTTCCATCGCCAAACGCACGGCATCAGGTGTGAATGTCACGGATCCTCGGGGATGTCCCGTGTCACAGTAGGTGTGACACGCTAAAGAATCCTCGATCACTGCTCAATGGCCGTAAGCGCCGAGCATAACCCTAAATATGAAGCCCTTCACCGATCTTAGTGACGTCTCCATATGAGTGAAAAATTCTCGAGAGAGACGTTAAACAAGATAGCCTACAATCAATCAATGTGCGTGTCAGTGTGGTGGAATTAATACTCGTAAAATTGCATTTGGAGCTCGGTATAAATGATTTAATGATCTCTTTAATTCAATTGAAGGTATTTTTAATCATTTCCAACACTTCTGCGCACATTCAATTAAATTATGGATATGTTGAATTTTAAAAGATATCTTTAATTATATAGTTGCTCTTACTGAAAGGAATTGTTGCACGCATCATTAGTAATAATTCTACAGCGCTCATCAATTCAGCAGAATAATTAATGCTATCAGCAATTCAATTTATGCGCGCAATTACATTAGGTATCATTAATTATTTGAAGAGATCTTAAATAATTGAATTGTTGTGCACATCAAATGAATTGATGATATCCTCAATAATTGAATATATATTGAATTATTTGATTTCATGTTAATTTCTCGCTCCATACTATGGATCTCGTCTTCTACTTCTGG
This sequence comes from Ostrea edulis, assembly GCF_947568905.1. Classification (NCBI taxonomy): domain Eukaryota; kingdom Metazoa; phylum Mollusca; class Bivalvia; order Ostreida; family Ostreidae; genus Ostrea; species Ostrea edulis. Next base: position 24,310,349 of record NC_079167.1, on the reverse strand, counting down.
GGCGCGTTTTACAAAAGAACTTACGACTTACGACCAACTTTACATACTGGGATATACCAGTTTATTGTAAGATCATTCACTCCAAATGCGACATTTTAAAACAAAAATGTTGAAAATTAAAAGCCTTAGAAAAGTTTTACTTAATTCATTCAAAGTAATAACTGTGTAATAGAATTTAAGACTTGAGGCTTTGTCGTAAGTTGTTTTGTAAAACAGGACCTTGATGAGTAGAAGATGAGATCAGCTGAGGGCATCCGACGATCAATTAGATATTGAGATAATTGGAACAGACTATAATTATTCAGGTCACAAGCGGCAATATTATGTTTATGGTATATGCGGCCAGCCTAGCTACGCCATAACATCGCATAATAAACTAAACTAGAGTTTGGAGTGAGAGTACAACTGTATGTATAGTTTTGTGTCATATAGATATATATACAACTGACTAATGATTTCAAATAGTTAGTTTTGAAGCGATTCAATCCACAGTAACCGGCGAACGAAATGTTGTGCATAAATGATAAAACGGTTCTTATTCACTTCATGGTAGTTCGAATTTCCTTTGCATCTACTTCTTGTTTTCAGTCAGTTCACGGAAACCCCTGAAAATAAAATTGATGGTTAGAGAATATTTTTATTCTGGAGTAGACATACTTAAGCTATGTAATGATAACTTACTTCGTTCACAGGGGCAAAGTTTTAAATTCTGATTGAAAGGTGAATGATTTTCAAAATGGCATTTCCTCCCTTATCCTCATGGCTCTTGATGGGCGGAATTGTTGGCACTGGTCTCTTCAATCTATAAATTTGAGAACTCAACACTTGGATGAATTTCATGTCACATGCATTGTCCCGACAACAGAAGAGTATCTAGATAGTTTTTGTATAGCATGGGAGTCAGTCGTCCATTCTTTCAGATATGGATCATGCATAGCATTATCTGTGAATAATCTAACTTGAGATGTGATGTTAAATTGTAACAGGTCATTTATGTATTTGAGTAAAAGGATGGTTTCAGTGGTGAATGTTAAGGTAGATGAGACATGACTTAAACAGTGAGACCATTTGCCATCGATTACAACAGGTTGGGTTCAGTTATCAAGAAAGGGTTTAATCCAACTCAGAGGCACAATCAAAGTGCAATGTATGACAGATACATGTAGTTTTTCAGAAGACCCACCACCACCAGGCACCTTAAGGTGGATCGATCCTCATGCGACTTATCAATATTAATGGTTGAAAGTGGAAAAACTTAATTTCCACTCAAATGGATATAGTTTAATTTGATCAATAACCAAAGAAAATATGTATGTTACCACCTTTTTAAAGATGTCAGACATACAAAAACAGAAGTATATATCAACATAAAAAATCACACATTTTCGTTAAACAGAATAATGAAAATTAATAAAAACTTGTTGAAATGACAAATTTTAGATGTCAACAGTTTAAGAAAACTACTAATTCATAGATATATAATAATTGATTGTGGATATTTGGGAAACCACTGTGTCATAGACATGCAGTAGAGGAAATTCCAGCATAGGAGTTATTGCCCTTGACAGCATTTTTAAAATTATAAATGATTGATTATCTATGGAAAATAAATTTTCATTATCAAAAGTTTACCAAATTTTTTATTTTATTCAATGAATATAATTCCTCTGAAAGATATATTTCTATCATGCACAAAATTTAATTAAATAAAGGTTTTGTAAAAACCTATGACATCACATGAGGATTGATCAACCTTAAAACTAACTATGATGAATGTTGATCCAAATTGATTATCAAGAAGAAATACTGAAAACTGAAATGCATTATAATATACTTTTTATACTGTTTACTCACAAATGGACGCGTATATGTAGTCTTCAGGTAAAGGTAATTTCTTCCCTCTCAAAAAACCGTGTAACTGATGTTGGGTGATGGAAATTTATGGAAGTTTTTACAAATACAATTGAACTTTGGTATCTCCGACATCAATATCGAGAATACCATGCATGGATATTATATGTCAAAGTGAGTTGGAAGTCCCATGCAACTACATTTTCTTTATGTATTTAAACCTCAATATCTTGAACCCTTGGATATCTCGAAGTGTCTTCTCTGTCCCATTAAGTTTGAAATAACAAGATTTAATTGCGCTTGAATTTAGATTTCTGTCTGACATCAATCTTTTGATCTCACCCCTTAGCACCCTGACCTATAGTTGTTGAGTGTTTGGAGAAATTTTTCCTATTTTATCAAAAGCTTTGCTGAAGACAATTCCCTCTTCTCTTAACCATCCTAGTTGGCACTCTTGTAGTCAGAGTATTTTTGTTACGCCTTTGGTGAAGTATATGTTGTTTGATACCTAACTTTGGGGTTACAGAGGCCAAAAGAAGTAGTTAATATTCTATATATTACAGATTCCTTAATTTACATGAGCAAATAATATTGCAAAATGACTTGTTCACACCAAATGGTAGGGACATGAATTCGAGAGTGACTCTCGAATTCATGTCCCTACCATTTGGTATATATTGTTGAAATACATGTAAAAAGATTTTTACATGTATTTCAACAATATATATCAAATTAAAGTGTGTAAATTTATATTTTGAGTGGTGCTTTTCGTTGAATTATGCAATAATAAATTCCTCGCATAGATGTATTTAGGAATCTAAGGTAGGCTTTTAAAGATGGTAGACACATTGTAAATGCAGAGATACAACTACTTAAACACGTCAACTTATTGCAGTACATGTGATATGTTGTTTTTACATACTCTATGGTTGTCTATCACACATTCTCTAGATTTGTGAGATCCAGTTCTGTAGGGAGAGTTGCTGCCTGCCTGGTAGCCTAACACTGAATTGACTGCTCAACATAATAAACTAAGCCAGTCATTTACAGAGAAGGAAAATTACATTGATTGAGAGGTCATTGATGTGTTTTATAAGAAGGAATCACCCAAAATAGTTCTGGTGTGAATATCTTGAGTGCTTTGTATGATTTTGATATAAAATTTGTTTATTATGTTGAAAGTCCCATATATTATGAGTTATGGGGCATATCAAATTATACTTTTGATAATGGATCCATATTATGTTTTAGGAGTATGGAACTTTGCAACAAATTATGAGTGATGATGAATTTCTCAGAAGAAAATTCAGCATTTCCTCGGACAGAGAACTAGACAATTTACATTTAATCCCAAGCCCTGAAAACTCTCATACCAGTAGAAATATGAATTTCTCGAGTCAAAAACCAGGGACATCGGATCCTCCCCACAGAGGTTTCCAAAGGACATACAATGATTCTGTAGGTAGTCCCCGCCGAACCTGGACGGAGGAGAGTGAGTCACAAAAAAACCAAAGGGGTTCAGATGATGAGCTGACGCCTGTCAAAAAGTTAAGGTACAGAGATACAGCAGAGCACATGGAACTAGGTTCTGAAAAGCCCCCTAGAGGACTTCCCCGGGAATACAGTGATTTGCACTTGGAAAGTAATTTGAGGACCCCACGATACGGAACTCAGACAAGTTACAATGACATGATAGATAGTATCCATGAACAGGACCCATTTAGTGGTGATTATAGACCCTCAGAAAAAATCAAAAAGTCCAAGAGCAAAAAACACAAAAAGGAGAAAGAGAAACTTCAACAGATGGACAGCAGTCTTAGTCTCTCAATAAAAGACCCTTTATCAAAGTCATCAAGAAAACAGTCAAAGAAAGGGAGGAAGTCTGAGGTTAATGATAGTACAGGTACATACACAGTTCAGGGATTTACTAACAAGTCATTCAGTGACTCGGGGCAGGTTGCAGACTCGGCTTCAGTGAAAAGTAATGGGACATACACATTACAGGAGGACTGTGTTGATGGGTTGAGGCAATCAAAAAGAGGTCCGGTTGGATTTACCAGAAAGAGAGCAACTCGGAGATCAACTTTGAAAATGGGGGCATCCAGAATTAATGAAGTATGTGTTAATAGACGTACGGTCAATACCAAGCTCTTCTGTATGTATAAATAAACGTACACTGAATACCAAGCTCTTCTGTATGTATAAATAGACGTACGCTGAATACCAAGCTCTCCTGTATGTATAAATAGACGTACGCTGAATACCAAGCTCTCCTGTATGTATAAATAGACGTACGCTGAATACCAAGCTCGTCTGTGAGATTTGTTATTTAACAGTCCATTTTGATGTACATCGTATCTTCTTTTACAATTACAGAAAGGATTCCAAGACTTTGTGACGAAGAACAAAATAATGATTAGAACTCCTTTGACAGAAGATGAAGTTGAGTAAGTACGGATACCTATCATCTATTTCAATATGTAAATACTGAGTGACTGTTGGACAGAGTGAATCATGAAATGGTTGTTTGCGTGTTCCAAGTGATAATCATAATTCAGTTAAGTACGGTAAATTAGAAATAGAACGATCCATTCACTTGAAAGTATGTATCATATTATTCATGAAATTTCCTTTGTGCTAAGCACCCAGTAATATCCAATATATATATATATGTTTGTATATATCATATTAAAAAAAATTGTTTGCATTTCAAGAAACTCATGAACTCGTTCATCTATTAAGTTGTATCGCTGTTTTTCTATTGAATGATTTGCTAAAAACTTCCAATTATAATTATACCATACACTTTTTACAAATTGAATGTTTAAATCACAATTTGCACATTAGAGTCTTGTATGTTTGGAAAATTCAAAACTCGCATAACTGTTGAAGCAACTAATGAACAAATACAGCCCATATGGCTCAATGAGCAAATGAATGGCTACGCCCATACTGCTCACAGAAATTTCAGTGAGTTTGTGGAGATTATCTCTTTTCATTTGCCGATTTTGACTTTTTCCTTTCACCTACGTGTTACCGTTAGAGCCTTGCTTCATGGATGGGCCTTTGGCCCGTCAGAGCTTTGCTCGGTATAATGATTAATAAGCAGGATGGTCAACTCATATTTTGTTGAAATGTCTTTTATTGACTCAGATATTGGTTTAAAGGGATAATAGTAGAGAGGAAACTGAATACCAAGAAGAAACCCATCACTGTTTTCTCTCACATACAACTCTTCTCAAACCCAGAACCAAAAAAGGTTGCAATTAAATAGATATGCATATAGATTTTATACATTGTGTAATGGATTAGTGGAGTTTTTTTTTTTTAAGGTACATTTTTATTCAGATTAGCTGCTGATGTTTATTTTATGTGTTGAAGATGTAAATCTTTTGCATCACGTTTTACAGATTATCTTTGAGACGAGACCATGTGCACCTGCAGCAATCAAAACATGTCTGGCACTATCACACCCACACCAAACCAGATGCCACGGACTCGTTCGGATACATCAATTTCCAGGGATTTGGTAGTGAAATTGATACTTCTCCAGTAAGTGAATATGTTATGCACCCCCCCCCCCCATTGTTTTTCAATGATAAAGATACTAAAAGTTCATTACACACATTATGTATCAAAAATGATGGATGAGGTTTAAGTTAATGTGTTATTTAATTTTAACCACAGAATACAGTAAGATAATTTGATCATAGAAATTAATCCAAAATCACCAAAAACTTTCTTCAGAATGGTAAAAGGTTACAGTTATTTTGTTGTTTTGAATTGGTAAAAAATATCAATATGTAAAAAACAGATTACAAACATTTGAAATATCATACTTTTAACTGCTTTGTATACTAAACATGCAGGGTCAGGGAGATCAAACAAATGGTGGTTCCTGTCACAATTCCTTTATTAGCTATATCTGAATGCCTACACTTGTTCAGTATTTGTAGTAGTGCTTCAGATTTATCTATCTTTATAGTAAACAATAGCAGATTAAAATTCAATTTATTATCTGTTATGAAGTTTTAAATTAGCCATTTTTAAAGCTGCATTAGTTGTTTAAACATATGAAATTGAAGGAGTAAAATTCTTCCAATATATGGGGGATGTTGATTTTTAAAATATGATTTTTGTCCTATGTGATGTTTTATTCTTTGAAGATATTGTATTTTTCATCAACACATACTGAAATATTTTTTTTTATGCTTGTTATCATATTTTCATCCATTATCAATTTATTGATTTAGCATAGGGGAAACTGAAAATAAATCGCTGTGGGAATATCAGATGTAATGCAATGACTAAAGGGAGAGGGAAACTTTGAGAACTTGATTGAACATGCATACCATACATACATTGTTTAATCATGTCTCCCCTCTTCCAAGGGGAGATAATGTTTTTGTACTTTTTGTCCATCCATCTGTCTGTCACAAAATCTTGTGAATGCTTCTCCTCCTATATGGCTTATTGGATAGACTTAAAACTTTGTACAATGCTTCATTGCCATTTGTAGATGTGCATATTATTGGGACTGGAAAATCTAATTATTTTCCTAAAAGTTATAGTGGATCTAAGAGGGGTGGAGGATGTTAAAATAGCTTGTAAACAATTCTTCCCCTATATGGCTTATCCATTAGACTTGAAACTTTGTACAATACTTCAATGCCATTTACAGATGTGCATATTGTAGGGACAGGAGGATTCAGTTGTTATTCTTAAAGTTATAGTGGATCTGAGGGTTGGGAGGTGTAAAATAGTATGTGAACACTTCTCCTTTATGGCTTATCAGAGTTCATAATGTTTATCTTCCTGCTCAGACTTTTCCCTCTATGTCATGCAGTACATTAAGGGGAGGGGGTTTCATTTTGGAGCACTTCCAATTTGGGGTGCTGGGGAGACATTTGTTTTCATAAAAACAATCTCTAGTTAATTAAAAACTTGGAAATAAGCATATATTGTTACCTATTATAATGCATTTGATTTATGCAATAAAAAAAAATTCTGTATGAAACACTTGGACCACTGCATTTTTTGGAAATATTCTGACTGTTGACTTTGATGACTAAAATGTAAATTTTATCCTTGCTATACAAGGCTTCATTCACTCTGAATTTCAGTACCTTCGCTGTGAACCTGGTACGAAGCCCGAGGTTGTGTGGGAGATGATGATCAATCTGTGGCACCTGGAGCCACCCCAGCTTATTATTTCAGTCACTGGCGGGGCACAACGATTTGATTTGAAGCGAAAGTTTCAAGAGACTTTCAAGAGAGGTCTGATGAATGCAGCAACATCAACATGTAAGGACTCATTAAACATGGGTTATGATCGATAAAAGAAATAAAAGTTGATAAAAAATTGTTACAGTTGTAATTATCTTGAAGTATTTTAAAGTTGCCAAATCAATCTGATTAAAATCAGCTCCTTGATCTGCTCATTTATTTTTATGTTGTCGCTACTTGATTTGATTGGATGAAACAAAGGTCACCTGGACGTGACCTCTAAATGTGTTAGTTCAGATCCTCATGTTGCGACAACATAAAAATAAATGAGCAGATTGAGGTACTGATTTAATCAGATTGGTTGCCAAATGTCCGTTCTTGGAAACTAGGTCCACATACTCTCAGATCAAAATCATGTTTTCTTCATAATTTTACTAGCTCATCTGAGCCATAGGCTCAAGTTAGCATTTTTGATCAAAATTTGTCTGTTGTCTGAATATGGATATGTGTTCAATATCTGCATATTTTTAACTTCTCCAGAACCACTCGACCAATTTCAACCAAACTTGGTATGAGGTATTTTCACATAAACGTGATACAAGTTTGTTCAAATGAAAGACCACACTCCCTCTTACTAGGAAATAGTGAAACTAAAATGGGACCAATATGAAGCTTTTTTTTATCCATGCCAGGTGCTTGGATTGTCACAGGAGGGACGAGAACAGGGGTGATGGAGTTTGTTGGTGATGCAGTGAAGGACCACATCATTACCACCGGTCGTAAAAATGATGTGGTGGTCATCGGAATGGCCACTTGGGGGTGTGTCGCCAACAGGCATGCTCTAGATGGAGATGAGGTAGGGATTGATTTCTTGGTGGTGTTATCATGCCCTTGTAATCAGTATCTGGTTATTATGTCATGCCTGGCCCCTAATCATAAAAAAGAGTTCGAAAAATAACTCATGTTACTTTTAACGCGAATAGTATACAGTTATGTTTTTACTACATTGAGGTAGTGATTCTGAAGGTTTTACAATGGTAAGTTTTGTAAGGAAGTATACAAAAGCTTTAAATACTAACAGAAAACTGACTGTAAGAAGATTTCTATAATGATTGATAATATAGCAATATAGAAGAAATGTACATGTATAATTTCTGATATCCTGTCAAATAGGTATCAGACGCTCAACCTGAATGGGTAAGGTGATAAAGGGACTGATTCACAATTGTTTTCAAAATTTTGAATTTTACTTTTAATGATCAAAATCTACAGTCTGAGGTGTTTAAAAGGTTTCACAAAAAAATTTAAGGTTATGCACCATGACAGAAGTTGATTATAGCGAGTTTATTATTTGTTGTGTCTGTGCAAAATTTGGATGCTTTAAATTACAAAATTAACATTTCACTAGTTTGTTTGTAAACATAAAGAAGGCTTGCTAAAGTATTGCTAATTTCCTTGCATTAAGAAGGCCCAAATTTTGGTTGTAAACTTTAAGTGAGTTATACATGAATTTTCAAATGTTTAACATAAAAAATGAAAAATATCTTTTTCCAAAAATGTGGCTCAGTCCCTTTAACAACAATGGCAAACCCCAAAAAGCATTTTTAGATGTGGTTTTATTTAATTCCTATTTCATCAGTGTGTGTATCATGGGTACAATATTTTGTTTTCTTTTTTTAAACCTGTTGCCTGTTTTGCATATTATCATGTTTTCTTGACAATTGTGCATTTGAGGTGAAGCGTAAAAAGATGAAATCTCTCGTAGATATCTGGTTATAGGGTACAATGGGTTAATTTTGCTCTTGTTTTTAGAAATAGTCACTACTAATTTCATCAGAGCATTTGAAAACAAAAGTGCTCAATGAAATTACTGAAAAACAAGCATTTACTATCATGGTATTGACATGAGACAAAAGGGCACACATATTAGGTATTTGTAATTCTATGACATTACTTGTTTCAATTATATGAGATTCTAAAATATTGAATCAAAAATACAAGCCCCGATTCAAAAAGTGAATGTATTGGTGATTAGTGTTATTTGTGCTTTGGAGTCTTATTGTTTGCTATCTGACAGTGTTTACTTGTATGAGTGGATCAGCTTTCTGGGTAGAGGGGGATATTAATCTACATTCGTAGATAGAATTTTATTTTATCAATTTGTGAAATTCCTTGTAAACATTCCATAAAGTGGAGATGCAACATCTACAGTATAAGTTAGTCATTTTTTTCACTATATATTCCATTGAAAAATGCGTTTTTGACAAAAAATTATTGCAACATTATTTGTGTTTCAATTTTATAAATATGATATCATAAAATGTCGATTGTTTGTAGTTTCTTCACATAATTTCAGAAGAATTTTATCTGTTGGCATTGTGGGGATATTGCCCGTCAAATGCAAAATTGAAATTTTATGGCACAAGAAGTTGTAGTATTTTGAGGTTAAAAATGTTTGCCTTGATGATTTCATAAATTATTTACAATGATAGATGTATCATAATTTGCTTAGTATCTAGAAATTGACAACATGTTTTTGTGTAACTGGGTTTGTCAATGAAATATGTAGTGAAACCTGAAATGATAGTAGAGGTCAATGTCACGGTGAGTAACACTCAGTGACCCGAGTTATGTTCAAAGTTTTCATTTTTAAATGTATCGTTGATAATAGTTGCCTGTCGATACTCAAATACTCAATAAAACCAGAATCCTGAAGTTTTTAGTTAAGAAGTGCATGGACAAGGGAATTCTGTTACAGGGGCAGAGAAAGGGGCTCTTTCCAGCTGTTTACTCCAAGTCAGATGTGGTGGAGGCTCAGTTATTAAATCCGAGAAATGTCCCCCTGGATGAGAACCACTCCCACTTCATTCTCATAGATGATGGGTCAGAGAACAAATTTGGGGCGGAGATAGACTTCAGAACCAAACTGGAGAAGTTCGTCTCAAATCAGCATGTAGATCCAGACGATAAAGAATCTTGTGAGATATTGTCATTATAATTAATTATTCATTTTTTATCCATAGACAGAGGACAGACTATTGTCAAATTAAATGTATTTATTAACATGTCTGTCAATACTGTCCTTGATTTCTCCATGAATCTGTGAAGATTAAAGTTTTCAACATGAGAAATATTAAAAGCAATGTTTGGGATGAAGACTTCAAATATTTTATGTGGTAGAACTGATGGAGTTGTGATTGAATTTTTTAAAATACAAAATTAATGTGGAGTTGAAGTTTATGAAACTTTATGAAACTTCAGAACTACATTTATTTCAAAACTTCAAGCTTTTCTCTATAATGGTTATTTAAGATATTCAATGGATAATGAACAATTTTGAAGGATTTAAATCAACATAAATGTTTATTGTTAAATAATTATGAAAGTGAAGTAGGTGAAATTCACATGACTGGTAAATGATTAGAAGTTGAACTTTTTGCATTTGAGACTTTTTTGAAGAGTTATCTGCCATTTGTAAAAAAAATATATAAGAAAAATCTAATTTTCTAATAATATATGTGGTAAATGATTAATTTTATTTCATATTTTCATAAAGAGAAAGTGTATGTAACTTTCTAACAAGAGATTTGTATGAAAATGTAATTTGTCTTATACCGGTAAATGTTTTAATCAAACATGTTCTTCCCATAGACTTCAGTGTTAAATTCTAGGTGAAATAAATCAACCAGTAAACAAAATTTTGAAAATTCCTGTGATGGATTTTATTTATTTTATGAACCCTTCAAAATGATACCACGGTTACAAAAATCCGACCATCCATTTATGAAGTATGGTGGTTATACATTGAATGACCTGATGGGTATTGAACATTTTAGTCAGCCAATCTATAGACCATGTACTTTGCCACTGCTAGGAGCATTGTGTTTCATACACATCTTGTTTGTACATTTCATTCTAATTTCACAAGCCATGTTATAATAATGGTGAAGAAAGTAAATTGTCTATCATTCTTGGGTTAAAAAATGGCTGATTATGATAATTATCATCAGTTCTGTGGAATTTTACACCAGTAACTTTATGACATAGATCATTTCCAGACCATTTCTTGATGTAAACAAGGCTATAATTATGATGAAATAGTCCATTTATGCTTGCTTTATATGTATATTTCATATGTTTCAAATATTTTATTGACATAATTGTCATGATTGAATTTCATCAAGACTTTATGGTTCTGCTAAACATAAAAGAAAACAATCTCAAATACACTTTCATTAATACCCGGTATGTTAAATTAAATGTCATTTTCTTGAGACTTGACATTTGCAGGTACTCTAATTCAAGTCGTTATGCAGATGCTCCCATGTTCAGGATTTTTAGAGCAATAATAAAATGGTGTTTGGAAAGAAGTTAATTTGTTTGTTTACCTGTTAAGCTTTTGAAAAAAAAAATTACTTGCATGTTATAAGCAATATTGCATTCCACTGCTGATTTTTGTTATAAATCTTGGTTAGAAAAGTGTCCCCTTCCATCTCAAAATTCTTTAATGTTACAAGTGCTTAAAGAAAATTATTTATCTAAGTACTTCTATGAGTATGAATGATCTTTTATGATTTGAAACTTGTGTGTTACAGCTCTTACCATACCTGTGATATCTATCATTGTTGAGGGAGGTATCAACTCCATGAAGACTGTCTGGCAGTCTGTAACAAGAGGCATTCCTGTCCTGGTGCTGCAGTCCTCGGGGCGAGCAGCTGATTTCATAGCTCATGGCTATAACATCACAGCTAATAAACTCAAGTATGTTGTACTTCATAGCACACACATGTATCTACCGGTGCACAGCAGACAACCTTAGCTGTATATTATAGTTACATAGCAAACAAACTCACCTATACATTATAGCACATAGCTACAGACACAGCAAACAAACTCACCTATACATTATAGCACATAGCTACAGACACACAACATACAAACTCACCTATACATTATAGCACATAGCTACAGACACAACAAACAAACTCACCTATACATTATAACACATAGCTACAGACACAACAAACAAACTCACCTATACATTATAGTACATAGCTACAGACACAGCAAACAAACTCACCTATACATTATAGCACATAGCTACAGACACACAACATACAAACTCACCTATACATTATAGCACATAGCTACAGACACAGCAAACAAACTCACTTATACATTATAGCACATAGCTACAGACACAACAAACTCACCTATACATTATAGCACATAGCTACAGACACAACAAACAAACTCACCTATACATTATAGCAGACAGCTACAGACACACAACAAACTCACCTATACATTATAGCACATAGCTACAGACACACAACAAACTCACCTATACATTATAGTACATAGCTACAGACACAACAAACAAACTCACCTATACATTATAGCACATAGCTACAGACACAACAAACTCACCTATACATTATAGCACATAGCTACAGACACAACAAACAAACTCACCTATACATTATAGCACATAGCTACAGACACAGCAAACAAACTCACCTATACATTATAGCACATAGCTACAGACACAAAGTAAGCAAACTCACCTATACATTATAGCACATAGCTACAGACACAGCAAACAAACTCACCTATACATTATAGTACATAGCTACAGACACAGCAAACAAACTCACCTATACATTATAGCACATAGCTACAGACACAACAAACAAACTCACCTATACATTATAGCACATAGCTACAGACACAACAAACAAACTCACCTATACATTATAGCACATAGCTACAGACACAGCAAACAAACTCACCTATACATTATAGCACATAGCTACAGACACAGCAAACAAACTCACCTATACATTATAGCACATAGCTACAGACACAACAAACAAACTCACCTATACATTATAGCACATAGCTACAGACACAACAAACAAACTCACCTATACATTATAGCACATAGCTACAGACACAGCAAACAAACTCACCTATACATTATAGCACATAGCTACAGACATAGCAAACAAACTCACCTATACATTATAGCACATAGCTACAGACACAACAAACAAACTCACCTATACATTATAGCACATAGCTACAGACACAACAAACAAACTCACCTATACATTATAGTACATAGCTACAGACACAGCAAACAAACTCACCTACCGTATACATTATAGCACATAGTTAGAGTTATGTAGCAAACATGAATGGAGAATGTGAATTGGAAGGCTTTTAATAAACAAAACTATTAAACATGGCAGGAATAGTAGCTTTAAGCCATTGTGAAGAAAACAGGACACAACAATGTAAATGAATGTGATTGTTTTTGTTTGTTTTAACACAGTTCATGAATCATTGAAGTTTTTGTTTTGGTTATTAGTGAAGAGAAAAGCCACTTTCCCAAAGATTTTGACAGTGAAATGGAGAACTTAGCAAATAGAGTTTTTGAATGGAAAGAGAAGGACATGCCAAGAAAACCAGCTCTAGTGGCCAACTGTTTAAAACAGCTCAGAGAGGCACTGCAGCGTAGAGAAATGGTAAGTAGCTATTCAGATAGGCGCTGCAGCATAGAGAAATGGTAAGTAGCTATTCAGAGACGCGCTGCAGCGTAGAGAAATGGTGAGTGGCTATTCAGAGAGGCACTGCAGCATAGAGAAATGGTGAGTAGCTATTCAGAGAGGCGCTGCAGCGTATAGAAATGGTGAGTAGCTATTCAGAGAGGCACTGCAGTGTAGAGAAATGGTGAGTAGCTATTCAGAGAGGCGCTGCAGCATAGAGAAATGGTAAGTAGCTATTCAGAGAGGCACTGCAGCGTAGAGAAATGGTAAGTAGCTATTCAGAGAGGTGCTGCAGCATAGAGAAATGGTGATTAGCTATTCAGAGAGGCACTGCAGCGTAGAGAAATGGTGAGTAGTTATTCAGAGAGGCGCTGCAGCGTAGAGAAATGGTTAGTAGCTATTCAGAGAGGCACTGCAGCGTAGATAAATGGTGAGTAGCTATTCAGAGAGGCACTGCAGCATAGAGAAATGGTGAGTAGCTATTCAGAGAGGCACTGCAGCGTATAGAAATGGTGAGTAGCTATTCAGAGAGGCACTTCAGCGTAGAGAAATGGTAAGTAGTTATTCAGAGAGGTGCTGCAGCATAGAGAAATGGTGAGTAGCTATTCAGAGAGGCGCTGCAGCGTAGAGAAATGGTGAGTAGCTATTCAGAGAGGCACTTCAGTGTAGAGAAATGGTAAGTAGTTATTCAGAGAGGTGCTGCAGCATAGAGAAATGGTGAGTAGCTATTCAGAGAGGCACTGAAGCATAGAGAAATGGTGAGTAGCTATTCAGAGAGGCACTGCAGCGTAAAGAAATGGTTCACAGTATACTGCTTAGAAAATCACTTCTGCATAGAGAATTTGTAAGTATTCAAATGAACATACTGCAGCATAAAGATATGGTGAATGACTATTCAGATAGATATATTGCAGCATAAAGAACTTGTGAAAAGCTCAAAGTACTCTGCTTAGTGAAATATTACAGCAGAGAGAAGTGTTGAGTAACTGTTCAGTAAGGCATAATGCAGCATAGAGAAATGGTAAATAACTCAATGGACACTGCTCAGAGAGGCACTGCAGCATAGAAAAATAAGTACATTGCACAGAGAGGTAGTAAAGTATTAAGAAATAGTAAGTAATTTACAGTACACTTCTCAGAAAGGTGCTGGAGCATAGACAGTGAGTAATCGTTCAGATGGAGATACTGCAGCATTGACAATGCTGAGTATCAACTTTCAGTACACAACTTAGTAAATTACCGCGACATTGAGACATGTCGAGTGACTTACAGTATACTACTCAGAGAGGTACTGCAGCATGTAGAAAGGGGGATAACTCACAGTACATAACTCAGAGTGGGTGTACAACACTGAGACATTCAACTCACACTACACAGCTGTTGTAGTATAGAGAAATCGGAGGTAACTCACTGTTTCATCTAATGTCTATAAGCCTGGTCTGTGACAGGCTATATGATGGTGTAGTGAAGGCATCCTTTCATCTGTCTGTTAGCTTTTATTTACATATCCAACTTATAACATACACACTTTGAGGCTTAGAGCCATAAAAATTTCACCATTTGATTCGTTTTAGGTAGAAGGTGTATCATGACTAAAACTAGAGTGAAAAAACCTTATTCAAGAACAATGTCTGACTCATCATAACTTAGATACTACGAGGTCTAGAACCATCAAACGATTCTAGTTGGTGTATCATAGTGAGAAGGTGTGGTGCAACCCAAAACTAGGTCACAGTTACCCTTATTAAAGGAGATGATTTGACCAAATATGGTAAAACTCTTATGATTAGAATTGTCATGCCTTGTCACTTGATGGACGATTGGTATAAGAGTTGTCATGACAAAAAAAGTATATCTACAGTGACTCAATATAGAAATTTTTCAATTGTTTTAAATACTCATACAGCTTAAATACTATTAGGTGAAGAAGGAAGTAAAGGAAATTTTCTCGTTAATTTAATGCAATACTATTGATACAAGTGTTAAGACTTGTAGTTAGTTGTCATCTGTTCTGCTCTATGAAGGAACACTTCCTGATGACGGTATCATGTACCATGCCAGAACTCTATCAATCATTATTTTTATGAACTCCAGTTTACACCATGTTTAAGGATCTGCTCATTGTCTAGAACTCAAAGGAGTTAGACAGATTGAATTTGCCTATATTTCTAATATAGTGCATCATGTCGTGGACATATTTAGAACGCAAAGGGATTAGACAAATTGAACTCGTTTCTATTTCTAATAGAGTGCATCATTACGTGGACATATTTTTCTGTTTGCATTTATAAAAAGTACAAAGGATCATGATTTTGGTTTTAATTTCAGCTGACTGTGTTTGATCTGAATGATAATGAAACAAAAGAATTTGACCGAGCTATTTTGTATGCTTTGTTAAAAGGTGAGTAAAGCTGTATTTTTTTAATTACATATGTACAGTAGCTATAGATCTTCACTGAAATACTGTCTATTTGAATATAACACATTGTTTTTTCCAATACAAACTTTCTTTGCAGCAAACAGAACAAACACTAATGCCCAGCTCAGTTTGGCTTTGGCCTGGAACCGGTCAGATATAGCCAAAAATGAAATCTTCACAGCCTCCAACAAGACAAATTATCAGGTAATAATTTTATCCGTGGTCCTTCAAGATAAATCTGCTGTTAAGAACTGTAGATTTTGATTGTTTTTGTTACATGTTGATCTGGTTTTATGTATGAGGCTTTTTATGCCTCCTCTATAAACTTCTCAGATATTGTATTACCCCCCTCCATCATAGTTGTAATCCTCTGGACTTTGTCAGAATCTACTGATTTTGTGGTGTGGAGAGTACAGATCAAGTCTCAATTTGTTTGACATCCTTTCGTCAGAGTTATGGTCATGGACATTGAAAATTTTATTGAGTTTACAATTTTACAGACTTTTTTCACTATTGTTGATATTGAGCTGATTTTTTGGTGTGTAATTGCATATCAAATTCATTAGTTCAGTTTACTTTTCATTCAGCCAAGTTCTACCTCTTGGACTTTAAGAATTTCAGACAAGCATATGTTGACCTGATTTTAAAAAAAAAATGATATGAGAGACAAATTACAAGTTTGTTCCCATTGATACATGTATGGCTATTCATTGGTTGTACACCGTTTTACTTGTATGGCTATTCATTGGTTGTACACCGTTTTACTTGACTATGACGTGAGTCCAGTAGTGCTGTATTGACTCGTCTAGTGTTAGCGTAACTTCATGAGAACCTATCAGGAACATTGAGACTCTGACTGGGATGTAGGAATGTCTGATATACCATATACCATGTAGGAATGTCTGATATACCATATAAGTGGAATTTTTTGCAAGACACGATTTTTGCATTTTCCCATAAAAATTGGTATATATATTTAGTCAGAGCTATAAATTTTAGCAACTTTATAATTCCAGGAAAGGGAACTATTGCCTTCAAAATGGAATAAATTGTAAACGATATTCAATCTCATCACGCTCACTAGTAATGCCAAAAATTAAATCCCTACTAATAATTCTTCTTATATGGTATTTAGATAGTACTTGATGAACACACATGCCAAAGATAAAAAAAATTTCACGATCATTTTTTATTTGTAGAAGGTATCTGTTTTTGGTATGAACACAGCATAAAAAAAAGATAAGATATTTTCAAGTTGGAAGTTTGATAGAGCACATTATTAATGGAGGAAGTGTTTGAGTGTCACAACTCACAAGTAAAGATGATAGTGTGGGGTGTTTGAAAAAAAGTTGTCTCATTCAATTAAACCAATTCCCTTCACTTGCATGTCAAACACAGATGTAACAGGTATAAATTTTCCCAAAACAATATCACTTATATCACCAGTCAAATTTGTATTTTTGAAAGTATATTAGAAAAGAAAATTTGAGATGATTTAAATTTCCAACTTCTCTATGATATGAATGTTTACAGGAACTGAAGCTGGACGATGCTATGATGACAGCCTTAATACAGGACCGTCTAGAGTTTGTGAAGCTCTTCCTGGAGAATGGTATTAACCTGTCTCAGTTCCTAGACATCAGAAATCTGTGGAATCTCTATTCAAATGTAAGATTTCGTTTAGACCATCTAAATTGTCTGCAGTCTATGCGAAAGTTTTTTGGACCACACAGGACATTCGGTCATGTGTAATCAATGAACACACCGGACCGAACCAAATTTTGTCAGACCAAAAAACCTAATGTAAAAAAGTGAAACACGTGAAAATGTAAAACCAAGGAAATCTTATTTATTATACTAGTAATACTATACCAGGGATCCCTCCCGCATAATACTTTAGACGGTCCATGCACATTAATTCATTTAAGTATTTGGATTTGTGTGATATTTTTTTACTTATAACAAACATTTAAATGACTTTGCGTCAAAATAATAAAGCTCAAAACCGGACATTGAGACATCGGACATTCCGGTCTGGTGTAAAAAATGACGCATCGGACCTGAGGCACTGC
This sequence comes from Ostrea edulis, assembly GCF_947568905.1. Taxonomy (NCBI): domain Eukaryota; kingdom Metazoa; phylum Mollusca; class Bivalvia; order Ostreida; family Ostreidae; genus Ostrea; species Ostrea edulis. The sequence goes on along the minus strand of NC_079167.1, from coordinate 24,292,230 downwards.
ACATCGGTCAGGTCCGACGGTCCGATGTCTTTTGCATAGACTGTGTCTGTGAAATTGGACTTTAATTTCCAGCTCTTGTGAGCCTTAATAATGAATTTCATTATAGTAAGAGCACAGAGTTAGCTTTGTTTTATTCATTCAAATTAAGTGCCAGATTAAAATTTGTCTACTTAAGGATTTTTGATAGCATGGTATGTTATTGGGTTGAAATAGAAAAAAAATAATTCTGTCTGATAATCAAATACCAGTCATAAGTATGTATTCAAGTTTTATAAACAATGGATGCACTTTACATAATTATCAATTAAGAAAGTCTACAAGAAATGAAAAATAAGAAAATTACAGTGTTTGTAAATTTTTATCGTAGTCGTAAGATATTTTGTGAATATAGTGCCTGTTTATAAAAACTGCAATCTGCACCCAAGTGTGGTACCTTGATGACATGATTTGATATGAAATTTATCACTTGATAAATGTGCTTTAAACTATTTTATAGGATGAATTTAATCGAACACCTGAAATGTTAATGAAGTCACAATGCTTTATGTAGCAAGTTAATGAAGTTAATGAACCAATAGAATAGTGTGTTACAAATGAAATCAAATTTTATGGTGATCGAGTCATTTGGCAGTGGAAGGCAATTTTACATCTATATGTAGCTTTTTGTATTGTTCAACATACAATTACAACTTAAACAAAAATTTGAATAATGTTATAGAACATTAATTGTGACCAAAGTTTTGAGTAACATTCAAGTAATACTGATAAGAGACTCTATATGTATTAACATGAATGTTCTAGCTTCAACTTCTCAGCATCATGCAAGTTAGATGCCATGTATACAAAAACTTCTTGACTATTGCATTTGTGGCAATGTTTATTCAGGTGTCTAAAAAAGTCTGCACAAGTACCCTCTTCCCAAGTTCAGTTTAAATTCCAGAATATGTAATTTAGATATTATCTTGCAGTGTTTCAATGACAAAACAGATGGTGCTGCGCAGCTGTTGATGAACAGGATAAATTATCTAAGGGTAAGTTAACATCACTGGGTAAAATCTAAATTTATGAACCAATACCTGTAGATTTTTTTAGTTGACTTACACATGAATTCCTATATATATATCTGTGCTATCTTACAAATTCTAGAGTCTATCCATGGAAAACCAAGCAGAAGGTGGTACTAATTTTTGGGCCCTTAGAAATTTGTAATTAATTTTGAATTACATGCTTTAATATATGATATATTAGAATAGACTAAGTCCAATTTCCCGATAAATAAATGTGTTTGATCACTGTATAAATCATTATAAATGGTAGATAACTTTTGCTTCCTGGATGGAAATTTATAAGATACTGTATAGCAGGAAATTAACTATTTGTGACTATTAGCGTAACTCGCTGCATTGAACAGAAACATTGGTGGACTATGACATGTCCAGTCTACGTTACAGACTATGCTTGCTTTTCCATGGACATAGAGTCTTAAAAACTTTAATGTACTACTAGACATAGACATTTGTTATAAAATTAATGTTGCAATAGTTGTAAAAAATTACCTCTTGTGTCTTAAATTGTCTCAGTACAACTGATTTTGTTTTACATTTATTAGGGAATCGTGAAGGTATTCCACCTAGATCTTGTTTTTATAAATGTTGGTTGCATGTTTTATCTCCTCTTTAATCAGTGAAATCGTTTGAACAGTAAATAAACAGGTCATAACTAGCTCTTCTCTGGAGGTTTTGTTAGGAACTGCTGATACTTGGAACAAGTTGTGGCTTGCCCTTTGCTTTGTGATTTCTTTTACAGTCAGTTTCTGTTGTGTACTGTGAAGAGCTTTAATTTCGTGGGGCTAAAATTTTGCTGTTTTTATTGTTCAATATTTCACAATGGTTTGAATTTCGCGGACAAACCCCTTCAAATAAAGTCAGATCTTGTTATCTCAAACTTGATGGGACTGAGAAAAAACTTTTAAGATATCTAAGGGTTCAAGATATTGAGCTTAGAATACATAAAGAAAATGTAGTTGAGATTTCTAACTCATTTCAACATAACCATGATATTCAAGATATTCATGTTCAAGATACCGAAGTTTAACTGTTCTTTGTGTTGCATCTCCCTCTCTCACGCTTACAAGCGTCTCTTATCTCGTGCTTACAAGCGTCTCTTATCTCACGCTTACAAGCATCTCCCTCTCTCACGCTTACAAGCGTCTCTTATCTCACGCTTACAAGCATCTCCCTCTCTCACGCTTACAAGCGTCTCTTATCTCGTGCTTACAAGCGTCTCTTATCTCACGCTTACAAGCGTCTCTTATCTCACGCTTACAAGCGTCTCTTATCTCACGCTTACAAGCGTCTCTTATCTCACGCTTACAAGCGTCTCTTATCTCACGCTTACAAGCATCCCTCTCTCACGCTTACAAGCGTCTCTTATCTCACGCTTACAAGCGTCTCTTATCTCACGCTTACAAGCGTCTCTTATCTCACGCTTACAAGCGTCTCTTATCTCGTGCTTACAAGCGTCTCTTATCTCGTGCTTACAAGCATCCCTTATCTCGTGCTTACAAGCATCCCTTATCTCGTGCTTACAAGCATCCCTTATCTCGTGCTTACAAGTGTCTCTTATCTCGTGCTTACAAGCATCCCTTATCTCGTATAAAATGAAGTATGTATTTACCTTTGCATAAGTGTTCACCATTCTTGAGTTTCCTTTTAAGGTATTGAAATTAATACTGTCACTTGAATTACAGATAACAAATGTCTATCAAAACAAACTGATACATGTTTGATCGAAGGTTGATTTATAGCAATTGGCATTTAAATCTGTGTACACTGAGGCATGTAATTACAAGTACTGATTGCTAATAGGCTGCATGATGGAATGCCACTCTGTACATATTTTATTCAAAGGAACAAAACCCTTTTCTGTACATGGTATAAAAGAAATATATACTATAAATTTTTGTTCACATAGTTTCAAACATTGGGTTTCTGACCCCAATTAGAAGAGTGTGAAATTAAACAATATTGATGAGAATGACAATTGTGCCTTGTGTAAAAATTATCTATAGAGATTTTACAAAAATTCATAATACTTTATATAAAGCTGACCTATTTGTTACTAAATCTCAACAAAATAATTGATATATTTGTGTACACCACAATGTACATTGTGATACATGTCTCATCTATAGCAAATCTTAAATGTAAAAATGCTACATATTAAGATCTCTTAATTAAAAGGAAATGTATGATTCAAATTATGAAAAAAAATCAAAATAATGAACAAAATGATACAGAAATTGATTTAATTGAAGATTGCAGCCAAGATAGTTTGCTTTGTCTGCCTTTTCACAATATTATTGAATTATCTTTCAGCCACTTGTGAGAATGAAAAATAAACACCAATTGGTACTTTACATGAATTTATTGAGCAATGACATCATAAAAACACAATACACAAGTGTTGGATGATACTGGCCGCAAAAATTAGTAGGAGTCAAGGGAGACAACTAGGATACCATAAACCAATGGGCAAACTAGTGGCCTCGCTTTGATGCGAGTGCCAAGGAACCCCATGCCTAACACGCATGGTGGCTAGGCACACAAGCTGCACAGCTTTTACACCCTGTCTCTGGCTTGCTACCTGGTTTAGAACTTTCACACCACCCAGCCTGTAGCCTCTCCTCCTTTTATAGAGGTAGAGGGGGTCTGAGCACTGAAATGCTGCAGACCCCAAGCAGTTTCCAGTTATTCCAAACATTTGCTCAATGGCATTTAACTTCCATGTTAACACACAGCCATGAGACATCCCTCATGCTTTGATGCAGATGGGCAGAGACAACAGGTTAAGCTTGTACAGGGATGATGTCTCCCTTGACCCCGCCACAAACATCGATATGATGTTCCCCACCAATTGCTCTTAGAGAGTATCTATCTCCTGAATGAATGACAGGTTATAGGAACCAACCACAAGTGACAAGATTCTGCAAACTATTGCGTAGGGAAGATTTTGCCCTTTCCCCCCAAAATAAATTCCAAACCACCCTGTATGTTATTTAAGTACCCTGGTAAGCTTGATTTCCACTTTCGGCTAGATGAGTTCCGTCATACCTAAATAAACTGGTTTGATGGACGTTTATATTTCTGTCATGAACAATGCAAGCTCCATTAACTTGAGAGGTAACAAATTTCTTAATAGCCTTATTAACCTTGCGTCTTTTTAGATCGATCTTAGCGCCACCCTTACCTAGAGGTGCACCATACCAGTAAAGACGGGGAAGCATTGTTGACCAAATGAGCAAAGTTTTTGGCAGCAATGCATTGTAGCGATACAAGCTACATTGAATTTCGTGTGCAAATCTAAGTGCAGTATTGCCAGCTGTTGTTAGATCGTTTGACCCAGCATGAATAACCAATACATCTGGTTGTGGTTGATGTTTGAGTTCTTCTGTTATCAGTTTGTCGAGGTCTTGCCATTTTAGCCCTCTTATCCCCTTCCAAAAGATGTCAACCCCTAGATTGAGGTTCTTTCCGCCTGGTCTCCTCCGTGCCTCTTCACCAGCCCAAAAAGGTATAGACGATCCTACTATCCAAACTGTCTTGAAACCTGGAATACTTTTGGCAAATTAGCCTGTATTCCATTCAACAAACCATTACATTATAATCTTATGTAGTTTTGAAAAGCATTTGACTCCCACCTTCCCAAAGATTTAATTTCTGAATCTGAAACCCCTTGTTTTGCCATATCTGTGGCTCTCCCAATTCTGAAGCTATGTGGCCTAAAATGTCCCTGAATGTCATTAAATTTAAGTGTTTTCTGTAGCATGCAATTAAACTGGTATCTTGTTACATGTTTGTAATCCATATGGATGAAAAATAAGGTGGAGTCACTGTTAGGGCGCAACCGTAAAAACTTGAGTACCCATTGCACTGGACAAGTATCAGAATTGGCATGTTTGGAAATCTGCAACGTAGTTGTATTTCCAATTTGGTCAGTTTTAGACCTGGGAATTAGAATGCTGAATTTGTTCTTAGTAAGGGAAATGTGTGCCCTATGGATAAACAAGACTTCACTAACCCTAAGCAAGCCGTGATATGCAATTGAAAATATTGTGGAAAATAATGCTGCCTCATAGGGTGATCTACAGACTGATGGCAATGCTGATACTACACGTTGCAAAATAGATATGGTTAACGTGCTGTTGTTCCTTCCACTTGAGTGGGATGCAAAAAGGAAGAGGAAGTTGCAATACTAGTTAACTCCTCCTGATGCTGACTTTCTTAAAATAAGTTAGCTTGTACCAAGTTAAGTCCTATTGTATAATGCTATTCACTCAATTAAATGAGATTATCTCATATCCATCTCAATAATCTATATTATTTCAAAATAAAGAAAATTCAACCTAGGATTTTAGATATTTTGGACTTTTTAGAAAATTTGATTAAGAAAAAATACATTCGACAAATGACATCATCATATTTGACCTTTAACCTTAAGATATGACCTTGACCTTCATTATGCCTTAATTCAAAATACTGCTTATACATGTATCCAAAATATCAGGTTTCTAATAGCTACACAACAAAAGTCACACATTACTTAATAGTAGATAGCCATTAAATTCTCACAAAGATGAAATATTTAGACTCCCATACCTTCAATATGTTGGATGTCTACCATATTTTTTCATAATATGCCAACTACATGTCATGGATTTTATTAGTTCAGAAAATCATTTTAAGAAGATATTAGTGAAAACTGATTTTACAGGTGTTTGGTATGTACTACCTTAAGTGCTCAAATTCATGAAAATTCTACAATAGATAGATAAAGCAAACATTCCTCATTGAAGAGGAGGCTTTTTCACCAAAGTAGGACATTTGTTTTTGTGATGGCATGCATCTTGATGCATTTTTTTTGTTATTTTTGGTGTATACTAATTGTTATTTCACTAATATGTTGTATGATGTGACCGTTGAGACGAGTCGTGTTGCAAGATGTTAATGGGCTTCCCATTAACATCTCGCAGCACGGCTTATAGACATTAAATCAGCCTCTTCATTTAACGCAGGAAATATAACGCTGTGGATGTAAACAGTTGCATTGTGATGTCATATTAGATGCAATGTTTTTTTTCTCTTTCAAACCGAGCAATTATCAACCAAAAAAATGTATGAAGCTATGAGAAACCTTGTTTGGATTTCAAAAATGTTTATGGTACTTTCTAAACAATTTGATATTTATTTTATTTGCGGAGTTGTCAATGACATATACCGCAGTGATGGCGACATTTTTCCAGAAGCATTATGGGTAATACTCATCTTTTATCAGCTGATGAAGAGCAAATCTTATGACTCAAGTGTGTAATCATTGGAGCGAGCTCGTCATGCCGCTTTGTGACACGAGCTTAGCTCGCTTTTAACAGCAAAGGGAAAATGGATCTTTGTGATACTTTCTATGACATGTTTCAATTTCACAGCATGTTTTACAGTACGATATATGTAAGAAATATTTTTCAGTTTTTGAAAGTGTATGAGATGATATACCTCTAGCCTCTTTGCAACAGCATATTTAAGGAGGTACTCTACATCGTCATAATGGCTGACTTCCTTTTAAGACATGAATGACTTCCTTTTAAAACATGAATAAAAATATAAATATAAGCAATATTTGCCTATTCATTTCAAAATTCATTGCCTAGCTGAGTAGCTCAGAAGTTTAGCAGGTCAACTACTGAACTGTAGATCAGGGGTTCAAGTCCAGCATGGGTTTTAAATTTTTTTTTCAGATTGCTTTCTACTAAAACTTCATTTTTTGACTAGATAAAGTAAATTTGAAAGTTTTTAATTTCAAAATATTGTTGTACATATCCTCCACCATTCATCCATATCAAATTTCTCTGGTGTAGCATACTTCCTTAACAAATTTCTCTGGTGTAGCATACCTCCTTAATGGAGCGATTTAGCACTCCATGAAAATATATGCAGATATGAAGAGGCTTGAGGTATATATCATCTCATGTACTTTTAAAAACTGAAAAATATTTCTTATATTTACATTTTAACTATTTTAATTGCATTTTAAATGGAAGTTAGTCTAAATTTAGATTAGGTCAAGTATATTCATATGCCAGGAATAGACTAATTCAAAAGTTATGAGAATATTAACTTTCAATTTCAGTTAGTAAGAATGTTAAAGGAAAAGCATTGAATGTAAATATACATGACTGACTAAAACTCAAGTACTGGCTTAATGCAAGGTGGAGTGGTGCATGGTTTTTTATTTGTCACATTTATTATTAATTTTAAAAATTGTTAAAAAATGGCTCATATGATGAATAGATTTATAAGTAGTAAAACTTGTGATGTAGTGGTATAAATGCTTACATTGGTGCCATTTGATGTTGGAAGTAACAAGTCTTGATACTGTTTTAAAAATCCTTTCATATGAATATTATTTATGACGTAAAACCCTAACTAAAATTAAAACTTCTTTCATCTGCTTCATAAAGTGTTATAAATTAAATGCAGAAGTTTTTGCACCAACTGCTGTTTTTATAATTATTTTGTTTCGCTACTTGTATTTCGAATTCATTTTGCTAAAAACAGCACATAAATTCACATCACAATATGAAGCTGCATACTATTATATATATGTCAATCTTAGTTGGAAAGGGTCAAAGACAAGTGCAAATGTCATGCACTTTCTAACTGCATCTATACCTTCATGCTGTTCCACTTGATTCCTTATACTAGTTTGAAATTCTTACAACCCCCCCCCCCCCCAAAGATGCATGATAATCTTTGATTGACAGATAAGTTCATACAACCCCCTCATCATTTTCATTATTCAATCTTTGCAGCATTTTAACATTGTTTTCTTTACAGATTTTCAAAAGCCAGATAACTTTGCAATACATTATGTCAAGATCTGTGAAAATTTTATATTAAGCTTCCGTCTTTGTCAAGCTGTTCAATCAGCTGACATCCAGAAATATACCAATATTGCAACACTGTTCTGGACAAGATGTCATGTTGCACAATCTGGTCTCCTCAAAGGGCTATAAAACAGCCTTTCTGAACCTCAGTAAAACTCAAAATTTCATAGCACTGAAGAAAGACTAAATCTTCTTTTATCTAAAAAAAAAAGAAAAAAAGAAGAGAGAGAGAGAGAGATCATGTTCAATACAGTTTCACACAATATGTCTTAATCTTAAATATTCACAGTTGTTTGGGGGTACATAGCTTCAAAAGTTAGACAGGTTCTTCATTTTACTCAAGTTTCATTAAAATGCTTATTGTTGTCAATTCTTATACTCCCTGCAGGCGAACTTTAGGGGAAGAGTATATTGGAATCAGTCAATCTGTCAGTGGACCTGATTTTTGTTCATATATTATGGATTTTCATGAAATTTTGTACAATCTTTATTACACCAGGGTTAGTGATGAATATCAAACTCAAAGGAATTTAATGTCTCCTGTAATTTGTATTCAGGTAATAATGTTGTAACTCATGTATTTCTGGTCTTCATCTATTCAACATTTCAAATATGCCCCAGTATAAGCACCTTTGGGGGAATAATCCCACTAGGACAGAGCTATTTTTCTTCTTCACAAAAGCAGAGCACAGCTTTGGACAAACAAAATTTTACTGTTAATTATTTATGTGTACTAAAAAGATAAATCTGTGGTATAATTATGAAGATAGTAATTTTTGTCAAAATAGCAAAAAGTGGGAGACATTAATTCGAGTCTGTCTGTCCATCTGTCTGTCTCTGTCACATTTTGTTTTCCAGACAATATCTCTGACAATTCTTAAGCTTTTGCAATGAAATTTCATACAAATATTCCCTATGACTTCAAAAAGACTACTATTGATTTTGAGGTCAAAAGGTCAAAGACAAGGTCAGAAATTCAAATATTACATAAAATGGTTCCCTGATGATCAGTTTAGTTTTCTCCCAAGCTTGTGTAACGACACTCAAGGTGATGATTCTCTATAACATATTAAAGACATTTTCTTGATTTTGAGATCAAAAGGTAAAAGTTCAAGGCCACAATACTTCTAAGGTATTAAATAATCTTGTACTGTAAAACTAGACCCCACACCCCCACTCCCATCCTTACAACTGTAGACTAAGTGTTTCCTTTTAAGTTTAAGAGCGAGGGTGTATGATTTTAAAAGAATAATAATAAAATAAACATAAAGCTGAAACATGCCAGTGTTGACATTGTAATCAAATTGAGGAACTAGTTAATGAAAACCTACAAACCGGGAATTCTTCTTGATGAAATAGTGAACAAAAACCAACAAACCAGAAGTTACCTTCATTTTCAAGTTGCAAGTTAAATTAGCATGGGAATTCTTCTCATTTACAATCTTTCATTGAAAATTGATGATTGATGCTAAACATTAAATTTGTGACTTGATTCACCCTAATGTATTTACAAACATTTTAGATAAGGTTCTAATGAAAGGATGTATCTACCTTTTGTGAATTTGTATGGTGGTGGTGGTGGGTGGGGTTACCATGTGTAATCTTTATTTTAATTAGGTATTCCAACCACTTATTTTGTCCTGAAGTGGAGGACATAAACCTGTTACCTCATGATTCTGCTTCTATGTCTTCCTGATCAGATTGAGGATAGCAGCTGAGTTACATCGGGATTCTTACATAGAATGCATTTAATTTTGAAACAAAGGCATTGATGCTGATTTTGATAGTGCAAATAAAACCTTTATCATGTAGCCTTTTTAAGAAAATTATAGCTGTTTTAATTCATTTATTTTCTAAGATCTTTATTAATTTTATTAAACAATCATAATGATGTATCCTGACACCCCCCCCCCCCCCCCCCCCTCCATGTCATGTGGATGATGTCAAGACCACTTGGAGAAAACAGATATAGGTCATTTATATTTGGAGCTGAAAAGCTCAAAACTTTTTTAAATATGTCCTGATTCTTTCTCAAGGTCATTTTCACAAGGTCATGTGGGGGGAATTGGTTGATCCTGTTCACATATCTAGTAATTTTTGCAATGAAGATAGATAGTGATGCCGATACTTGATGCAGGGGTAGCATATAACTCAAGGGTGTGCACAGGTTCTAGCGTAAGTCTGTCGAACAATGTCAAAGACACTAGAAGGGAGAAAAAAGGTATAAGATTCGTGCTTACGATGTTATCTCAAGGTCATTTGGACAATGTCAAGCTTACTCATTGGATTTTAATCAAATTTATTTGTCTCAAAAGTTGATCATGACCTAAAGGTGTGTCATAACTCTTGCCCAAAATTGTTTATGAATGGTAAAATTTGAAGGAATTCAAACATTTGACTGTCACATTGTAGTGATGGATTTTAGCACTTCTTATGATAATGACACTGAAATATTTAGTGTATTTATATGAATATTCCCGATTAGGCAGGTCTGGTGTAATTTTCAACCTGTTTAAAAGATTGACACTGTGACAGTATACACCGAGTATATTTATTCAGAATTTGTAGTTTTGTTTTGGTGGTGGTGATGAAATGCTCAATGCTTTTTGTTGCTATAGTAATCATTTATAACAACAATTTTTGAATACCAGTACATGTAAAAGTATTCTTGTAATAAAGTCAATTGATCTGGTTTTTTCATTTTTGTACTATGAAGAAAATTGGTTAATATTCATCCACAGATTTGTTATCAAGGTAGATATTTAAAGCCATGTTAGATTTGGTGAATATTTGTTTTCAGCAAACCTGGGCTTCTTATCTATGCTGTCAACAAGCAGAAGACATTGGGGTAGAACCTGATTTGCTGAACTACATAGGGAAAGTCATAGTTCATCTCCTTGGTGATGAGGCCATGAATCTTTACTCAGGTAGCTTAAACATAATTTGGAATTTCCAGAAATTGTTAGTACATTGAAACATGTCTAATCTGGCCCCTATATAATCCATTTTATTGTGAATTTCAATTGTATTTTTCATTTCAATTATCATTTTTCCCATTTTTATTTTGATCTTTAGTTCAGTCTCAGAGTGCATGTCAAATAAAACAGATTTTGCTGTAACAGTTTAAAACAAAAAATGAAAAGCTCTTCAGCAATGGCATAGCAAACAAAAATCAACATCTTTAAGAGCTGAAAACTTTGACCACAATATGTATATTTTGACATTGAAAACGCCGATGTTAATATGACTGCTACTCAAATGCTGATACAAACTTGTATCCTTGTCACAGTGTTCATGCTTTCTTTGTTGTTTTTGTAAGTGTAGTTGACTGCAATTTGGACATAACATTGTAAACTTGATTATGAAGATGAACAATTTTGACAGGAAATAAGTACGATGTCGAGGGAGAGGATGTTGTGTTTGGATACATTCCGAAAGCAGAAAGGCCTTGTGAGGAGTACTGTAAGTTTACATCGAAATTGTTAGTGAAATATTGAAGTATTTTTGAAAGACTGGATTGATCCATGTAGGACAGAAGCCACAATTGTTCTGGGAAATTTTGAAACATGGTGTTGATTTTTTATAGTGGGCAACTGCAACTTGAAAAAGAGGAAGTCTAAGTTATACCAAGCAGATTTTAAGAACCCTTCCAGGGACCTGTTTATCTGGGCTGTTCTGATGAATCGAATGAAGTTGGCTAAACTCTTCTGGAGGATTGGAAAGAATCACATTGGTTAGTCACCTATCCTCTTCATGCCCATAGAAAGTGCCAATGCCACTTCTCTATTTATTATTTATTATATTGGTTAGTCAGTGTTTCAAAACTAAGGCCAATTTTGTAAGTTAAAGCAAATCTAAATTACTTTTTTGTTTCCACATGGTGCATTTGGCTTTTGATTAGGTAGGTAGAATCAAAGTACTGAATGTACAGGTTGTCCGGATCTGTGTTGATAAAATACTAATGATATTCCACAGACACAATTATCAAAAACGTAGGCTTACTTTTGCTTCATAAAACTTTTAAACAAAGAGAACTGAAGGCCTGTATAACAGACATGATTTTCCCCCGAGTGTTATTCTGCTTTCTTGACTGGAAAAATCCATCCTCTGTATAACAATTCAGCTTTGAGAAAGTTATAGATTGATGAATAGATTTCACCGTTTATGAATCTTATTTTCTGGAATATCCAGTTTTGACTTTGAATTTTACATAGCAGTCAGTATTTCCTCAATGTATACAGTATTCTTCTTGTTGATCGATTGAATCATTACGATCCACCCAATTAGCAGAATGTACACTTATTGTAAACACATGGGCCTTACAAAAATATCCATTATATGCGTTAGTACAAAGAGATGACAGTAATATTTAAGGCCATTGACAAGTTCCAGCTTTTAAAGAACCTTTTAGTCAAGTGTTGGTAGATTGCGTAGGGCTTTTGTCTAAGGCTAGGTTAAGGAACCTGATCCAATATTTACTTACTATTATTGGCATTTTTATAAAGCTCAAAACCTCAAAATTGGGTCACAGAATTCATTTTCTAGAAAGCTTCTTAAAGTAAAAATATCCATTTTCGGCGAATTTTGGACCCCCTGATCTACATGCACTGCCCCTAAATACTCCGCTGCGGGAGGACCACAGCTTTTCTACCTTTCTGTAGAATCATGTCTGATATAATTACTCTGGAATCCACAAAGATTGCAGTCATATATTAGTACATTTTACTTCTAAGACATATGCTGTGTTTATCTGTATTCCTGAAGTTTTGGATTGTCAAAACGATTTTACAAAAAAATACATGTATCTGTTGATGTTTTGTTTACATATAAATACCCAATCAGATTATCCATTTACTTATGAATCAAATTTACATATGCTTACAAATGCATAAAAAACATTGATATTTGGATAAATAGTGCAATGTCAAGCAAACTATTTTATGAAGCGTAGCGTGGGAAAGAACTAAGACAGTTGTGATGAGGCCAGTCATTGTGTGAACCTATTAAACTGAATGAGAAAAATGTTCCTTAATTTGTTAAATGTAAAAAACAATATATTTTCTAGCCTTGTAAACTTTGAACATCTTTGAACGTGTTTTTGATATTACAATACAAATATACTGATAATGAAAAGTGTATGCTCATTTTGGTGGTGAATCGTGGATCCCATTCAGTATGATACGCACAGATCAGCTATCCCGATAGTCAGACCCAAACTTTTGTTATTGATTCTGATTAAAAGTTCATGAAAAGATGATTTTTTTTAATTTGAAGTATTTTTGATAAAACTATGTTTCCAAGTTTTCACTGATCATTTTGAATAAAATATTGTAAATGAAACATTAGGTGTTGTTTGTATCCCAAAATAATTCCTTGAAAAATGTCCAAATTCGGTCTTTTTCACTAGGCCAAATTAAAAGTTCACAGGAATGGGAAACAAACAAAATTGAATGCAGGGCTCAGCTACATGCATCATTGAATGTTAACTTCCGGTGGAGTTCAACACATCACTGTCTTAATTCATTCCGATTTTTCAAAACTAGCTAAGTTTCCGTGACGTTAATGAAAGATAATTGCTAGTTATGGTTTCATATTGAATGCACATTTTGATTAATTTCTGAATCTTTAAATGAGCTATTGTATTGCATTTTACATGCCTGAAATAGATCAGATATGTGTATGTTTTGTACCATTCTTTCAGGAGCGGCACTGTTAGCCAGCTGTCTGTTGAAGGAGTTGGCTAAAGTGGCTGATGACGAGGAGGAGGTAGAACTCAGCATGTCGCTGGATCAGAACTCCATGTAAGTGAGGAGAATAGCTGAGTAAATATATAAAAAGTCCCAGCAGGTAAATATATAAAGAGTCCCAACCTTGATGCCTGTTCTTGAACACTTGGTGTCTGGGTAGCGTAGTGGTTAATGCGCTCACTTCTCAACGCTGGGACACGAGTTCGATCCTCTTGATCAGCTGTTGTTGTATTGCACGGTGGTCATCCACTCGGACACGTGGGTTTCCTCCAGGTACTCTGGTTTCCTCCCACATAATGACCCCTAGCGGCAACATCTTTGCAAGTCAGTAGATAGCTAGTATATGGCTAATGTTTGATGCTGTTTGTATGTCCGTCTTTAAAACATACAGCTCATTGTGGTTCATTATAAAAAGTTTTTAAAAAAAGCTCAGGTGGTTTTATCCCTTGTACTGCAGACATAGACTGACACAACAGCTCTTGGATGATTATATGAGCCAAGAAAAAAAAATATTCAAAATTTCACACAAATACAGATTATTGGCTCCATGTGTTTGGTACTATCATAAATTAGGATTATTAGTCTTGCAAGTATATGTTTACATATAGTATTTTAGTGTTTTAGCATCAATCATTGATAAGTGCACATGCAGCTGTACTGTCAGAAGCTCTGAAGATTAAAACACATGTACATATGTATTCCTATTATAAGGAAATAACAGACCTACATGTACTTTACCCTCTTTTCAGGGAGTTTGAGAAACTAGCCTCAGGCATTCTAGGAATTTGTTACATCCAAAATCGAGATTTAGCTCACCAGCTTTGTGTGAGAGAAATGAATGAGTTTGGAAATTCCACCTTGTTTTGTTTGGCTGATGAGAATGAACTAATGGATTTCATGGGCCAGACATGTTGTCAGACAAAGCTCAATGCCATCTGGAAAGGACGAATGGCACTGTATACTTCTAGCCTCAAGGTAAGGTAGACTTTACGTATGATTATGTGGATCTGGACGCTTTGGTTCCTTGCAAAAATATCCAGATAAATGAAGCATCCAGATAACTGAATCGCATATATTAGATCTTTATACAGGTATCAGTAATCAATATGCTTATTCCGTTGATGTGTAAAATGAAATAAATGCATTATATATCATAAAAAAGTTGGTTTATAAAATAATTCATCATGATTTAACATATGCATGCATTTCAAAGCACTAAGATTGAAATATTCATGTATTTCAATCAAATTTAAACAGATACACTGTAAGTATCACATGCACTAAAAGTAAACAAACAAGCAGTACATGTAATTGAGAAATAAATAAATGCTTACATGTCATATGTTCGATAATTATGCAAGCTTATATCTGGGGGACAAAATTATACTTGCTCATTATTCAAGATACATACTGTACTACAGTCCCTGAAACGTTCTACTTTACCATTTTTCCGTTCACTCACCGTGCGTTCACCGTTCGCTCACCGTTCAAGTGGGAAAGAAGAACGTTTCAGGGACTGTACTACTTTGATCTGAAAATAAATTGCATCACAATTTTTGCTTTTTATGCTCTCCAAAACTTTTTGGGGAAGCATATAATCAATATGACAGTTGTGACTGTCTCATATCTCCTAAACCTTTCATCAGAAATTGATCATAATTGATCACAAATATTCCTTGAGATGAAGGACTTTTTGACCAAGGTCTCTTAAGGTCATTTTGGGAAGGTCAAGGTCACCCAGAACATAAAATTACCTTAATGCAACAGTTTTTGAACAGGTGTTTATCATATATCACACAAATAATAGGCAAATGGCTTTTAGACAAAGGTCACTCATGATCATTTTGTGAAAGTCAAGGTCACAAAGAACATATACCTTATATATTAAAAAAATTAACCCTTCATTTCAACAATATTACAACAGTTATTGATCATTGTGCGAGTCATTCGTCATATGAAGTTAGGGGAGCATCCATTAGTTTTACCAATATTCTTGTTTAAGATTGTGGCATCAATATTAAGTTTGGGGAGCATCCATTAGTTTTACCAATATTCTTGTTTAAGATTGTGGCATCAATAAATTCGGGGAGCATCCATTAGTTTTACCAATATTCTTGTTTCAGATTGTGGCATCAATATGCCTGCCATTCCTGATACCTTTCATCAAGTTTGTGGACAAGAAACAGGTGAATGATGATGAATATGATGACCTGAGTCCACTTCATCCCAGCACTAAGGAAATGATAACTGAGCAGGAGGTACCACTCAGCAACAAAGAGGCCCCAGAGGGATTATCAGGGGCTAGTGGAAAAGTGGCACCTATCCCGGAATCCAAGTCCAAAATACTCAAACGGAAGTTTAAGACTGTGACATTGTTTAGGTCGAATAAGGATGGAGGCATTAACATGTTCCGTGCGATATACTACTTTTACACAGCACCTGTAACCAAATTCACAACGGCTATGGTAAAAAAAAAATTCCTCTAACGAAAAAAGAGATTATGTGTAATTAATTGCATTATCCATAACATACAAGTTTTAAATAGATATTTATAAGAAGAATAATTATGATAGGTGGGTTTCCTTGTAGAGTGTTAAAGCCAATTTTCTATACTACTAGATAGTGATTGAATGTTAAGTAGTCTTGCAGTTCATTTGCTAATTATATACAGATGTACTATTTTAACAGTTTGTTACTTATATAACTTATACAGATGTACTATTTTACAGTTTGTTAATTATATAACTTATACAGCTGTCCTATTTTAACAGTTTGTTACTTATATAACTTATACAGATGTACTATTTTACAGTTTGTTAATTATATAACTTATACAGCTGTCCTGTTTTACAGTTTGTTAATTATATAACTTATACAGCTGTCCTGTTTTACAGTTTGCCAATCTGTTGTTCCTGGGACTGTTTTCCTTTTTCGTTTTGACGGATTTGTATCCCATCGACGAGAATGATTCTCCATCTCTTCTGGAGTACTTAAGCTGGATCTACACAATTACTAGTATGATTGAGGAGATAAGACAGGTACCAAGCTTTAATGTTTCTTTTTATCAAACTATAAGTTCTAATTCAATTATTATACCCTCCCCCTTCTAACAAATTTGCAGGGGTATACTAGAATCACAATATTTGTCCATCCATTTCACCGTCTGCTAGTCTTGTCTGACTGTCTGTAGACCCAAGGTTAAGGTGAGCAGGTATATTCTCAGAGGACAGTTTGGGATTTATCTTCTAACTCATGGTCTGCATATGACATGCATGTGCGTCAGTGACCATCGTTGTGGGCAGAGTATAGGGGTATTCTTATATTGTAGCAAGACTAGTGTAATACAAAAAAAACCTGCTTTTGACACCATCTTCGAATGTGTTTGTCAACTCATTGTCTAGATGCTGCATCTGACCTTTGCTTTGTGTTTCAGTAAATCTTGTTTAGGACGGTGTTCAGGTTTTATCTCACAGACCAAACTTATCAGTACTGAATAGGGCCCCGCATCAGATGCAGGAGCTCTATTGTAATCTCATTGTCCATCAGTCCGTCTGTCTGCCCGTCAACATTTTTGTTTTGATGCAATAACTCTCAGAGTTTCCATCGTACAGTTTTCAAACTGTACAGAATAGTCTACAATAAGAGGAAAACACCCATAAATTCTGTGTTCATATCATCTTGTCTGTCTGTATATCAACATCTTTATTGTGATTTTGTATCTATTGAACATTGTCAAAGGGAGATAATTCAATTCTAATGCACAAAGTCACACAATAGATTTCAAATGAGTGTGCCCTATTCATTAATGCTACCAAACTTTTGTCGATGAAAATTCCGAAATGGCATGCTCATTGACGGAAAACCTCCCATGCTTTACGTAAGTATTTTGATATTTGCTCATGAAATTTTGCAGTGCATACATAGTATGTTTCTGCTAGTTATAAAGGAAATTGTCCCACCCATATATGTAAAGACACATGCTATATAGAGTTACACGCTTGTGTGTTGAGTGAGCGTGTGCCTAACACAAGTTGGATCAGCCTCATATAAATACACTCTCTGCTTCGTGATGCCTTTATCACAATTTTTCAATCCGGGTATATCTTTCAATATTAGTAATTCTAACACAAATACCAGACATAAACATTACTATATCAAATACGGATGTTACTTTCCTTTGATAGCCCTCAGCGGGGCCCTTGCTAACATAGTCATTTTTCTAGTTTAGCTCATCTTGGAATGATTCTAATGCTGCATCTGCCCTCCATTTTATGCTGCATAACTTGTAGAATACAATTCAAACTCCCTGATATCACTCATCTTCAGGTGCTTCTTTTAAGTTGCTCTTTTCAATGAATTTATATTTACACTGTATATTACAAATCGCGTTTTCCTCTATGAACCAACCAATTTCAGCACGTGACCTAATCCATTCATATTGACCATGAATGGATAATGAACTAGTTTAATGCATGCAAATGAAAATTTTAGAGGGTAATAATTTGAAAAATGCAACATGTTACGAAATTCTCGCAAAGTCACACCTCGGATTAAGATTGTGAACTTACATGGATTATCATCCCAATCTTGTGATCTCCTAGCTCCAAAATATGGTGCAATGTTGATAAAAGGCATGGTAAGACGATGTGTGACGTCATGTCTATGTTTTGATGTACGTCATAATACGACTGTGACAGAGGTGATCTAAGGAGTTCGTTTTATGCAACAAAGAGAGAGAAAAATATTTTCCTATAAAAAAAAATAACTGCCCAAATCTATTTACCAGTTTCAAATCCTTGGCATGCCCCACTATTCAGACCAAACAACAAACCTCCGCAGTACCCAGGAGTCACTTAAATTCAGGATAAAATATCAAAGTTACTTTTATAATGAAGTGAAGTTTCATTTTTAAAATTGTATTCCTTAAATTCAAGAAATAACTCAATGGTTAAATTCGTTGAATATTAACAATGCATTTTATGTGCACAAGGACCTATATTTTGACGGGATAGTTCACATCATTCCTGAACGCTGTTCCAATAAGCTAACTCTCCTCCCCCCAAAGGAATATTTCATGACTTATCTAGAAGCAATGTAAAAACAAACGGTGATTCAATAAATAGATATAAATATAAGAATTGAACAGCACTAGTGATTCACAGTATTTACCTCAAATCCAAATCTTTTCATATTGACCATGAACAGCTCAAAAGTGCTTTTCAATTCTTAGATGTCTATTATCATATTATTGTGTGTCTTCATGCTTATAATCAAAGTTGTTTAGAATACTTCAAGGACATTAGAAATTGGGATCCTTAAATTTCGGTGTGAAAAATAATTTTGTAGGGTGTGTATAAAAAAATTTCAAACTTGTCACAAAAAATTCCATCTACAGAAATTGTCCACTAATAGGCATATGAATTCTTTTGTAGGTATTAACCAGAGATCAGCGGTCCCTGTGGTACAAAATCCGGAGCTGGTATGGCAGTGTTTGGAACCGCTTTGATTTCATCATGTACCTGGCCTTTTTTACCTCGGTGATTCTACGGCTTTCATTGCATGGCGAGGATTTCATGTGGGCTCGCATGTTGTACAGTCTGACTCTCGGAATGTACTTCATTCGCTTCATGCACTACTTCTACGCTGAGAAAAACATTGGGCCTAAAGTTATCATGATCTCTAGAATGGTAAATTATGTCTTTGCAATATTAATAGAGTAAAAGAAATTATGTTTAATCGCATTTATTGAGTTCACTCCTAGCCAAAATTAATTGGAACCAAAATATTCATATCCTATAGATTATTACAGTTTTAAAAACTGTTTTTTGTGTTGTTTTTAAATTTTGGAATCTTCTAGAAACTGAATTTACACTAACAAACTTTTGTTTGTCATGAATTAAGGAGGTATGCTACAGCAGAGAGAAATTTGATATAGATGAACAGTGGAGGATATGTACAACAATATTTTGAAATTAAAAAGTTTCCAATTTATTCTATTTAGTCAAAAAATGCAGTTTTAGTAGAAAGCAATCTGAAATTTTTTTACCACCCATGCTGGACTCGAACCAGCGATCTACAGTTCAGCAGTTGATGTTCTAACCTAGTGAGCTACTCAGCTAGGGAATGATTTTTTAAATGAATAGGCAAATATTGCTGATATTTATGTTTTCATCCATGTTTTAAAAGGAAGTCAGCCATTATGACGATATTGAGTACCTCCTTAAGGAGGGTTATTTATATGTTGATATTTTCAGTTGACAGACCTGATGTTTTTCCTCTTAATCCTCTTGGTGTTTATCATGAGCTTTGGTGTAGCTTACCAGGCCAACCTCTATCCCAATGCCCCCAAGGAGTGGGTGCTCCTGAAGGATGTGCTATATCACCCATACTGGCAGATGTATGGGGAGCTGTTCTTGGAAAATAAAGAGGGTAAGGATTCATTGAAACCACAGTGATTGCATGCCAAAAAAGAAATCTTATGGGCATATTCTGGAAGACTTCTCAGAACTGAATGTTGCATACAGACTTCTAAAATTTCATTTTTAAAAAGGATATATTAACCAGAAAATGAAACCCTTGGCGATAATGAAAATTTCACAGTCACGTCCTGGGAAGAGGTCGTGATGTGCATGTATCCCCCCCCCCCCCCCCCTCCTCACAATTTAACAATGAACAGACATTTGACAACAAGAAAAGCTGATAAGTGTCAGTTTTTAACAGCTTCCATGTGTTACAGATTTTTTTTACATTCGTTTCAACATATACAATAAGAATCCAAAGTGTTATATATAAGAATTACAAATTGTCAAATTATGTATAATCTGCAAGTATTTTCAGTTAAAGATGTAGTTATTTGCAGATTATTTTGAAATCTGAACCAAATCCAGGCCTGGAGATTATAAAATGCTCTGAGTACACACTCCGTACATAATGCCTGATCCGTGCTCGGAAGCCATATTCATACTCAAAAGTTGTACATAAATCAGAGTGTAATATTGAGTACAAGTTTGGCATACTGGGTATGAGTTTGAGCACGGAGTTTTATGACCTCCAGGCCTGGTTAGAACTACAGTAAAGCTCTAAAATGTGAAATATACAAGAATATTTATATTGCAAATCACATTTTCCTCTATGAACCAACCAATTTCAGCGCGCGACACAATCTGTTCACATTGACTATGAACGGATTATGAACTAGCTTAAAGCACGCAACCGAGAGAGCATAATGGTTTGAAAAAAATAGAACATCTGTTACAAAGACTCACAGCATTGGATTAAGATTGTAAACTTACGTGGATTATCATCCCAATCTTGCGGTCTCCTACCTCCAAAATACAGTGCACCTTGCAATGTTGATAAAAGGCAGGGCGAGACGAAATATGACGTCATGTCTATGTGTTGACGTACGTCACAATAACTACTGTGACAGAGGCTAGGAGTTCGTTTTATGCAACAAAATAGAAGCAATGTAAACAAACGGTGTTTTAGTAAATGAATATAAATATAAGAAATGAACATCACTTTTGAGCTGTTCATGGTCAATATGAACGGATTTGGATTGGAGGCAAATTCTAGCGCGATTCACAGAATTTTCCTCAAATCCAAATCTGTTCATACTGACCATGAGCAGCTCAAAAGTGATGTTCATTTCTTAAAAGATCAGAACAACATGGCTGCAATTTGTCACATTCTTCATAAAATGTAGCTCAGCAAAATAATTTTTTTTTTTACTTATAAATTTTGTATACTTCTGAATAGCCATTGTTTGAACAATATAGGTAATGATCCCTCGGCTGAGAATGGGCAGTGTACGAATAATGAAACAATATGGAGATCAGGAGGCATGGATCGTTGTCCAGAGAAAAACGCCATGGTTGTGTTATTGATGGTTGTGTACATGTTGTTAACCAACATCCTCCTTGTCAATCTGTTGATTGCTATGTTCAGGTGAGTACGAAAAATTATAATTATCCCTTTGTATTGAGTTTATATGGAGATGTAGTAGCACTGTTGTATGTGTGTGAGAATGTTAGTATTTGTACAAGTGTATATGTGAGTTAGTACCTTGTGGCCAAGATTTAAAGAAAACTGTATCACTGAGGATTATTAAACTCTGTCTACATTTTCCCCATGGCAAGTTGTTGAATTCTATCAATTATTAAGGTCAAAGGTCAAGACATTTAAAGGGATTTCTTCAAAATCCTTTTTGGCAAGATTCAAATAAATTTTAAGCACGAGGGTTGGGAGGGAGGGTGTTATTTATTCCAATGATGAGTTGTTGAACCCAATTGATTTTTATGGTTAAAGGTGAAGGCCATTGAAAATATCCATGTGGGCAAGATTCAAATGAAACTCATCCTCTGGGGATCATCAAACTTTGTGTAATTGTTCTCCATGGTGAGCTGTCTTAGGGTTAAAAGTTAAGGCCACTGGATGTATGCATGCATACAGAATGACTCTTAATTAAACTCTAAATCCACTTGATCACATTAAAACTTCCAGGGTTCTAATTTTTGAGAGTCCAGAAACCGGCATTTCAATATACCAGTTTTAATTTTTACACTAACTGAATAAAACATTTAAGGGTGTTAGAATTAAGTGTTTCGTTTTCCCAGGTAATGTATCTAATTTTAAAACTTTTTTTCATCAAAATATGTGTAAAGAAATTAATATCTTTATTCATTTTTTGGAACAGAACAAATTAATCCTCAGGTTAGGATATCTTAATGGTGAAATGTCATATCAAGCTTTATTTTCTTGCCTGTTATTTATTACCTTTCTCTGGGTGAAGGTCTAGGTGATGCCTTTTCAAAAGGTCACAAGTGATTGACAGCTTGTGTAAACAATTAGCACTTCAAGGTATGGAGAGTAAATCTTCAAAGGATTATCAGTATATATGTAACAGACAAATATTTTACCTTGAGAGTTCTCGAGTTTTGAAAAAATGAGAATATTTGCCAATTATTTATGTGGTGAGAAAATTGGGACTGGGAGATTATACTTCAAGTGTTCAAGAGATCAAAGTTGAAGCCGTTTAGAGTCACCTGTATGAAATATTTGACTTGTGTTAATTCTCTGATTAATGAGTGCAACTATGTATCTACAATATTCCTCATGTTGATGATTTTGATATCTTCAGATTGGTAGGTGTCCTTTTAATGGTCGTTCAGTATATTAAGAGAAGATAAGGAAAGATCAATTTCAAGAAAGAACATTTCAATTTCAAATTACAAATCTTTGATTGTAATTTATTTCTATATCATTTGTATTTCAGAAGAATCGGACTACCTTCTCTAAATAAAGCAATATTATTACTATTAATTTCTTTTAAGATCATACTTGCATGTTTTTGACATTTTTTCATCTCCTCAACATGAAATGTTCTTGTATGATTTGTGGAATAGCTTTAGATATTATATTGAAGTAATATTACTGTTAGCCTGGTTAGCTCAGCGGTTAGATCACTTAACTAGTAATACAATGGTCCTGGGTTTGATCCCCAATTGATTCAAAGATTTTTAGCCCTTTCTTTGCAACGTATTGACTTAGTTATGTACATATAATTCCAATGTTATGCATTACAATTGTTTTGATTGGACAAAAATACAGCTAAACGAGAATTTACATATCAATAAATCCAAAAACACTATGTATACATGCGCTTCTGAAAACAAATAATATAGTGCAGGGAAACTATTCAAATTTTTGAAATTGATAATACAGGGAACGAATTGGAATTATAAGAATCAAACATTCTTTTCGAAGAAGTTATCGATGTGTAAACTCTGGACATTTTACTCGCAAACTTAACATAAAAGTGCTTATCACTTTTATTCAGTTTGTGAGTAAAATGTCCAGAGTTTACACATCGATAAATTCTTCAAAAAGAATGTTTAATCCTATAATATACATTCTTCTGTTACACAATAAGAGTTGACTTCACATTTTTATTTGCCACAACCAGGAACTATCAGAATATCCCAACTCTTAAACAGATCTGGTAATACACCACGATTTTATTTGTAGAAACGAGGTAGGATGCAAGTGAATGGTACCGGCCTGAAATGTCACGCAAAATTATGTTATTGCGAGACATTGCGCATGACCTTAAACTTATGAGCGACATTACATGTAGATAGAAATTCAAATCAATATTTGGTCAATTGAAAGGACAAGGTAAAACTTTGTTTGACAGGACTTGGCTTTAACTTGTTCAGTGAAATTCATAGATCTGATTAACACTTGTAGAAGGATATCATCATGTGACTAAAGTCTTGTATTTATTTTAAGACACACTGAATTTTCTCTCTCTGTAGCGATACCTTCCAGAAGGTTCAGGATAACTCGGAGAAGGTGTGGCGATACCATAGGTTCTCTCTGGTGTATGAGTATTATGAGAGACCAGCTCTCTTCCCCCCTTTCATCATCCTGAATCACATGTTTAGGGCGGTCAGGTGGATGATTAACAAGTGTGGTAACTGCTGTGGTGACAGTCTCCGCTCCAGGAACAGCTTTAGTAAGTCATTAGTAAATGGTTGTATAGACCGTAATTGGATTTTAAAATTTTGCTTACCTTTTTTTATGATACTGTGATTCACTATAGTTTGTATTTCTGGCAACTTGTCACTCAGGTCTGTTTGTCAAAGGTCAGCTACACATCATATATTGATTTGATGTGTCTTAATTTAGACAAATATAAACTGTTGATGTAATCATATTGCCATTTTTCTCACTCTCTCAATTTATTTGGAAACCTTTCTTATTGTGTTACTATTGACAGAACAGCTAGTCTTGACCTTATTGTGCTACTATTGACAGAACAACTAGTCTTGGCCTTATTGTGTTACTATTGACAAAACAGCTAGTCTTGGCCTTATTGTGTTACTATTGACAGAACAGCTAGTCTTGGCCTTATTGTGTTACTATTGACAGAACAGCTAGTCTTGGCCTTATTGTGTTACTATTGACAGAACAGCTAGTCTTGGCCTTATTGTGTTACTATTGACAGAACAGCTAGTCTTGGCCTTATTGTGTTACTATTGACAGAACAGCTAGTCTTGGCCTTATTGTGTTACTATTGACAGAACAGCTAGTCTTGGCCTTATTGTGTTACTATTGACAGAACAGCTAGTCTTGGCCTTATTGTGTTACTATTGACAGAACAGCTAGTATTGGCCTTATTGTGTTACTATTGACAGAACAGCTAGTCTTGGCCTAATTGTACACATGTGTATTTGAGTGTACAGTAATTTGATCACAGAGAGACCTTTAATTCATTTGGAGAGACGACTCATACCTTTTCTATACTCTATAGTGCATCAAGAGGACTTCAAAGGGAAAATCAGAATGCATATTAAATAATGAATATTGAATAACATGGCATATTTTCTATGATGCACTAATATGAATCATGGAATATACCAGCAGAGCAATTGCAATTCGATCATTATGTCCACTAGAAAAGTTTATTATTTCTCATATGCTCACTGTATATGTAGTCATTTTAGATTTTGTATATATCATTCTTGTAATGTTGCATTATTTATATACTAGCAGTTTATGAATAGGTGTGATCATACTATCATTTGCAGAAAATGTCATCATGTAGATGACCTTTCTGTTGTGTCACAGATGCTGTAACTGTTTGTTATTATCATAGAGCTGAAGCTGAGTGAGAAGGACTTAATCAGGCTGTCCCTGTTTGAGCGTGGAGCAATGGAAGAACACCAGCACACCGTGTTCTCAAAGGAGAATGATAAAATTGATAAGAAAATAGAAACAACTTCAGAAAGGTACTTCCTGTTTTACTACCGTCTGATTTAGAAAGACGCTTAAATTCTGTTTTACTGCCGTCTGATTTAGAAAGACGCTTAAATTCTGTTTTACTTCCGTCTGATTTATAAAGACGCTTAAATTCTGTTTTACTACCGTCTGATTAAGAAAGACGCTTAAATTCTGTTTTACTGCCGTCTGATTTAGAAAGACACTTACAGGGCTTGAAGCTAACTTTTTATGTCACCAGTTCAGCCGGACTGATGGGGTATAATTTCAACCAGTCCGAATAAAAATTTACCAGCCCAACAGAGTTTTCCAGAAATAATTAAACATATTTCGTTAATGTTTTTAAAATGAAATTTAACTCGATATGCCTCAGACAATATTGTGACACTTAAATGTGGGATTTATATTTACGAATCAGATTCGTCCGATATCTACAGATCAAAGCATATACCAAATGTGTGTATAAAATTTCATAAGTATATTTTCCAAAGTGAAGCTTTAGAAAACTAACCAGTCCCATCAGACTGACTAAAACAAATGTCAGCCAGTCCACCAGACTTTCAACCAGTCACAGACTGACGGGTATATGTTAATTTCAAGCCCTGACTTAAATTCTGCTTTACTGCCATATGATTTAAAAAGACACTTAAATTCTGTTTTACTGCTGTCTGATTTAGAAAGATGCTTAAATTCTGTTTTACTGCTGTCTGATTTAGAAAGATGCTTAAATTCTGTTTTACTGCTGTCTGATTTAGAAAGACGCTTAAATTCTGTTTTACTGCTGTCTGATTTAGAAAGACGCTTAAATTCTGTTTTACTGCCGTCTGATTTAGAAAGACACTTAAATTCTGTTTTACTGCCATCTCATTTAGAAAGGCACTTCCTGTTCTAAGAATTAACCATTTCTGAGTTGAAAAGACTTTTCTTATTTTATATTGGAGTGAAAGCTATATGTGCTGTATTAAATTGGATTTTTTTCAATGTTGGAAATCAGAAGACCAAAAGTTTGTTAGTATGATAAACTATATAAAATGGTAATTTCTGACAAATTTGACAAATTATGAATTGGTATTTGACAAATTATGAATTGGTATTAAGAAAGTACAGGCCTGTTCAATGCAAGGGGAAAGCCTTGATATTCTAATGCATGATTTAATTAAGAAGGATTGATGTCTATGGTGGATGTGCACAAACGCGTGGGGAAAATATTATTAGAAACGTCACAGAGGAAGAGGATTTATTTACAAATATGTGGTCATGTTAAAAATGATTTTTATGAGATACATTATTAAATGAGAATATTGTTTCAATTTTTTTTTATTGGCTTTCTTTCCTAAATTAGCTGAATGCTGACCACATAACTGTCTTATTAACATACCACGTGCTATTTTCCCTGCAATTTTTTGATCTGAGCATAACTAACTACCCTTTAGTGTTTTACACATGATCTAGCAATTAATGCACTTAGTCAAACAGGTTCTTATTCTTATATCTACAGTCAATTAACTCGATTTCAAAACTTACTTTACACCATAGTTTTTCTTTCCGACGTGTGAAGAAGGCGTGCTCAGTGCATACGTTGTATATTATACAAATAAGGGCATAACTAATGATGTCTGAAAGTTAAATTAGTCAAAAATAAACTGAAAATTTTTGACCTATTCCTTTAATTCATCTGGGATGACATCAAATAATTTATGTTGCATAAGTTATTAATGTATATTGCCATTATAGATATATTAACAATGTTCAGAAATATAGAAATTTTGATAATTAGTACATATACACATATACCATCACAGTATTGTTCATCCCACTATTTTAAGATAAAAGTAATGATGTAAGTGTAATCAATATATATAACTTGGTACAGGTTGGACAAGGTAATAGAAGAACTGGATAATATAAAAGACAATGTGATGGCCAGAGAGAAGGTGGAGCCACCAGCCACAGCAAGGTCCACTTCACTGTGCAACATAGACCCCGAGGTGTACTCGGTCAGGTAAATAGACTCCCGCGTCTTATTTCTATCATACTCAGGTCAGGTAAATAGACCCCCGTGTCTTATTTCTAACATACTCAGGTCAGGTAAATAGACTCCCGCGTCTTATTTCTAACATACTCAGGTCAGGTAAATAGACTCCCGCGTCTTATTTCTAACATACTCAGGTCAGGTAAATAGACTCCCGCGTCTTATTTCTAACATACTCAGGTCAGGTAAATAGACTCCCGCGTCTTATTTCTAACATACTCAGGTCAGGTAAATAGACCCCCGCGTCTTATTTCTAACATACTCAGGTCAGGTAAATAGACTCCCGCGCCTTATTTCTAACATACTCAGGTCAGGTAAATAGACCCCCGTGTCTTATTTCTAACATACTCAGGTCAGGTAAATAGACTCCCGCGTCTTATTTCTAACATACTCAGGTCAGGTAAATAGACCCCCGTGTCTTATTTCTAACATACTCAGGTCAGGTAAATAGACTTCCACGTCTTATTTCTAACATACTCAGGTCAGGTAAATAGACTCCCGCGTCTTATTTCTAACATACTCAGGTCAGGTAAATAGACTCCCGCGTCTTATTTCTAACATACTCAGGTCAGGTAAATAGACTTCCGCATCTTATTTCTAACATACTCAGGTCAGGTAAATAGACTCCGCGTCTTATTTCTAACATACTCAGGTCAGGTAAATAGACTTCCGCGTCTTATTTCTAACATACTCAGGTCAGGTAAACAGACTCCCGCGTCTTATTTCTAACATACTTAGGTCAGGTAAATAGACTCCCGCGTCTTATTTCTAACATACTCAGGTCAGGTAAATAGACTCCCGCGTCTTATTTCTAACATACTCAGGTCAGGTAAATAGACTTCCGCATCTTATTTCTAACATACTCAGGTCAGGTAAATAGACCCCCATGTCTTATTTCTAACATACTCAGGTCAGGTAAATAGACTCCCGCGTCTTATTTCTAACATACTCAGGTCAGGTAAATAGACTCCCGCGTCTTATTTCTAACATACTCAGGTCAGGTAAATAGACTCCCGCGTCTTATTTCTAACATACTCAGGTCAGGTAAATAGACTCCCGCGCCTTATTTCTAACATGCTCAATACAATTTCTATTTATCTTGCAGTTGTAGTTTGCTATTTACAACAGGTACCGATCTACAAATTCATTGTTTGAAATGTTTTTACAGTGAGCTTTGATTTTCACCAGTAAAGACTTTAATATGTTTTACATCAAAAGACCTAATGTTTTGTCATTTTTAGAGATAGATTTCATTTTTGAAGGTATGAACAGCGACACTTTACACCAGCGTACTTCATGAAGCGTATTAGTGCTCAGTGAAAAGCATGCTGACGTGAAGCATTGCAATTCATACCTTCGTGTATTTTCATAACTGAAATTTAATTTTTAGAATAGATGTATTATGTTTATTTAAAGTTTCATACACACATGTTCTTATCTGCATCACATTCATAAGGAAATGGCTATCATTACAAATTGGTAAAGATATTGAAAGCAAAGTCATTGGAAATATAAATATATATTAACATGACATTAGGGAGAGTATTCATTTACATTGTCATACATCATCAACACACCCACACCCTATGTACCAATCGGATCACGTGCTCGTCTTTTCCTGTAACCGGTAAGAAGACTCGAACGTGGATCGGCGCAATAATTGCATCAAATCTATGCATTTCTTCGCCGGAAGCGCGCCTGTGGATGAGGTTAAAAGACCAGAACCGAATCCCTGTATAATGTGTTATTTATATTTTCGCCTCAGATTAATTTTGGTATCATTAACGTTTTATTCACTCTAATATATAAACATGTAAGTGGAAAATTATAGTGGTAGAATACCTTAGATATGTATGATATCTTAGATGCATTTGAAAACTCGCGTTTCATATTGTAACGTACGACTGTGACATCATAGTTGCATTTGTGTACACATGGCAACAGACTGATGGCGTCGATCCACATACGAGGTTCATTTGCGGTTACGGAAATAGCCGAGTAGTTTCGATTGCCTATGTACATGTATTATTATTACATATAAAATTGTGGTGTCACTTAAAATCTACATCATTCCAATGAATATTAGTGTATTTCCTCAATTTTCCCATTTGAAGATTGATATCTGACAGAAACTTTTGACTTTTGAAATAGGCTAATAGCTGCTTAGGAACACCCTGAACTAAAGAGTACAACATACGTGTAGGCTTAATATTGAAGTGCTATAAAAAGGATTAAAATTAAAATATAAGAAATGGCTTTCAGTTATTTAGCTCACCTGAGATGAAAGCTGAAGTGAGGTTTTCTGATTGCCTGTTGTCCATCATCTGTCTGTCCATCTGTTCACATTTTTTACTTCTTCTCCTGAACCACTGGGCCAATTTCAACCAATCTTGGCAAAAAGCATTCTTGGGTGAAGGGCTTTCAAGTTTGTTCAAATGAACGGCCATGCCCCCTTCAAAGGGGAGATAATCACAAAAATAGGGTGGGGTCATTAAAAAATCTTCTTCTTTAGAACCACTTTGCCAGAAGAGCTGAAATTTATATGAAATTTTCTTGAAATAGTGCAGATTCAAGTTTGTGAAAATCATGACCCCCAGGGGTGGGATGGGAGCACAATAGGGGATCAAAGTTTTACATACAAATATATAGGAAAAATCTTTTAAAATCTTCTTCTCAAGAACCACTGGGCTAGGAAAGTACAAATTTACACAGTAGCTTCCTGATATAGTGCAGATTCGAAGTTTGTTAAAATCATGGCCGTTGGGGGTAGGTTGGGGCCACAATAGGGATCAAAGTTTGAGGAGTAAAAACTGCTAAAAATTTACCAATTCTCAAAAATCTTCTTTTCTACAACTGCATAGGTGTAAGAAAAACTAAATGCATAGTGATGTAAAGCAAGGAGGCCTCTACCAAAACTGTAAATTTCATGATCACCGGTGTAGGAGTTCTGACCCCAGGGCGGGGCCAAACTTAGTATATAGTGTTTATGTGTAAAACACTTAAATAACATCTTCTTTAGTGCTATTGATACTAAATTGAAAGTAAATGGACATTTACATTGAGCAGATAGTCCTTTACTAAAATTGTAAATTTGAGAATCCCAGGGTATGAGTTTTAGTTTCATGGTGGGGCCAAAATGGCCAGTTATTAAATGTTTGAACAATAGAAATTTTTAACTTCTTCTTGATAACTACCATTCCAATTCTTTTCAAATTTGGTATGAAGCATATTTTGGGCAAGGGGGACATAGATTGTAAATTTCAGGACTCCTGCACCCCTGGGGCCTTAAGGGTTGGGCAAAAACTGCCAAAATTGACAAATTTTAAAAGAAATCTTCTTCTTTACAACTGCATATGCCGGCCTATACTTAAGAAAACTAAATGCATTGTGATATAGAACAGGAAGGCCTCTACCAAAATTGTAACTTTCAGGATCCCTGGGGTAGAGATTCTGACCCCAGGTTGGGACCAAACTTGGTATATATAGTGTATATGTGCAAAACATATACATGTACATGATATCTGCTTTAAATAATGCTATTGGTACTAATTTGAAACTAAATGGATATTTAGAAGGAGTAGGTAGTCCTTTACCAAAAATTTAAGTTTCATGATCCATGGGGTAAGGGTTTGGTTTCAGGGTGGTGTCATATTTTTTATAATGATTTCAAGGACTTCTTTAAGTTTGCTGATACTGTATAAAATCTAAATGCATATTTAGGAATAACAAAAAATGGATGTACAAAAAAATATGTATTTTGCAACCCAAGGGTTTTGACTCTAGGATGGGTCCGGATTAGTCATATCATTTAATGTTGATACACATATTATGTACATTGTAAAGCCTTTCATCAGTGTATGCACTTTTGAGGGCATTGAAATTTTAAGAACACATCTTGTTTAAGAACACATACTGTTGCTGAATATTAGAATTTAGCTTAGATGCTCAGAACAGGAAATTTTTTCTAGATTCCATAGCCCTTGGGAGTAGCGATACTTTTAACTAGTACTCAGGTGACCGATAAGCCTGTGGGTCTCTTGTTTCAATGTATGCCCCACAAAAAAGTACATGATGGGAAATCTTTCATTTTAGTTGAAATAAATAATGGTTCTGATATGGCAACTCTTGTGTAACTTTGAAGGGAAGTTCAAAAATCTCATTCCATTCAGTTTCATTTTTTTCTCTTTCTTTTCAAAGAGGTTGAGTTGAGGTTTTCTTTGTCTGTAGAAGAATTTTGTATAACATTACAATAGCTTTATGCAGAGTTGAAGATAATGTATCAATTTCTTTTGATAGGAAAACCCAGACCCAGTTGGAGATTGATGTGGACCAGTTGTCTAACTTTGTGAAAGAAAACATGCTTTCTTTAAATGCCTCAATAGTTCGTCTTGAAAAACTAGTATTTGCAGCCACAAAACAGCAGCAATTGGATATTACTCATGTCCAATCTACAGAATCTTGATTTACCAATCAGTGGTAGTTGTATCGGTGTCCATGACAAAAAATGTTCATTATGTACTTTGATGTTATAACATTTGATATTCAATAATCTGTACTTTAAGGAGGTGCTCTATATCATCATAATGGTTGACTTCCTTTTAAAACATGGATGAAAATATAAATATCAGCATTATTTGCCTATTCATTTAAAAAATCATTGCCTAGCTGAGTAGCTCTATATGGTAGCACGTCTAATGGTGAACTGTAGATCGTGGGTTCAAGTCTAGCAGGGGTTTTAAATTTTTTTTCAGATTGCTTTCAACTAAAACTGCATTTTTTGACTAAATAAAGTAAATTGGAAAGTCTTCAATTTCAGAATATTGTACATATAATCCTCCACTTTTCATCGATCCCTATCAAATTTCTCAGGTGTAGCATTCCTCCTTAAGCAAGACTGATTTCCTTTAGGAGTAGTTTTCTGCCTCAATTTTGATGATTTATTTTTATATTAAATTTATTTATTTACTTGTATATATGCCTTACATTTTAGACAAATTTATTGAAAACCAATGTTAAATACTTTTGATGTTTTATTCCAGAATTAGATGATTTTGTCTGTAAACTGTCTACAATAGAAACATGTGATAATACATGTATTCAAAATTTAGTAAGATCTGACTTTTTTTGCATTAACTTATGATGTGTATTTCATCTTAGCAATGTATGTGTATTATGTAACATGGGTTTTTGGTGCCTTTATCTGTTTCAGAGAGAGAGAGAGAGAGAAAGAGAGGGAGAGATTTGGGACTTACATGTAATAATTGTACATGATGGTTATGAAGAGTGTCACATCCTCAGAGAGAGAGAGAGAGAGAGAGAGAGAGAGAGAGAGAGAGAGAGAGAGAGAGAGACATCCTCAGATTTGTTTGTTGAGTACCTATCTGTGATAAACTTTGAATCTTAAGATATTATGTATAGTACATGCATGTTTGGAGGTTTTTTTATTGATGCATATCCATTAAATGTCCAAAAAAAAAAAATATCAAGTGATTATTGTAAAGTAGTATAGGTTTTGAGAATAACAGTGTTGTGAAAATATGATACTTTTAAAAACACTAAATGTATTATCTGCATGAAGATGTCTGTGATGTTAACTACAGGGTGTGATATTATCTCCAATTTGTAATTGGTTTTTTTTCACAATAGCATTATTCATACTTTGATCTGAGGACAATTAATATAGTAAATACTTCTTTAATGATATTGATTATAGAGCTACTGAAACAATGCATGGAGAGACATTGATTATACAGTAGAACCCTTTTGTAGAGACATTGATTATACAGTAGAACCCTTTTCATATGATGCTGTTTTAGTATGTATATATGTTTTTATAAACATAAAAACCATTTCTTAATAAATCAATGTAAATTTACCTCATTACATGTATTTACACAAAATTGGATATTTTTTTTTAAAAGTTGGTCAAACAAAATATACACATGATTTATCGAAAATGAATTTTGAGAGATTAATTCACAATTTTAAATACTCGAAGTTATTTGAAGTTTTAATTTGAATTTTAGTTATGGTCATTGTATCCCATCTGCTAAAATTATTACTGTAGAAATTCCTTTCTGAATTTTATACTCTTATATATCTGACTTTTTATGATTTTAGGAAGTTTCTTCAACTCCTTAAGCATAGGTCTAGGGCAAGATTAATCTTAGACATGTAGCTTGCAAGATGTATTTGTGATTTACGCAGCCTTGCAGCAATGTCTAAACTCCGTCCATTCAGTTGGTACAGGTTGGAATAGAACAGCTCATTTTGTTGTAACTTTATAATGAGATTGATTACATTGTATTTATACTATTAAATGCAATATTTTACTAACTTTATCATGTATTCTTTTCTTTATGAGCACAATTTGAGATGATATGTTATTGAGACAGTTTCTTGCTTGATTTCTGAACCCTTTACATATGATAAAACTAGTAACTAAAATTTCGTCAATTTACAAAACTGGGTGCCAGCTCGATATCTGCACTCCTTGCCTGCTACGCCCCAACTCACAACTGGTATTTCAATGCGAATATATACAGGTATCTAAATTTAGACTTGTGGTGAACACCACTAACTTTACCTGTTTGGAAACAAGTTAGTGATAATATTATATACATTAAATTTGAACAAGTTTAAAACTATGAAAAGTTGTTTGGACATCAAATGTGACCTTTTGCACCAAAAGTAAATTAAAGTGTGCCAACAATCTCCTATTTAAAAAAGGTCCATGGGCCACATTTAAAGATTTTCCTTATATATTCGTATGTAAAACTTTGATCCCTATTGTGGCCCCAACCTACCCCCAGGGCCATGATTTTTACAAACTTGAATCTGCACTATGCCAGGAAGCTTTCATGTAAATGTAAACTTCTATGGCCCAATGGTTCTTGAGAAGGTTTTTAAAGATTTTCCCTATACATTTGTATGTAAAACGTTGATCCTTCCTCCAGGGGGCATAATTTTGACAAACTTGAATCTACAATATGTCAGGAAGCTTTCATGTAAATCATTCTGGCCAAGTGATTCTCCACAAGAAGATTTTCCCTACTAGATATATTTGTATGTAAAACTCTGATCCCCTATTGTGGCCTCACCCTACCCTTTTTTTTTGGGGGGGGGGGGGGCATCATTTTAACTAACTTGAATCTGCACTATGTCACAAAGCTTTCATGTAAATTTTTCTGGCCCTGTGGTTTTTAAGATTTTCCCTATATATTTGTAAAGTTTTGATCCCCTATTGTGAACCTATCCTACCCACAGGGGCCATGACTTTAACAAACTTGAATCTGCACTATGTCAGGAAGATTTCATGTAAATTGGTAATTTCCTTGAGAAGAATATTTTCTCAGATTTTACATATATATTCGCATGAAAACTTTGATCCCCTACTGTGGCCCTAACCTACCCCTGGGGTCATGGTTTTAACAAACTTGAATTTCGACTATAGGAAACTTTCAAGTAAACTTCAGCTCTTCTGGCCCAGTGGTTCTTGAGAAAATCTCTAAATGACCCCACACTATACATTTTTGTGATTATCTCCCCTTTGAAGGGGGCATGGCCCTTCATTTGAACAAATTAGAATTCCCTTCACCAAAGGATGCTTTGTGCCAAGTTTGTTTGAAATTTGCCCAGTGGTTCTGGAGAAGATTGATTGAATATTGTTTAATGTCCCTCTCGAGAATATTTCACTCGTATGGAGACGTCACTATTGCCGGTGAAGGGCTGTAAAATTTAGACTATGCTCAGCGCTTATGGCCTTTGAGCAGGGAGGGATCTTTATTGTGCCACACCTGCTGTGAAACGGGACCTCAGTTTTTGTAGTCTCATCCGAAGGACAGCCCCATTAGAAGACTTTTAAAAGTCATCAATGTATTTTCACTTTTTTGTCATTTGAAAGGAGCGTGGCACATCATTTGAACAAACTTGAAAGCCCTTCACCAACAGATGCTTTGTGCCAAGTTTGGTTGAAATTGGCCCAGTAGTTCTGGAGAAGACTTTTAAACGTCGTCAATGGATTTTTACTATTATCCCCCCTTGGAAAGAGGTGTGGCCCTTCATTTGAACAAACTTGAATCCCCTTTACCAAAGGATGTTTTGTGCTAAGTTTGATTGAAATTGGTCCAGTTGTTCTGGAGAAGACTTTTAAAAGTCATCAATCTATTTTCATCATTTTGCTATTATCTCCCCTTGGAGAAGGGCGTGGCCCTTCATTTGAACAAACTTGAATCCCCTTTACCCAAGGATGTTTTATGTCAAGTTTGGTTAAAATTGGTCCAGTGGTTCTGGAGAGACTTTTAAAACTTCACTATTTTGTTATATTTCCCCTTGGAGAAGGTCGTGGCCCTTCATTTGAACAAACTTGAATCCACTTTACCCAAGGATGTTTTGTCAAATTTGTCAATGTATTTTCACTATTATCTCCCCTTGGAGAAGGGCATGGCCCTTCATTTGAACAAACTTCAATCCCCTTTACCCAAGAATGTTTTGAGCCAGTTTTGGTTGAAATTAGCCCAGTAGTTCTGGAGCTTTTTAAATGATGTTAATGTATTTTCACTATTTTGCTATTATCTCCTCTGGGAGAAGGGCATGACCCTTCATTAGAACAAACTTGCATCCCCTTACCCAAAGGATGCTTTGTACCACCAAGTTTGGTTCTGGAGAAGAAGTCAAAAATGTGAAAGTTTACAGACAAACGAACGATGGGTGATCAGAACTTGAGCTTTCAGCTCAGGTGAGCTGTAAACCTTTTGATCAGAAAATCAATGGGTATTATCTACTAGCCCTGAAAAACTAGCTAATATAAAAATTTCTGACAAAAGGTTCTCTGGCTTTCAGGATGTAACCATTCAACCTCAAAATCAATATAGGTCATCTACTAGTCAAAGCCAATCACAGCCCAGGATTCTCAAAAAATTGACCAGACAAAACTTGGGGAACCAGTCTAATGTACATGCCTGCAGTACAAAACTCACAAACAGCAGAAAGTATTTATGTACATGATGATTTATTGGACTCCATATAAGCTGCTGCAGAAATGAAGGGTCTAAATCATAAACTAACGCCATTCATACTCATATATAATTATTGCACATGACACTCAAAATTTTCAAGAACCTATCACACATCCAAGATTTTCAACAGACAAGCATTATTATATGCACAGTGTGTATATTCTACTGTATGATCTCCATAACGCTGTATCTCGCTACTGTTCATTACCTACACGTACACAATAGTCCTGATTTGTTAAAACCTATAATAATTTAAAATGTGCTATAGTATATTTACACACATGTAAAATGCAAAAAGAAAGTATATTTTGTCAAATGAAAAAGATAAAGGTGTAACTGCCATACAAAATTATATGTTGTTATACTTGTACAACCATACCAACTTTTTTTTATAAGTACTTAATCAATGATGGAGACCACTAAATAAGTACCCTATTGAACAACTAATAATTCTCTGATTGATGTTCTGAACATTAATATACAATATTACTTTAGTAAACTCTATCTGATATATACAAGTAACACAATGTGAGCAAATGTTAGAATTACTGCCAGAACAAGACGCCATTAATTTGGCACCTGCGACATCTACAATCTAGATACTGTGCTACATTCACACATCATTCAGTACTTCTGATATACACCACCGATGTTTGAAGAAAAAAAAAAGAAAACTCTGAAAAATTATGACTAGATAATGAATTACAAAGAAGAAATGACAGATCAACAAAAATTTTAAAGCTTAATGGATGTATTGTCAAATTCTGCAACAATCATTTTTCTGAATATTTAGGTTCAGTGGGACTTGAAGGCCTTATAAACTACTGGAGTCACTAATACTTGTCATCACAAACAGGACATATGGCTATGACATATACACAGTAAAGCTGTATAATAGACTTATTTTTCATCAGTAAAGTATATGTACTTACAGTACTCTTTTGATAAATTCAGGAATTTATAAAGAATTACAAACACCATATGCAATAAAAAAAAGTCCACAGGTATATATGTAGTTCTGTTAAATTGAGCACATATACCCAATGTTATCAGTCAATTTTTAAATTATGATATTGTCATTTTGAATATACTGACATGCCTGCTACATGTACATATTTATTTGCGGTTACAAAAGATTACCCTTAAAATATTGCCCTGATCAGTACGTTAATACTTGAAACATTTTCTATCACAAGTAAATGTTACTTGGTTTTATTTTACTTTCACACTTCAAATCTTTGTAGCAAAGGAACTGTTTAACAGCTGTGTTCTTCAAGAGAGTTTGAAAATGTGAATGGCTAGAATAAAATTGCAGTTCAATGGAAAAACACCCATTCATAAAATTCCCCCCAAAATACTCCATCCTAATAGTGAAATTTACCAGTTTATTTGTAAAGTCTCCATTATTACAGAACCTCTTGATGACCTACATGTAAATAAATTTATCCCTTGAACAGATACCCAATATCCAAAGTACCCAATAGTTGTTTCCCTTTCTTGAACTTGTGTTCAGTAATGCAGTAGGGGACCGAACATGCTACATACAGAAAGCCATGGAGAAACTAATGAGTATTCCAAGATAAAATAACCACAAAATTTCATATTTTTGCAACACATATAATTAACAGAATGTTTGTGAATTTGTGACAGTTAGTTTACTTTGTACCCTCTCGTGTTCAAAAGAATAAATTTTCCTTCATGCAAAATGAGTTCCGAACTCTGAAACTGCATTTAACAATGTAAATTCTGAGAGAGAAGTACTGTAATTGAGAACTGAACACCCATCAGTGAATGTTTGATCACAGTACAATGCTTTCCCTCACATACTGTACTTCTTTTGAATGAAATTTGACAATATCACTTGTTCAAAATATTCAATAAACATTCTAATTTCTTAGGCATTAATAAAATTACATCAAATGTAGTTCATGCAAATAAATATTTTTTGTACATAGCAATTAAAAATGAAAATGAATACAAGATGAAATGTAATAGTTGTAGATCACTCAACAGTAAAACATTGACCAATCACATCAAAACTTAATTTCTCGGTGTTATGTAACATTCCATAGCACTTGCATTTTCCCATGGTCACTAGATTGGTATAGTAAAGGCTTTAGAAGCTGCCATCTCTTGTAGGAGCAGAGTCGAGACTTGTCCGAGTCCTAATTATCACTGCTGGGACAAATCTTTTGTAGACATTCCGGGACTCTACTTGGCCAGCTCTGGCTGTCTCCTCCTGTCACCCTTCCTAATCATCTGATAACACACTGTCCGACAGTTGGGAGACACTGTCAATGCATGAATGGTACACTAACACACACACACATGTAAACAAGGAACAGGTTACACTTGTGATGGAGCTGGAATTACACGGATGATGATCCAACATCATGCTTCATGCTATCACGTATCTGTGTTTTCTACAACAAAATACATGCTATTGTTAAAGTACATCCAGGCAAGTTGCATGTAAGTAAGGATTTTCTATATACAGAAACTGTATGAAACGTCTCGATTGAAACAATGCTGGAGTTCCATTAAACACACAATGTCTGCAGGTGCTTTTCCCCAGCAGTGTGACTTGACTCAGCAGGACTTAAAAGTTAAATAAAGGCACATTCACCTACACAGTGCACTAACCAAGTAACTTTCTTCTTTGACTTTCCAATATTTCATAATGTACTATATGCACAAACTTTGCCTACTATATCTATGGCTAAGAAGTTTTTGATTAGTGGGTCACAGTCCAAGGTCACTAGGTCAAAAGTCTTGGTACCAAAACAAAGGTCTCTTTACGAGACATCTATATGTGAGATATCAAAACCTATTGCCCGTGGTTCAAAAGATATGAGGAATCAATATTTGAAATATCATTACCCTATCCCCCTCGGTTCAAAAGATTTACACCAGGTTAAAGTTTTTCCTTCGAGTATGATGCAGATGCCAACACAGGGGTCATGACAATAGCCCTCAACACAGTCATCTCCGCAAGCTAAAAATGTCTGTGGTAAATGATTAATTTTTAATTCCTTTACACAATAAAATGCTTTTTTTTTGTTGTTCCATTGGGTAATGAAGGCAACAAGCATTGCAGAAAAAAATTCATAAACCACACAAGCGGGTTATATAATGATTGCTATCTTTCATCACCCGATGAAACAACATAGAAAGACATTTTATTGTTTATATTTATAATTTTATGTATTTCTTAAAAGATAAAAACTAAATTTAAGTACTAAAATATCATATGGTTGACCCATTTACGTTAAACAGAGCAGTTAATGCATCCTTTGACCTTGATGATGCTCCATATTTGGTAATGATTATGTGGACAGGTGGTACTAAAAAACCGGATCAAACTAGTTCGCAACAAACATGCATTTATTGTCTAGTGAAAAGATTCAGTGAATGTAAATATATTTAGATAAAGAGAAAGTTTATCTAACTTTACCAAGAGATTTGAATGAAAATACTATGTCTTTAAAAAGTAGTTTTATAAAACATGCTCTTCCCATGGACTTCAATGTAAAATTCAAGATGAAATAAAACAAGAAGTAATCAAAATTTTGCAAATTCCTATGGTGGATGATTTTTATTTGATATATCCTTCATTACTACATCATAATTACCGAAATCATACTATCCATTCATTAGGTATGTAATATGATTGTTAGACATTGAATACCCTAATGTCATGGCGATAAGCTCATCTATCCCTAGAACCAGACATCTGGTTTGATGACACTAAAGTCATGGCAATAAGCTCATCTATCCCTAGAACCAGACATCTGGTTTGATGACAGTTTCATGCTTTTTGGTCTCATAGTATTCAATCTATATAGTTAACAGGAGTTGGGAAAACTTT
This sequence comes from Ostrea edulis, assembly GCF_947568905.1. Taxonomy (NCBI): domain Eukaryota; kingdom Metazoa; phylum Mollusca; class Bivalvia; order Ostreida; family Ostreidae; genus Ostrea; species Ostrea edulis. Next base: position 24,251,846 of record NC_079167.1, on the reverse strand, counting down.
TTTCTATATTGAACCCTCCTTACCTAAGGATACTTTGGACCTAGTTTAATTGTTAAAACTATGAAAAGTTCTTGACAAAGAGGGCAACAAAAGACAAATTTTGATCAGCTAAGTTCATCCAGGTGACTTAAAACTGAATGAACAGATAAAAATTTTAAATACCCCCATTTGGCAGGAGCGTGAAAATTGTTTAGCAGGCATTACTTGACATTCATGCAATAAAATAAAAGTTCTGCATTAATATCGGACATTCATTATTCAATACTTTACCACTTGATTTCATTCTATATTGATTATTCCTGAAATACAAGTATAACAGGAAAATATCACATCATAGTTTAACAGAAGCTTCTTCTGCAAATTAGTCATCTGACCATGTAAACTTTATTTCAAAGGTACTACTTAGGCAGGGTACCTTTTGTTTTGTTTGCAGATTCTATAATTTGAAGAAGACAACGTCCAAACTCCTCAATAACCATTCTCTCCTGTACCACTGGTGGCATCTTCAGTCTCTCGGCTTCTTCTGCCTGGGCTAGAAGACAGGCGCAAGTGGCTTCAGCAACATCCGAGGTTAAAAACGTGTAGGGCAACCTGGGAATGAAAAACACAATTAACTTTTAGATTTGATTCATGTCAAATCAACAAATGAATGTATGCAAAACATACTGGAGTCCCAATAGTTTACTCCATTTCTCATGAAATATGTGGTTTTATATGTATCAAAATTATTATTCGTTTCAAGAAGGAACACAAAACTTCACAAACACCATTTATCTCCGAGATGTTTACATTTCCAGTTGTAAACACATGAATTATACATGTGTCACAAGAGTTGTCAGAAGAAAATACAGCTGACCAGAGAACATGATTCTACTTGCCCTTATCACCCTTGATAGCTCAGGTTGAAGTTTTTGAAAAGCAGCCCAAAGTTCAAAGTAAGTCAAAAGCTTGGTACCAAATGAAATTCTGCCGCTAAATCAAAACAAATCAACCCCATGAAATTCAACTCCCATTACATACTGTCAAACTAAAAGATTTCCATTCACAACAAAACTGTGAACCTTTTTCAATACTTGTAACGACAAGGAAATTTTTAATATTTACCTTTCCCCTGTAGCTGTGGCCAGAGGTCGCCTTGATGGAATTCCGGATATCTGCGAGGACAGTTTGGTCTTTGCTGCTGTCTGTTGTTGAACTCTAACCTCTGCTGCATCTGCCAAATGCATCAAGGTCTTTCTTTCTGGACTCTCCTCAAAATTTTTACATCCAACACACTTGCATGAACTTGAGCACATAATTTTTGCCTGAAAAACAAAATTTACAGAAATTATGTTTAATTCCGTAAGAGCAGTCTTAATTTCACTTAATTGTAGGTCTGGGACAATTTGGTGCCACATAAAAAGACAAGAGGCCCATGGGACTAGAATCGCTCTTCTGATACATTGCAAAACAGGCAAAAATTCTCACTAACCAAGATTCATCAATTAACAAAGTTTGATGATGTTAAGTCAAAAAGTACCTAAAAATTTATATGTAACTGATATAAACATCAAATTTCAAAAGTAGGTCACAGTGACCAACTTTTTGGTCGACACACTCTGAAGACTCAAGACCCATCAACTGACAAAGTTTGATGAATGTAAGTCAAATAGTATCTGAAATATTAAAATATAGCCGTCAAATTCCAAAAGTAGGTCACAGTGACCTACTTTTTGGTCAACAAACTATGAAGACTCAAGAAGCATCAATTGACAAAGTTTGATGATCCTAGCTTTCATAGTGTCCAAAATATGCATCTAAAATTGAAAATGTGAAAATTGAATGTCTGCAAAATTCAAAAAGTGGGTCACTGTGACCTACTTTTTTTTAATAAATATGTTTCGAGGCCTCTAGACGCATCAACCTACAAGGTTTGATGATTCTAAACCTCTCGGTATCTGAAATAACAACCTAAAATGTATTCATAAATGATCAGCCATAAAATTCAGAAAGTACGGCATGGTGACATACTTTTCACATGACGCAGTTCAAGGTCCCATGATCCATCAACTGACAACTTTTGATGATCATAGGTTCAAAAGTGTCCAAGATATGCATCAAAATCCATTTAATAATAATTACCTGCGAAATTCAAAAAGTAGGTCATCATGACCTACTTTTGAGACAATATGATATTAGGTCCTAAGATGCATCAACTGACAAAATTTGATGATCCTAGTCCTTATACTAAGCAAAATATCAAAGTTTTAACAAAACACAATTTAAGGTCAAATTTGAAGTGACCTTGAGACCACACCCTTTGCCTCAGGATGATGCCTTGAATAACTTTTTATCTACAACCTATCCTCATCCTTAAGCATAAGTTTGGTGATAATTTGCCCAGTGGTTCTTGAGAAGAAGATTTTTTAGCAACCACTACTTTTGTTTGCATTTTCCTAATTATCTCCCCTTGTTAAAGGGTCACAAGCCTAGATTTAGTACAAATGAAAGTCCTTGGGCCAAGGATACCCTGTGACAAATTTGACAAAAATTGGCCATGGGGTTCTTGAGATATAGCCCTTTTCCCAAAAAGTTGACGCACACCGCACACCAGACATATGGCCATATGATTAGCTCTTTGAGCTTTCGGCTCAGAAGAGCTAAAAAGTGATGATCTTAACAAGAGGCCCACGAGCCAAATCGCTCACCTGAGTCACCTTGGTCCATATCAGAAGACTTTCCATATATATTTGCATGTAAAACCGTAGTCCCTACTATGGCCCCAACCTACCCCTAGAGGTCATGGTTTTAGCAAACTTGAATCTACACTATGTCAGAAAGCTTTCATGTAAATGTCAATTTCTTTGGCCCAATGGTTCTTGAGAAGAAGATATTTCCTGTATATTTGTATGTAAAACTTTGATCCCCCCTTGTGGCCCCATCCTACCCCCAGGGGCCATGATTTGAACAAACTTGAATCTGCACTATGTCAGAAAGCTTTCATGTAAATATCAGCTTTTCTGGCTCAGTGGCTGTTGAATCTACACTATGTCAGAAAGCTTTCATGTAAATGTCAATTTCTTTGGCCCAATGGTTCTTGAGAAGAAGATTTTTCCTATATATTTGTATGTAAAACTTTCATCCCCTATTGTGGCCCCATCCGACCCCCGGGGCCATGATTTTAACAATTTAGAATCTGCACTATATCAGGAAGCTTTCATATAAATCTCAGCTTTTCTGGCTCAGTGGTTCTTGAGAAGAAGATTTTTTAATGACCCTACTCCAGGGGTCGAAATTAGCGAGAAATACTCGCAAAATGCGAGTACATGTGAAAAATAGCGAGTAAAAATAATGGACACTCGGAAATCTTAGCGAGTGGTGATTTACAAACTATGATCGTATCGTATCCGTTTTATACGGTGATGCGCTATTCGCTTTTCTCAAACTTGCACTCTGAATCATACAAACGCTTACATGAACGACCGATTTCAATAACCGTTTTTATCCGGATTTTTCTTTTATGATTTTTTAAGAAACTCGGAGTCAAACAAATGCTTTAGAGATTGGACATCGCATATCGACATGTGCCACGAGTCCTGTTCACCTATAGGGGTGATTAAATTGAATAATTCCAAGTATGACGTTTTTGTTATTCATTTATCTACAAAAAAATATCGGAATCTATGTTTTACCAAGTCTTCCGGTAGTTATTTTTATCAGAATCATGAGAATGTCATTGTCATATTGAGGTCGGGTTGTAGTGACGACACGGGTGTATTTCTCACCGCGTAGACGATTATCAAAAAAGTCATAGGACTCGTGATCGTGCTGCTTATAAAGCCATGAGTCCTGTATTCGCTTTAAAAAATCACTAGTGACAACCCTGATGTGGCATGAAATTGGAAGACTGGATCTAGACCTGCGGTAAACAAGTCGTGGATTAGACTGTTAGAGGTGCGATAATCAAGAGACCTAGCTTTAGACATTGCACCATATGACTTACGTAACTTAGTGTCTTGTCCAAACGCTGCCTGTTGACCCACTAGGCTCAGTAATGATTGGGAAAATCACTGATTGAAAATATATATATATAAAAAGAGCACTGCTTCATTATTTTCATTTTAGCTTGTAGGTTTTCATTTTAGCCTGTGGATTTTTTAGCCTGTGGTAGAAAAAGTTAATTTCGACCCCTGTACTCTATTTTTACCTTTTCTTGTTTATCTCCCCTTGGAAGGTGGCCTTGCCCTTTATTTTAACAATTCAGAATTTCCTTTACCTAAGGATGCTTTTGGCCAACTTTGGTTGAAATTGGCCCAGTGGTTTTTGAGAAGAAGTAAAAAATGTTAAAAGTTTACAGACGGACGGACGCCGGACTACGGGTGATCAGAAAAGCTCACTTGAGCTTTTAGCTCAGGTGAGCTAAAAATGTGACCTTAAAAAATTAGCTGCAATAATGTAGCCCTCTCTGATTTTTTTTTTTTTTTTTTTTTTAGGGAGAGGGCTACAACTCCTTAGGATCTCCGTAATGGTGCAAATGCGGGAGTGATTCACTCCCGCAACATTTGCGCTCATTCTAAACATTTCCTGACTTTCTTTACGTAAATTAAATGATATTCTATGTTTCTTAGTCAATATATAAATTTACAACCTGCAACTTTAGATTTGTGAGGCTCTATTCTACCGTTTTCAACAATTTCGATAAATTCCAATTTCTCGATTCATATTTGTGCGCCATGTTTGATGTACTGAAGTTTCAACTTCCGGTTGTCAAGTCATTTGCATATGCCATATAAGGTAGTATTTACATCAATGGACAAGTATGGAGGCGAAAGCTATTTCGTCGGTATTGAAAAGGTTTGAATTTAATATCAAGTTAAAAACCGAACAGCAGAGTGTAAATTCTTTCTGCAACAATATGATTTTCCTTTCTTTGTCGAAGTGGCTCGAGTAACTACATTTTCGCGCTGATTGTCAATGTTTAGGCTTTTCATTAGATCCACCTACGAGATCTCGCGATAACAAGCATGGCGGAGCAGACGAAGAATTTTGCATGCTGTACATTATATTTAATGAAAAACACCTTTATTAGACAAGCCCGAGCACAAAGTTGGTACTCTTTTTGGTGTAAACAACATTTGGGACTAATACACAGAGTTTATTGTCGGTTATTCATAAAATTATTTTGCACCATTACGGAGATCCTATGGAATTGTAGCCCTATCCCGAAAACGTCAGAATAAAAAAAATTTGGATAGGGCTACATTATTGCAGCTATTAAAAAATATGTCAGTGGATTCAACATGTACTTCACAATGAAATAAACATCATATGCATAATAAATTCATTACTGAATATTATACATGTTGCAGTCATAGTATTCAGCCAAGACATCTACCACATCTTTATTGACTTCAACAAAGCATAACACGAGGCACTGTGCAATACCATGCAGAAGTACAACATGGGCAGGAAGCTGATCAATAACACCACACAGCTACAAAGGCCAAGCAGCTCGGTACTTGGTGAGGGCACAGTAGGAGACTGGTTTCATACATCCGTTGGAGTCCACCAAGGTTGCTTCCTCTCTCCAATATTGTTCAATATCTTCCTGGAGCACATAATGACAGATGTCCTTGAAAATCATCATGGATCAGTCGGCATTGGGGGAGGAATTGTCACAAACTTGAGGTTTGCTGACGATATAAATGGGCTGACTGGAAATGAAGAACTTGTCAACCTGGTGAACCTTCTGCACAAAACATCATTCAGACATGGCATGGAAATCAGTGCCAAAAAGACAAAACTGATGACAAACAGCACAAAACCAACAGAGAACAAAATCACAGGAAGTGGACAAGAACTGAAAACCGTGACACAGTTCTAGTATCTCAGAGCCACCATCATCAACAGCACAATGAGCAGCATCGCTAGCCACAGCACAGCTAGCCAATAGCACAGCGAGCAGCAATGCTAGTCAACAGCACAGCAAGCAGCAACGCTAGCAAACAGCACAGCGAGCAGTAACACTAGCCAACAGCACAGCGAGCAGCAATGCTAGCGAACAGCACAGCTAGCCAACAGCACAGGAAGAAGCAACGCTAGCCAACAGCAGTGAGCAGCAATGCTAGCAAACAGCACAGTGAGCAGCAATGCTAGCAAACAGCACAGCAAGCATTAATGCTAGCCAACAGCACAGCAGCGTTAGCCAACAGCACAGCAACTCCAGCCAACAGCACAGCGAGCAGCAACGCTAGCAAACAGCACAGCAGCGTTAGCCAACAGCACAGCAACGCTAGCTAACAGCACAGTGAGCAGCAACAATAGCCAACAGCACAGGGAGGAGTAGTGCTAGCCAACAGCACAGCTAGCAGTAACGCTTGCAAACAGCACAGCAGCGTTAGCCAACAGCACAGCAACGCTAGCTAACAGTACAGCGAGCAGCAACACTAGCCAACAGCACAGAGAGGAGTAGCGCTAGCCAACAGTACAGCTAGCAGCAATGCTAGCCAACAGCACAGCGAGTAACACCGCTAGTAAACAGCAGAGAGGAGTAGCGCTAGCCAACAGCACAGTGAGCAGCACCACTAGCTAAGCTGAAACCCATCTGGAAAGACAAAAATATCTTCCTCACTTCTGAACTGAAATTACTTCATGCATTTTTCTCTATGCATGCGAGTCATGGACACTAACAAGAGAACTACAAAAGGAAACCCTGAAAATGGAGATAAGATGCTTCAAAAAAGCTTTGCATCTCATACATGGATCACATCACAAATGAGAAAGTGCGAAGAATGATCAACCAGCACGTCCAAAACCTAGAAAGACCTTAAAAAGAAAGCTTCGGTGATATGGCTCTGTGACAAGAGCTAGCAGACTATCAAAGATCATTATCCAAGATAATAGTCCTGGGAGGGAAGAGAGGTAGAAGATGAAATGATGGAGGAACAACATAGCCGAATGGACAGAGAAATTTTTTTGTCACATCTCAAACCCTTGCTGAGGGTTGTCAGAGGTGGAGACAGTTGATGCAGTGTTCATCAAAGCAGTGCTCCATGACCCCATACAGAGGTTAAAGGATCATGCCAAGCCAAGTCATAGTGTCAGCTAAAAACATTACTCCTGCAGAAATCATAATTGCATATTGATTTGATTCAGTGTAGTAGCCCTGCTACTCTTGAAAAGGTAATTTTCTTCTTCAAAATTTCCTTTGTATTCTCATGTAAAACTTTCAATCCCTACTGAAGCTCAACCCTAGTCAAATATGAAACAGCACTACATTAGAATGACTTGTATATTATCTGACTATCATGGCCAGTGGATCTCGATAAGAACATTTTCAAAGATTACATATACAGTATTCCAATGGCAAACTTTGATACCTTATTGAGGCCCCACCCTACCATCAAGGGCCATGATTTGAACTATTTTGAATCTTCACTCATTATGGAAGCCTTCACATTCTAGTTCAGTGGTAACCATCTTTGCTAGATTTTAATCATCTTCCCTTTGTAAAGTGTGTGACCCTTCTTCTAAATAATTTTTTATCCCTTTTACTCAAGGATGTTTTATGACAGGCTTGGCTGAAATTGGTTCTGTGGTTCTGGAGAAAAGGGATATGAAGCAACAGAATACCCCCCCCCCCCCCCCCACTCCCTTCCAGGTCAGAATTTCTTCCCCAGGGGATATGAAATCTGAAACTTTTGTAGACTTTGATTCGTACTTTTTCTAAATATGCATTTACAGTAAATCACATTTTTTCGTGAGAATTTCTTTCAGCAAAATAATGGCATTGTATTTTTTTGGCAAGATACACTACCCACAATTAATAAGTATACGGAGCGGAGTTAATAAGTATAGTGAGCGGAGTTAATAAGTATAGTGAGAGGAGTTTCTATAAAATCCATGAGTTGTTCACTGTGTACTCTGTAGTCAACATACAATAATCTGTCTCAAATAATACTAAAATCTAAGATATGCAATATAGTTATGGTTCAAAATTCAAAATAAAAGACTTTCCAGAAGCCATAGGTCACCCGAGTGACTCGCGCAACCTAAAATTCCTACTACTCCAATGGTATACATGTGCAAGAAAAAGTAAACACAGGTTTTACGTTCTCACAACTTTCGAAGTTAGTCATGCTGCGATTGGCTAAATCAGTTACATTTGTACATGATTATTTATTACCTCGGGTCATCAGAATGTGATCTTCAATGTGATCATATGTTGTTTGATGTACAGGTAAGTGTAACAGATCTACCATCAAATTTTATTTTGATCACATATCACTACCCCCATTTTCACATACATTATCATTTGTGTCATTTTACAAGTACTCATACTGTAATATTGAACTCAAAATTCTGCAGACAACACCCTCTACTTTCTACATATTTTGCAAAAACTATGAAAATTCATCATTAAATATCAACAGTCTCTCACTTGTATATGACATTCAAAAGTTATAGACATCAGCAGTTTTTGCCAGACAGATGGGTGGAAATCATACATACAAACATGTAATAATGGCCCTGAATCTTTGATAAAATGATACAGTGTAGCTACCTGCATTCATAGCGAGACATCTTCAGCCATTTTGCATATAAAACTGCCTCTCAATAAACACAAATGTGTGGTTCCGAAATTCCAGATACACTAGGCTTGAAAAAAATCCATATGCAAGTTTCAAAATCTAGATTTAGTTTTGCTGTAATAAAATACACCATTCATCTTGTACATTAAAAAAAAAATAACTTGGATGAAAACTGCAGGCAGACATACAACCAAAACGCAATATGCCCTGACCTTCAATTTCAGAGAGCTTAAAAAATGACTAATGACGTCAGCTGGAGAACACAGATTAAAAGAAATACAAGATCAAGAATCTATATATGTTATCACACTATTGAGTAAAACTTATTACCTCATAGCATTCACAATAATTCTTCAGACATCCAGATCGTTTACAGTTACATCCCTTGTTGTGCCTGCGGTCTCTTTCACCATCTCTTCCTTTACCTGTGCAAGGAAATATTTCTTTACAAAGAATCCACAGTGCACGGGCTAGTATTCCAGCAAAAACAAGGGGAGGGGAAGCCTAACAACTTTTGAATGGGTGAAAATCTTACATGAAAATTGGCTCCTGAGAAAGTAATGATAAATACCTGGAATCTGTTGATTTACTTACCAATCTTTGGATGGAAAGCCATAGGATTTCTATCCAGACAGGACTTGATCGCCCGGGACCGTTCCTCTTCATGGTCCAAATTGTTGGCACAGTTATTGCAGTTACAGTTATGACAAAATTCTCCATTGGCAAAACAGTCACAGTATCTAAATAAAGTTTTCACAGTCCAGTCACATTAGGACATTACGATTAATGCTGCTGTACTAGAGTTTAACCCAACATAGAACTGTCCCAACATAGACAATGCCTTTGGCTAAACCATATCTTCAGCTCAATGTTTAAACTATTCAATGCCTAATGTTTTAATAATTGCTTTCAGAGAGTGAATCTATAACTAATAAATGGGATTATAATCATGAAAATAATTGAGAAGGAGGGATAACAGAAAAAAGTACATTTTATGACATGCATTATATGCAGCAAATTTTTTTATGTAGTCATGGAGAAAAGAGGGGGGACACGATTAAGCTAAGGGCTGTTCCAGAAATTATCAAATGGGGGGGTCGGGCGGCAAATGATATTTTTTTGTGTGGGTGGTCGTATTTTTTCATATTTTATTTGGTCCGTGGTTGGACTGTTAAAAAAATATTTATTATGGGTAGTGGGTAGTTTCTATTGTTTTATTTTGTGCCACGTGGGTGTTGAGTTTTCAGAATATTTTTATTGTCGCTCTTGTCGTGTTGGTTACAAAACGTCGGAGGGAAAATTGAAAACGTGCTTTCGAAATCGGAAATCCGAAGTAACATAGAACTATTCAAGTTGTCGCTCTTTGCAGCACATAACTTTCCATTACGGCACTCTTCAAATTAGAGGCGCGTTTAGTAGGGTCCCTTTGGACGTGATGGCAGCGAACTCTGTTCTGTAGATTATTACAGTTTACAGTGCATAGATTTTGGGAATATTTTGAAACCAATAGGTATTCCGTTTTCTAATAAAAATAGGCAAACCTTAGTTGATTTATACGAGGGTACCGATGCGTTATATTTATCAGTCAGTGTGATGGTGATATAGAGGCCTCCGGGCCCGGGCTCCATTAGAAGACGAACGATTCGTGGAAAAACATATCCATACCCATTTCATGATAATAGCATCGTTTGGACTCCCAATCTTTCCAACATTCCCGCCATAGATGCCTTTGATTGTTGATGTGACATCATGTCTTCAGAACTACTGTGATACAATGTCGCACAGGCATTACCGCGTCATTGACTAGAATGTTTGTCCCGAAAACCTCGCGAGATTTGTACCGTTTTCATTTTTAAAAATATTTTTGTGGTTAGTTTTTTTTTTTATTAGATGGGTCATTGTAAAATGAGTTGATCAATTTGATGGGTCATGGGGTAATTTTTTAGTTTTTTTTATGGGTGCTTGGTATATACAAAAGGTGCCTCCTGACCCCCCCCCCCCCCCCCCCCCCCCATGTATTTATTTCTGGAATAGCCCTAATTCAAACACATGTGGAGTAAGAAATGTGAAATTGCCAATTTAGTGCAATACTATTAGTGCTAATATATGATTGTGCCAAAGAGCCTACAATTGCTCTAAATAAATACACATTCTAATTATGTCACAACTCATCTTAAGATTCTGATTATGTGTACAAAACATGCGGGTCAATATTCTGATTCTGTCTACAAAACATGCAGGTCAATATTTTGATTATGTCTACAAAACATGCCGGTCAATATTCTGATTCTGTCTACAAAACATGCGGGTCAATATTCTGATTCTGTCTACAAAACATGCGGGTCAATATTCTGATTGTCTACAAAACATTCAGGTCAATATTCTGATTCTGTCTACAAAACATGCAGGTCAATTTGAGAGCATCAGGGTGTGAGCATTTTGTCTCTAGTTAATATGCGTCATTTCCTGTACATGTATGTCCATTTTTTGGTGTATGTTACGCGAGTATTAGCCTGTTAATATACAAGTAATTTGTACATAATGTACATAAGTTTATGACCATGTCTGTGGATTATTTGCTGGTAAATTATCTTCGTTTAAATATCTAATATTTGTGGTATGTTTGTATCAACATTGCCCCCAGTGTAATGAGTAGAGATTGGGAACAAATGCTAACGAATCCAAACTGCTATACGTCTGATATCTACATGTAGCTGGTAAAAGTATCATTTCTGTACATTCATATTTTTGACGCTGATCGTGAGTTATCTCAGTTGCGACAGCGCCAAATGTAAATACCGCAAACATTAACTTCATTACTTACAGCTTTAAGCACTGAGACTTGGTGCAGTTACAGGATTTTCTGGCATTATAACTTGATTACTTACAGCTTTAAGCACTGTGACTTGGTGCAGTTACAGGACTTTCTGGTATTATAACTTGATTACTTACAGTTTTAAGCACTGTGACTTGGTGCAATTACAGGGCTTTCTGGGCCGTGCTCCAGTTGCCTCTATTGCTGAGCTGAAAAGAGAATTTAACATTGAATTTAAATTTTAAAAAAAAGATTTTTCTAACATTTTCTTCCCAATAAACTTCATGTCAACCAAAATTAATTTCTTGTTAGTCACGTGCATTTTTTTTTAGCAAGAGGCACATGGGCCACATCGCTCACCTGAGCAGCAGTTCATAGCGATAAACAAGCTTGAACAACAATATCATTTTACAAGCAGCGCTTGGTTCAGAAAAACCTTTTCAAACGTAACGGCTAAATATTTATTAATTATCAAACTTAATTATTAAACTTGCCAACAAATTCATTAATTACCATATGCTCTTGTTGACGAGTATGGTCTTTAATATTAACAAATATCTAAGGATGCTTTGTGCCAAGTTTGGTTCTCTATACATTAGCATGTAAAACTTTTGATCCCCTATTGTGGCCCCCTCTTAACCAAAGGGGTCATGATTTTTACAAACTTAAATCTCCACTTTGTTAGGAAGCTTTCATGTAAAGTTCAGCTCTTCTGGCCCAGTGGTTCTTGAAAAGAGAATTTTTAAATGATCCCACCCTATATTTGCATTTCTGTGATTATCTCCCTTTGAATGGGGCATGGGCGCTCATTTCAACATACTTGAATCCCCTTCAGCCAAGAATGATTTGTTCAAAGTTTCATTGAAATTGGTCCATTGGTTCTGGAGAAGATTTTCCAATATATCTGCATGTAAAACTTTTAATTCCCTAATGTGGCCCCATCCTACCCCTTGAGGGGGGGGGGGGGGGGGGGGGGGGGGGGCATGATCTGAACAAATTTGAATCTACTCTATATCAGGAAGCTTTCAGGTAAATTTCCACTCTTCTGGCCCAGTGGTTCTTGAGAAGATTTTTAAAATGACCCCGCCCTATATTTGCATTTTTGTGATTATCTCCCCTTTAAAGGGTGCATGGCCCTTCATTTGAACATTCTTGAAAGCCCTTCATCCAAGGATGCTTTATGCCAAGTTACGTTGAAATTGGACCAATGGTTCTGGAGAAGATGAAAATGTGAAAAGTTTACAAGGATAACAATGATGCCAAGTCAGAAAACGGAAAGTTTTGATCAGAAAAGCTCAGCCTTTGGCTCAGATGAGCTAAACACTAACCAAATAATGAGACAAAATGTATTTGTGAAACACTGATGCTCCCGGATTACAACAAAAAGGAACCAGGTCAAAAAGGTCAAGGTCAAAGATTTTGGTGTCCATAGAAAGGTCTTGCAACAAGAAATACACATACCAAATGTGAAAGCTTTACCTCTTATGGTGTAAAAGATATGACCAAGGTTAAAGATTTTTGCTACAGACAGACGAACAGGCCAAAAAACTACATGCCCCTGAATCTTCGATTCTGAGATATTGTAAATTTGAAGCCATAGTCAATATTGGCAAACTATTGGTATAGATATGATAGGTCTAAATCTATGACTGGATACATACTAAACACATGTAGATATTCTTATCCAAGTATTTGGAAATTTTGTTTACTTTCTCATTCACTCTAAAATAGCTTTGAACAACATAATGTTACCTGAATTTTGAATTTATTTTGATCAGCCTTTTCAAGAAGCACAATGAAGAAGATAAATTTGAAGTGTACGGAGTAGATGACAACTGGATGATTTATTTTTTTTTTTTTTGGTTCTTCATTACAACATTATGGCCTAGAGAGGGTTCTAGTTTGTATAAGTCATTATATAATGTCATTGGGGCACATTAACCATGATAGTTTGGATATCAAAAGTCTTAATCTCGATACATACTATGTACATTTATTAAAGAAGATGTTACTTTAAAAATGTTTGACACAAAACACTATATGCAAAGGTCAAATTTGGCCCTGCCCTAGAGTCAGAATCTCTACCCTGGGGATCATGAAATTTAGTTTTGGTAAAGGTCTCCCTGTTCTATATGATAATGCATTTAGTTTTTCTTACAGATGTGCGGTTTTTACAGAAGTAAAGAAATTAGTAAATTTTTGTCACGTTTTGTCTTGCCCCTAAGGTTCTGAGGGTGCAGGAGTCCTGAAATTTACAATTTATGTCCCCATTGTAAAGACGCTTCACATGAAATTTGAAAAGAATTGCATTATCAATACAGACCAATAGCAATAGGTCAAATGAGTGACCCAGGTAAGGGCTGTTCCAGAAATGATCAAATGGGGGGGGGGGGGGGGGGGGGTCGGGCGGCAAATGATATTTTTTTGTGTGGGTGGTCGTATTTTTTCATATTTTAATTGGTCCGTGGTTGGACTGTTAAAAAAATATTTATTATGGGTAGTGGGTAGTTTCTATTGTTTTATTTTGTGCCACGTGGGTGTTGAGTTTTCAGAATATTTTTATTGTCACTCTTGTTGTGTTGGTTACAAAACGTCGGAGGGAAAATTGAAAACGTGCTTTCGAAATGCTGCTTTCGAAATCGGAAGTAACATAGAACTATTCGAGTTGTCGCTCTTTGCAGCGCATAATTTTCCATTATGGCACTCTTCAAATTAGAGGCGCGTTTAGTAGGGTCCCTTTGGACGTGATGGCGGCGAACTCTGTTCTGTAGATTATTACAGTTTACAGTGCATCGATTTTGGGAATATTTTGAAACCAATAGGTATTCCGTTTTCTAATAAAAATAGGCAAACCTTAGTTGATTTATACGAGGGTACCGATGCGTTATATTTATCAGATGGTGATATAAAGGCCTCCGGGCCCGGGCTCCATTAGAAGAACGATTCGTGGAAAAACATATCCATACCCATTTCATGATAATAGCATCGTTTGGACTCCCAATCTTTCCAACATTCCCGCCATAGATGCCTTTGATTGTTGATGTGACATCATGTCTTCAGAACTACTGTGATACAATGTCGCACAGGCATTACCGCGTCATTGACTAGAATGTTGGTCCCGAAAACCTCATGAGATTTGTACCGTTTTCATTTTTAAAAATATTTTTGTGGTGGGTCTGGTTAGTTTTTTTTTTTTTTTTTTAGATGGGTCATTGTAAAATGAGTTTATTAATTTGATGGGTCATGGGGTAATTTTTTATTTTTTTTTTATGGGTGCTTAGTATATACAAAAGGTGCCTCCCGACCCCCCCCCCCATGTATTTATTTCTGGAATAGCCCTAACCTTAAAGGGACTGATTCACAATTTACCCCAAAATTTTGTTTTTCACTTTTAATGATCAAAATCTATTGTCTATTAATGTGTTTAAAAGATTTGACATAAAAATAAAGGTTATACATTATCACAGAAGGTCATTTTAGAGAGTTTATTATTGTTTTGTAAACAAAGATTGCAGTATGTTATTGTTTACAAAATTTTCAAAAGAAATGGATATCGACCTAAGTTTATTATATCTTTCACATTTCACGCATTATTTGGCTAATATGTATCATCTAAAAGTTAAAATTTGTCAGTATGTAAAATCAAGATGCTTTATATTACAAAATTAACATTTCACAGATTTGTTCGTTTATACATGAAAAGACTTGAGTCTTTGTTTACACAACACAGATTAAGGCTAAAATATTGCTTTTATTCTTGTATTCAGAAGGTCAAAATTTTGGCTGTCAACATTAAATCAGTTATATTTTTAATGTTTAACATTTAAAAATAAAAAATACTTTTTTTCAAAAATCATGAACCAGTCCCTTTAATTTCCCTTACTGACCAAGGCAAAACAAAGCACTACCACAGATAGCAATAGGTCACTGTATACAGGGTTATTTTCAACTTTTTACATTTGCAAACATTTTTGCCTTGTCTTAAATTCACTGATGAGGGTGAAAATAAAACGGGGGCGAATATTTTATACAGTAATGAATAATCTACATGTATACACTGCAACACCTGTGACAAAATTTTGACATCAAATTGTTTCTGTAATAATTTCACACATTTAAAAATATTCATAAACCCCTTCTAAATCAAAGTACTGAAAGCAAGAGATAGACAAAATCAATACACTATGAATGAACTTAAAATACTGATGTTTAATAGCTTGCCTACATGTATGTATACAATGTACATGCAGTAATTCTTTGGCAAACATTTTAATTGATGAATTTCTTGACCATAGAATTTACTTACTACAATCTCAAATCTACTAACCCATTGACACTTTGTTTCAGGTTTGCACTAAGGGAAGGGTCACTGCTAGCTATAGGCACAAACTCCTGCCTCTGTTGCAGTAAGGCAGCCTGTGGTTCTGCAGCAGTACTCGCTGAGGGCAGTGAGGGCTGCTGGACAGTGATGGTCTTTGGCTGTACCTGCTGCTGCTGTAGCTGATAATTTATAACACAATGTTCAAAATGAAACCGAAAATTTACTGCAATTCTACCATATCTTTATAACACAATGTTCAAAATGAAACTGAAAATTTACTGCAATTCTACCATATCTTTTTAACACAATCAAATTGAAAATGTAAGGCAATTCCACCATATATCCACTTTCACCTACTTATTTCAATGCAGGCCATTGCAAAACCAATACATGTATTATTAGTTAATAAAAAAGAACAAAAGGAAAACAAGATGCATTTGTTAAACACTGATCGACTAAGTTCAACAACCTGTAAATGTTTAAAACATCAAAGAAAATTAAAAATTGATGAGAATCAATATCCTTGCTCTATGCACATCTAGTGGAAAGTTACTTAAAAAGACCCTAGCTTCTAAACTGTTAGTGGAGTTAGAAGGATGAACCATGTCCTCTATCTAATATCATATTTCCTCAAAACTGACTTAAGTTCAATCTGTAATTTTCTAAAAATAAAAATTGAAGAATATAAAAATCCTTTGTCACATGCACATCTTCAATAACCATACAAACACTCTTTAAAACAATATGCTCCTCACTTAAAAATTGTGGGAGGGGTTTGCCAGACAAATTATGCACCCTCCATATCACATTAATTTTTTAAATAAAGGAACAAGAACTCCTGCAAGAGAGATTAAAATGAATCAATATTGCAACACCATCTAGAGTGATCCACAAAGAAGCTACATAGCAGTTTTCAGCCTGATATGTGACAGAGAAATGAAATTAGAAACAGAAAACCCCGCACAAACGTACTGACTGAAGGACAGACATCGCTGTACCATAATACGACCCATCTAAAGACGATTGCATAACAAGACACACAAAATGTAATTGAGTATGAAGAAGAATCCTTGTTCTTCACTTCTGGGTTGAAATTCTTCATACCTGTGTAACGTATGATGCTGGGACCAAGGCGAACCCCTGAAGACCTGATCCACTCGACAGCAGCGTGGTTCCAGGTGGCAGACCAGCAATATTAGACACAGGGGTAGCTGCCGGTCTGATCTGAGCCACTGACGTGGCAGAAGTAAGGCTAGGTGTGGAAACTCGGATCGCCACTTGTTGAGTGGGGGTAGCTGGCAACAAAATTCGCTGTACTTGTTGGGTAGTCTGTGGTTTTGCAGTGGCCTGTAAAATTTCAATGTAAATAAGTAAAATGCTAAATTAATCCAAAATTTAAAAAAAAAGTATGAAAATAAATAGCTACAGTGTTCACAGCCCTGACAAAGATGTCATTATCCATAACAGAAAAGGTGCCTACACATCACTCATTGCGTAAGTCACTGAATATGAGCAGATGTTTTGAAAAATTGTGTACATACAAATCTTAAGGAGGTATAATTTATCAAAATAGCCATTAATGAAGGCTAAAGAAAAGGTGTAATAAAGTTGTGTTTATATTTTTAAATTTTATTTAATGTAAAAAAAAAAAGAAAAAAAAAGAAAGACAATTCTACTGGAAAATCATGAGGAAAACAAGATGTGTTTGTGAAACACAAATGCCCCCGATAATGGCCAATTCCAAAGATGGCCAAGGTCACAAGGACAAAAATCTTGGTACCAGTAGACAGATCCTGTCACAAGAAATGCTCATGTACAGAGCTGCCAACATTATGAAATGGAAAATAGTAAGGTGAGGCCTCCTGCCGCTGGAGATTTTTTATGAATAAAGATATATAACCTGAGAAATTTTAGGCATCTTTCAAATCCAAATTTAATGATGTTATGCATTTTACAACTGCAGAAGGTCAAATACATCTTTTATTGATTTTATTTTCTTGGGTATAAAACCTTGTTACTTTAGTATACTATATAATTTTACAGTCACTGTGTCAGTTATTATGGCAAGTTTTTTAATGTTATTTTTCCCGTCGTGAAAAATGTTGAAGTTTGTCAAACAGATTGTACACTTATCATACAAACTCCCCTCTTTCTGACTTTGAAACGAATAGATGTTTACAATGTACTTGCATGTTGTTCTTTGAATTACTGGCTCTATTAGGTTTTCTTTTTTGGGGGAGTATTGTTGTTATTTCCATCAACACATGTACATGCCTTACGCTTAGTAGCAGCTGCCATGTTGTTTATTTCAAAGCATTAAAATGATCAAGATTTTGTATACATATAGACTATGCAAACAAACGTAGTAACGACTATGGTTTGTTTCTTATAATAGTAAAAACCAATGACGGACAGCTCTAAAACTTTCGAAATGTCAAATAAGCGAAAATCGGAAGATATATAGGGAAATCGTAAGGCGTATTTTCGGCCCTAAAATCGTAAGCCTTACGCCAAAATCGTGAGGGTTGGCAGAACTGCATGTACAATATGAAAGCTCTAATATTTACCATTTAGAAGTTATGACCAATGTAAATTTTTTAAAAAGTAGGTCAAATGTCAAGGTCAAAAGGTTTAGTACCAACGGAATGGTCTTGTCACAAGGAATACTCATGTGAAATATCAAAGCTCTATCACTTACTGTTCAAAAGTTATTAGCAAGGTTAAAGTTTTCAAAAAGTAGGTCAAACTCCAAGGTCAAAGGGTAAAAAATGTTGGTACCCATGGAAAGGTCTTGTCACAAGAAATACTCATGTGAAATATCAAAGCTCTATCACTTACTGTTCAAAAGTTATTAGCAAGGTTAAAGTTTCAGACAAAATGAGAGAATTACAGGCAGGACAAAAACAATATGAACCCCCCGATAAAACAAGAGGCCCATGGGCCTAGAATCGCTCTTCTGATACAATGTAGAACAGGCAAAAATTCTCACTAACCAAGATTCATCAATTAACAAAGTTTGATGATGGTAAGTCAAAAAGTACCTGAAAATTTAAATGTAACTGTCCAAAAGTAGGTCACAGTGACCTACTTTTGGTCGACACACTGAAGACTCAAGATACATCAACTGACAAGTTAAATAGTATTCAAATATAGCTGTCAAATTCCAAAGAAGGCCAAAGTGACCTACTTTTTGGTCGACACACTCCAAAGACTCAAGATGCATCAAATGACAAAGTTTGATAATTGAAGTCAAATAGTATCTGAAATATTCAGATTTAAACGTCAAATTCCAAAAGTAGGTCACAGTGACCTACTTTTTGGTCGACACACTCTGAAGACTCAAGACCCATCAACTGACAAAGTTTGATGATTGTAAGAAAAATAGTATCTGAAATATTCAAATATAGCCGTCAAAATCTAAAAATAGGTCACGGTGTCCTACTTTTTAGTCAACACACTCTGAAGACTCAACATGTATCAACTGACAAAGTTTGATAATTGTAAGTCAAATAGTATCTGAAATATTCAAATATAGCCGTCAAATTCCAAAAGTAGGTCATGGTGACCTACTTTTTGGTCAACAAACTATGAAGACTCAAGATGCATCAACTGACAAAGTTTGATGATCCTAGCTTTCATAGTGTACAAAATATGCATCTAAAATTGAAAATGTGAAATTTGAATGTCTGTAAAATTCAAAAAGTAGGTCACTGTGACCTACTTTTTTTTTATATATAAATATGTTTCGAGGCCTTTAGATGCATCAACTTAGAAGGTTAGATGATTCTAAACCTCTCGGTATCTGAAATTACAACCTAAAATGTATTCATAAATGATTAGCCATAAAATTCAGAAAGTGGGTCATGGTGATATTATTTTTACATGGCGCAGTTCAAGGTCCCATGAATTATCAGCTGACAACTTTTGATGATCATAGGCTCAAAAGTGTCCAAGATATGCATCAAAATCCATTTAATAATAATTACCTGCGAAATTCAAAAAGTAGGTCAGACAACATGATATTAGGTTCTAAGATGCATCAACTGACAAATTTGATGATCCTAGTCCTTATACTAAGCAAAATATCAGTCTTAACAAAACAAAATTTAAGGTCAACTTTGAAGTGACCTTGAGACCACATCCTTTGCCCCAGGATGATGCCTTGAACAATTTTTTATCTACAACCTATCCTCATCCTTATGCATAAGTTTGGTGGTAATTTGCCCAGTGGTTCTCGAGAAGATTTTTTAGCAACCACTACTTTTGTTTGCATTTTCCTAATTATCTCCCCTTGTTAAAGGGTCACAACCCTAGTTTTAGTACAAATGAAAGCCCTTGGGCCAAGAATACCCTGTGACAAATTTGACAAAAATTGGCCATGGGGTTCTTGAGATATAACCCTTTTTCCAAAAAGTTGATGCACAATGTACGCCAGACATATGGCCATATAATTAGCTCTCTGAGCCTTCGGCTCAGAAGAGCTAAAAAAAAATCCCACCCAAAAAACAACAAAGCTATAGACACAAAACACACGATACCCAACACTTACACACTTTACATAACGATAAACACGGAGAACAATTTAAGCGCAATCCACATAAAAAATATAATGATGCATGGAGATTTCATTTTTATAACACTAAATGATGGCACTAAAATCACGTGCACATCAAGGGATTTTAGAATGTTCACTGAGGTAAATGCCGTGCACGAATCGGCCGATAACACTGAAAAGTTTGATCGGTGTATGCATGGACAAGATTTACAAATACCCAAGCTGCCTGTCCAAACAACGGACAAATCTTTAATTGAACACCTTTAGTCACCTATGTCCAAGCAGTCACCCAAGCTATTTTAACATTGCTACGATAAATTTTGTTCTTCATGTTTGGTATTCAATCTAATTAAAATCAGATCTTAGAATACGCTCACAATCGCTTACTTACACAGAGTATACGGCGCGGATCTAAGAAGTCTGATTTTAATTAGATTGGTTTGGTATCAAAGCTGTCCGTAAATAGAGTTTTAATAGCAAAGGTAATCCCACGATGCTGAACGCGTGTGGTTGAGAAATTATTATTTCTTTGATTATCAAAATATGAAAAATGAAGTAAATTTCATAGAGTAGAATTTCTAAATAAACATTATTTAATTGTTTATCACTCGCTTCGATACAGGGTATTCACCTGTATTGATGTCGTTAGATCTATCAAAGCGTGATTAGTCAAGCATCTCTAATCCCCAAAGAGACCAGGAAATGTACATGTACGTGCCGACTGCCTGGGATAGTCAAGGTGTGAATGGCTTATTATTTTGAGAATCATTATTGAATAATCAGGGATTTATTACGTTTTTGTCGGAATTTTTACAACGTATTACCGAGTCCCGGCATCTTGGGACAACAGGGCTCAACATTAACTTTTTTCCCTACTTGTCCGAACTTCAACTTTACTTGTCTGAAAATTTAAAAAATAAATAAATCTAATATTGTCAACTTGAAAACTGTATTTAATTTTATTAAGATATAATCCATTTTTATACCTGCTTGATTGATTTTTTATCTTATTCACTTGATAAAAACAACAAACGCATAAAACATTTTATCTAGACTTCCTGTCTTGAATCAATGACTTTGTAAGATCCATGGATGACTGAAAGTAGTACGCAATAAGTGAACACTGATCCCGATGGAGTGTGACTCAGTTAGTTTACATTGCGATTGATATCGGGATCGAAGTTCATTTTTCATGCATTAATACTTCCGATTCTGAACTACCGATAAACTTTTCAACAAATTGCTTGGAGACTTCTTTACGTAAAAAATCACTTGTCCAATCGGACAAGTCGTGCCCATCAATATTCACTTGTCCGAAAAAAATTTCCACTGGTACCGGACAAGCGTTAATGTTGACCCCTGGACAATGTAATAACGAGGTCTATTTTATATAGGTTTGTTAAGAAATGGTTTTGTGCTTTGAAATTCCAACATAATATGTGGACTAACGTAATAAAGGGGGAACGTAATAACAGGTTTCCACTGTATATCTTTATTATATCTACTTTCCCGAAAGCTTCCTTTCTACTGCTGGGCTCCATTTTGTAATTTAAAAAAAAAATTCCATTCTGTATTGCTTTCATGTTGTATATCGGCTTTTGTTTCATTTTCGAAATGACAACATAGCTCGCTGGGAAGCATGACTTTACTTAACCTATCCCTTTAGTTCAAAAGGTTAAAAGTTTTTGAAAAATAGGTCAAAGTCCAAGGTTACTAGGTCAAAAGTTTTGATACCATATCAAAGACCTGGTCATGAGGCATCTAAACATGAAATATCAAATTCCTATCCCCTTAAAAGCCCCATCACTCTTGGTTCAAAATATATGGCCAAGGTTAAAGTTTTCGAACAGTAAGTCAAAGTTCAAGGCAAAGGTCATTAGGTATAATGTCTTCTACCAAAACAAAGGTATCTTCTTTAGGCATCTATATGTAAAATATCAAAGCCCTATCCCTATTGGTTCAAAAGATATAACCCAGGTTAAAAGTTTTTTAAAAGTAGGTCAATGTCCAAGGTCACAAGTCTTGGTACCACAACAAAGGTCTCTTCATGAGACATCTATATGTGAAATATAAAAACCTTATCACCCTTGGTACAAAAGATATAGCCCAGCTTAAAGTTTTTCAAAAGTGGGTCAAAGTCCACAGGAAAGGTAGCTCACTACTTTCATTTAAAAAACTGTGACGATGTGTTATTCTCAATAACTGTGATATTTAAGGGACAAATATTGAAAGCAAATCAGTAAATTAGGCAGGTTCGTTCACAAAACTATATCTTAAATACAATCTTACAATTTGTGTTCCTCCTTGGGCTGGCAGGGTGATTTTAAATTGTTGGAGATTGGCCTGAGAAACAACAGCAGATGTGCTCAATGCTGGGGCAATGGACTTCGTTGGCTGAACTAAAGATGTCAAAGTTGTGGCTTTGGATGCTAGAAAAGATGTTTATTTCCTTAAACCTGAAATTCCTTATATCCACAAACATATTAAGAATTTCAATTGTCTGATTACTCGAGGCAAGTGAAAACCCAGTTCAATCAATTGAAACTCAGTACACACTTGCCCGATGGGGCAAGCGATTATTTCAGTAGGAAATGTGATTATTTTGATTGTGTTAAGGTTGATCAATATTAAGTATTAAAAAATAAAGTCCAGTTCTGTATTTTTTGTTTTCTTTTATACAGAATCATCGATTTTATTAGGCCCTTTCTAGTCTTATCCCATCAGTAAATTTTCTTAATAACATGACCATCTGACGTACAACTTATCTCAGTCATGTTTGTGAGAAAATGGCAGCTTCACAATCGTCTCTCGAAGCAAAATTCAGAAAGAAGACGATTTTAAAAAGACAGGCAATGTTGAGAATAAAAATAAATTTCAATTAAAAAGAAAAATGTGTTTTCAGGCAGTTTTAAAGATTAATATGGCCACAGGAATTTCAAATCATTCCTTATAAGCAAGATTGACTTACAACCGAATTCCTTAAAGATAAGTTTTACTGCATTAAGGAACAACATACCTCCTGCAGCCATAGCTGCTGGTGAACTAGGAGATACCAGCCTGACATACTGAAACCGACTGCCCTGCATGGAAATTGGAATTTTAGGAATCTGTACTTGTTTTATCCCACCACCAGCTGACATAGTTATTATCTGTTTTGTTTGTGGTTGAATTTGGATTGGTCTTTGTTGAACCTGAATTAGAAAACAATGAAATCAAAATATATAACTATAATATAATATGATAATTATACATTAATAAGCTTGCTCATTTCATTTCACTGTGGTAAAAATATATTATCATCCTGAGGGCGTACATTTTTTAAAGCATATTTAGCATTTCAAAGACTACCTAAATAAAAATAATAAAATTGGATTGAGACTGAGTGAGGATTTTTTTTCTTCTGCACAATTCTATTAGGTGAAGTCCCACAAATTTTGACACACGCAGCCACAAAAGTGTTCTTTATTGTGTCAACGCCTATGACACAGGGCATCCATTTTTAAGGTTATATCCAAAAAGACCAGCGATTTTACTTCTAATACTGGTGCGTGGCAAAGGAACAGACTCAGGGTTTGAAATTAACAGTCGCCCATTCACCAATTATGACTAAATTTCCGAGTGGGCGAATTAAAGTTATGGTTTCAGTTGCCCACATGGCGATTAGAAAATTTACGAAATAAATATTTGCTTTTCAATTTTGTCACATCATTTTGAGTTTCTTTCTTTAGAAAAAGTTCATGATCTGCAAAGCACTTTATAATTAACTTTTAGAATCACTTCTCTGCAAAGGGTCTAAGTGATTTTGAATTACCGACAATGTGGCGATTTATAAATGGGGTCAGTGAACCCAAGAAACAAAAAATACAGACAGAAAAGAGTATCATGGTGATTACGATAAGACAAAAAGACAACAGAAGTTGTCAGGTCGGAATCACGAAAGATCAACTGACTGTAGCTAGAAAACGCGGAAGAGGATGTGACTTATTCGTATTGTGAGTTATTACTTGAACATCCAACTTCAATGTTTCTGAAAGCTTTTATAAATTACCGTTACATGTCCATTACCACAGAGAACATGATGTAATAAAAAGATAAGTTGTTAAAAATTGACTGCACTAACATTAAGCATTTCATAATTTATTTGGTATAACTTTATTGTGTAACTTACCACTGTGCCCTCTTTCATGACCTTTGAGGGCGACATTGTAATCAGAGTGGGTCTAGAACCTGCAGCCCCTGTAGAAATGTTTCCTTGTTTATTCAACACAGAAGATGCCGGCACAAGTCTTTGAGGAGATTTTCCAATAGTCACTGGGATCATGGTAATTTTAGTAGG
This sequence comes from Ostrea edulis, assembly GCF_947568905.1. Lineage (NCBI taxonomy): Eukaryota > Metazoa > Mollusca > Bivalvia > Ostreida > Ostreidae > Ostrea > Ostrea edulis. The sequence goes on along the minus strand of NC_079167.1, from coordinate 24,227,249 downwards.
GGTTTTCAATGCAGGAGAAATGGGAACTTTATTTCCAGGAACACCCAACACTTTAGTGGGAGTAGTTGGAATAGTAACATACTGTTTTCCCGGAGAGAGAACACCTTGTGGAGTAATGGTGATTGTTTTTGTCGGTGTTTGTGCTCCCTGAGGTAGAAGACTTATGCCCCCTGAGGAGGCCACACTAAAAGTATGTCCCTGCTGTAGCTGGAGTTGTCCCAGCTGATTCACTTGAACCGGCATGACCTGGGGCTGGTCACTATTGGGATTTTTGGTTATTATGACTTTATGTACAACCGGGGGTGTAGTTGAAGAGAGCTGTCTTTTTAAAGATTGTGTGGTAGTTACATCGTTAGAATTAGAGACAGCATTTGTCACAACTTCACTGTTGAAGTCTTCACTTGCCAAGGTTATCGTAGGAAGGGCACTATCACTTGATTGAACTGGGTTACCAAGCAAAGTTGCCACATCCGGATTGTTGATGACAATTTCTGATTCCAGGTTGTCAACTTTGTTTACAACTTGTGATTTCACATTATTATACTCCAGTGTCACTGGAATATTAACAAAGTTAGAACTAGAATGTTCTTCTAAATCTACTTCAGATGATATAGATACTGCGTTGTTGCCACCTGGGAGGATTACTTCAATGTTGTTACCATTTTCAATGCCTGCAATGACAAAACAAACTCTTTAAAAAAAGGTTCAAAAACAGATAGAGCTATAAATACACAATAAATGTATATAAATTCTGAACTTGCTTGTACAATTGTACTTGAGAACTATTGAAATAAAACAATATTTTTAAACTAAATAAATGATGCTCCTATGGTTTTTACAAGTTTTAAACATGATGTTTGTGAACATTTCAAAAACCAACAACCAGACTAAGTTCCTCTGTCTACTTCAATTGGATCTGCTACTTGAAACGTTGAATCTAAACCACTGGCAGTAAAAACGGTGTCTGAACTCTTTACCTTACACATCACAGGGGACAAAGACTTAAACTGTAGTTTATATATACAAAACAATGTATATACATCATATTTTTAAAATGTGATTTTTCATAAGTTAGTAAAATTTAACTGGACCGATGGTCCACCAAGTACATAACATTGGGTGGACCTTCTTATTTTTCGGTGAATCACCACAGATATCCTGGTTGGTAGATTGAAGGTATCTGGAGTTTTTCAGATTTTATACATATGAAGTGGGGCTGTCACGGTTCCAAAAAATTTCGGGTAGGGTTGGTTCTAATTTTTTTATTTTGGGTTCGGGTATTTTGGTCTATATAACTATTTTAAAAATCTAATATATACAGTTAAAATCAAAAACCTTTATTGTATTTTGTCACAATAATTACTTGGGGACGTGAACTGAGGTTTAGACTCGACATCCATGGTACTAGAAACAGCATTGTCACTTCTACTCATTTCCATCCATGCTTTCAATGTTTTGTCATTGACGATGTTGCTCATGTGGCGTATTTTCAATGTGGCTGACATATCTTACATATACTGTCATTCATACATGCCAACTTTTAAAAATCCCCATGGGGGATTTTGCGCGCGACGACCTTTTTTCAAAGCTCAAAATTCACGACATTTTAGCATGAAAATAAATATTTGTGCTTTCAAATAAAATATCAATCAAATCATTGTTAATGTATCATATATTAACACAACATCAAATGTGTTTGACCATTAACTATAAAAAAAAAAAAACTTTGAAAGATATACATAAATATTTTATTAAAATCATCTATTCAACAAAAAATCTTCTTCAACAAGTCACATACATATTATCAAATAATATTTAAGGTTGCATCCTTTTACACCATACAATAAACATTGGCCGGTCTATATATCAAAATTTAAATTAAAGCACATGCATTTAGGTACGACTGCAAAGGCAATCTTGCTTGTCTGTAAACATGGGCTTGCAGAGACTGGTGGAATAATCTGCATTTCAACCAGAAAAGGAGTGATCTGCCCTGCTATGAAGTTTGCAAACAAAACCTTTGCACCCATGACATCTGAAATAATTACCAGGAAAAAAACACATCAAAATATTCCGTTTTACTTGTAAATTAAGGCTACTTGCTAAATATAAAATTCAGTACAGACTTGTGCGAATTACGCATCACAAAGTATATTTAATGAATACTACACTATATAGACTACATAATACATCGCTATAGACGGATAGATTTGGATAGCCTATATTATTATAGTTGGAAAAAATATATATTTGACGTACCTTATTCCAAATTTTGGATGCTGTCAGCGATAGGTGGAATGTCCGATTGTTTGGTGGTGACACTATCATCGTTGTCATTCACGTTTGTGTAAAGGATATGTCAATTTGAAATCCGTCTTCCCGATTAATTACTATCAAAACATGCTTCGTACTGTCCAATAAACACCCCGACACAGGCAGACCAACCCGACACCATGCGACACAGGTAAACAGCAATGGCTGACTATTGTCCCGATTTCTGATTGGCCAGTTCAGAAATGACGCGGGATTTCCAATTCTGGTTGCAAATGGGGGTTTGTTGTCGTAAAATGGGAGATATTTTTAGAAAATCGGGATTTCAGGGTATTTTTGCAATCCCGATCGGGATATCCCTTTTCAGTTGCTTCAAATCGGGAAAATCCCGCAGAAATCGGGAAAGTTGGCAGGTGTGGTCATTATTTACAGTTTTGTCCACAATGCCATCATTTAACAATTGATCAAAATACAGCCACCTTTGAGGATTTTGAAGACATAATGAGTCTATTTTAAAAACCAAACCCAAACAGAAATTATGGAACTGAACCCGATCCGAACAACATGAACCGCGGTTTTCGGTTACCCGTTGCAGTCCTAATATGTAGATCTCACACAGAATACAAATACTGAAACTAAATTTCAAACAGGGATTGTGTGTTAAAAATTGTATGTTATTCAAAAACTTAATTGTTGAGATTGGTCCTGGAACCTTTCACAATATCATTCATTCTAATTATCTTACCCATCCCCGAGGAAATCAACTACAACTATAAGAAGTTTTAATGTTAGTGTTAATAGATCACACTGTAATTCAGATTATTGTTTGTTAAAGATACCGGTCTTATTCATAATATGGATATCCATGATGTCAAATTTAAGTACATTGCTTACTGTTTTGGACACTAATTTACTTTGCTTTTTGTTTTTGAAAAGATCTTCATGGAACTATGGGGAGAATTATATACTTTCAAAGCAATTCTACTCAGTGTGAACCCAAGATAATTCTGGACTTATGGGCAGATCACTCCCATAGGAAAAGGATGTTTACAGTGTATCAGGCCTTTATCAGACAAAACAATGCAGAAAAAGATATATACATATCCATCACTCTACTTCCTGAAAGTTTTAACACACACCATTTTAAGTGCAACATCATTTATTTTAAAGTCTTCTATCACAGTCTTATTCTCAATACTTTAATCAAAAGCAAATTGAGAGATTGATTTATACATATGTTTCGAATTTCATTAAAATACAGAAGCATAATAATTTGACAGATTTCTAAACATTATTTGGATTAATGCCAATCATAAATATATAAAGTTAACATGTCAAAAAAAACCAATTTCTTGCATATTTACATTTCACAAAGTTTGATTATATACAATTATATCATGCCTAATCGCAAACATAACTATGACTATCCAACATGTTTTGCAATACACAATTTGTTTACAAATACAGTCAAATGACCCGCCATTACTCCCCGACACGATGCAGGGAAATTTAAAATGGAAATAAATACCACAAATGAAATAAACACGAACAGAGAGAATTCCAGTCTTTCCACGCTTACAGATTAAACCTAAGAATTTCGAAACAAGTTTGCAACAAATGATGAAAACGTAACACCACAAGTGATTGTTGCAATGTACAATAAACACAACTTCTGACCGACGAGGTGGCAGAAAGCTGGTGGGTGCCTCACATCTGGGCAAGAATTATTGTGTAAAATGTCGTTCGATTCCCATGAAATTCTTTGGACACCTACATGAAGGTCTGTATTAGTAAACAATATACCACAAATGGTCTATTTCTATATCAGAAATTTCTTTCAAACCTGTTTTTTCGATAGGCATTCTGTGTTTGTTCAAAATCACGCGCCCACCATTACCATCCCATAATGCAATTTTTCCGCGAAGTAGTACCGCAGTGAAGGATAATTCTATAGCCTAGGTTTTTATATTCAATAAATAAACATATTTCTTGAGTAGGCCTACCCAATGATCATAACCTTCTTTGCTCACTTTTATGAAATGCAATCGGCAATCATCATCAACGGCATTATTGCAAATATTTAAAAATATTTTCACCGGATAATTTTGGAAAATTGGGATCCGATGGCTCCGTCAGAAATTTGAAATTTTAATCAGCTCACTCGTTTTTAGACTCTGTGTGCGTTAGTCAATAACGTCTTATTAACGACTTGATAAATAGCGATAAAAGAAATTGTTAAATTCTTTATAACCTTTTTACATTTTAGAATTAAGCCCCCCCCCCTCCATTTACACCCCCACCCCACCCCACCCCCACCCCCACTCCTTTCAATAAATGTCTTACCGCCACTTATTACACAGTGGTTCTATGATTGGTGACAGTCATAACAATTACATGGCTTAAATTCAATTTATATTCTCAATCTGCCTCAGTAAACATGCCAATATTTTTGCAATTCATTTGATAGGTCGAAACAGTAATCGTACGGCTCCAGCGAGAAAACAAAATGGCCGGAAATGTTCGCCAGCAACTTTCACAACTTGCAAGTTTATCACATTCAGGTGGATCACACAGGGATGTAACAGAAAAGTATGATATACTGTCGAAATATTGTTTTAGTCTTACTTAGATAAGTGATGCTCGAATTTCAATATTTGTAATATTTTAAAGAAAATAATTAGACAACAGAGAAAATTCTAACTATCGTGACTATTTAGTAAACCCTACTTTATGTAATATGTTGTACGGTGCTACCGTTGAGACGAGCGCAGCTACATGTATTTTGTAATGTTCATGCTTTCATCGAGTTCAATTTAAACAGTATCCAGGGCTTGAAGCTAACTTTTTATGTCACCAGTCCAGTCGGACTGATGGGGTATAATTTCAACCAGTCCGCAGAAAATTTTACCAGTCCAACAGAGTTTTCCAGAAATAATTAAACATATTTCGTTAATGTTATTAAAATGAAATTAAACTCAATATGCCTCAGACAATATTGTTACACTTAAATGTGGGATTTATATTTACGAATCAGATTCGTCTGATATCTACAGATCGAAGCATGTCAAATGTGTGTATAAAATTTCATAAGTATATTTTCCAAAATGATGCTTTAGAAAATTAACCAGTCTCATCGAACTGACTAAAAAAATGTCAGTCAGTCCGCCATACTTTTAACCAGTCACAGACTGACGGGCATATGTTAATTTCGAGCCCTGGTATCTATTAGCCAAATACTCAGTAAATGAATGAAATTAGGCAGCAGAAACAGCCCATTTTAGTTTTCTCCCAGGGTTTTAAGTATTAAATCATTAAAACATAATGAATGTGATTGAAATATGTTTATACTATATATATACATTTTTTTTTCTGCTGCCTTCACTATGACTTGCTTAACCTTTCACGCGACTTGCTTAGAACTGTATGCTCTCGACTGCATGCCTCTATTTTACTTATTTCTGCCCTCAATCTTTCCAAGTCACTTAAATTGTGTGATTAAAATGGCCAAGTCTTGTAGCAAACCTTTCAAATTTGTAAAAGTGTGTGAACAGCACTGCCTTTGAACATAAATATTTCAATATAATGATAATTAAATTTAAATAAATTGATAAATTCAACACTGTTGCACATACATGCGCACAGATCCCGCCCCACCCTATTCGTACCTATCTAATTTTTATGCCCCCGAGATCGAAGATCAGGGGGGTACCTGTAAAGTGCGAAACGAAATCGAAACGAAACAAAACGAAATCTAACGAAACATAACGAAACGAAACAGATTGTATGATCGAACTCTTTTAATTATAATAATTGAAAATGGTATCTTAGGCCCCTGTTAAAGTTTACACATATAAATAAAATTCGCCTCCCCTTTGATGTAGGCTTTAGGCTTGACTGATACAAAGTTTTAAGAGTTGGAAAGGGGGTGGGGGGGGAGTAAGCACAAAGTACATAAATACCATGCGCAATTAGCTTCGGATCCATAAATTTCAGAACGGAAGGTTACAGTCTCACAGGTCAGAGGTCTGGGGAAACACACTAAATGAGGGATAGGGTCGTCGGCGTTGAATCCGATTTTGGGCATAAATACATGTTTCAGTATTTTTTGCTCTAAAGACAAATGTATGTATACATGTGGATATTGTGTATTTGTATGTAGTATATCAAACGGTGGATTCTGAATATGTCCTTCCGTTCTCTTTGTGATTTCTGCTTAAAATCCCCTTGTTCATAAGCCTTTTCAGTTTACAAAATGCTGACCTCCTCCTAATATTATTGCATTAAAAAAATCCGTTTTCCGTCCCGTTTTCAATTCCCCGTCTTAGCAACATCCCAAATGTATAGAGTTCTTCCATTATTGAAAGTACTCGCACCTCAGCAGTTAGAGATAAGATAAGAGGTTAAGAGCTCTTCCTGCTTTCAATTTTCTCAGACACCAGCTTCTTCAAACAATGTATCTATGTCCAAAGGCGGATCCAACGTCGGCGACCCCACCCCTCGTATAGTGTTTCCCCAGATCTCTGAGACTGTAACCCTCAGTTCTGAAATGTATGGATCCGAAACTAATTGTACATGGCATTTAATCAACTACGGATATGTATTTTGTGCTTACTCCCCTCCCCCTTTTCCAACTTTTAAAACTTTGTCAAGCTGAAAGCCTACATCAAAGGGGAGGCGAATTTTATTTATATTTGGTAACTTTCACAGGGGCCTAAGATACCATTTTTAATTATTATAATTAAAAGAGTTCGGTTATACAATCTGTTTCGTTTCGGTAGGTTTCGTTTCGGTGGGTTTCGTTTCGTTTCGGTAGATTTCGTTTCGTTTCGTTTCGATTTCGTTTCGCACTTTACAGGTACCCCAGATCAGGGGGCATATTGTTTTTGTCCTGTCTGTCATTCTGTCTGAAACTTTAACCTTGCTAATAACTTTCGAACATTAAGTGATAGAGCTTTGATATTTCACATGAGTATTCCTTGTGACAAGACCTTTCCGTTGGTATTGAACCTTTTGACCTTGACATTTGACCTACTTTTAATTTTTTTTTTACATTGGTCATAACTTCTAAATGGTAAATATTAGAGCTTTAATATTGTACATGAGCATTTCTTTTGACAAGATCTTTCTACTGGTACCAAGATATTTGTCCTTGTGACCTTGGCCATCTTCGGAATTGGCCATTATTGGGGGCATTTGTGTTTCACAAACACATCTTGTTTAAAACTGAAATTCATATATATTTCAGAAGATATATTTGAGCCCCTCTTTACTGTTACAGTAAGGGTACATTAAGATTTATTCACAAAACAAGCATTAATTAATGATTTTCAGTCGTTAATAGCAAGTGGCATGGTTGGTTATCAGGGGGGGGGGGGGGGGGTCATCGTGATTTGCATTACCGGACGTGTCGAGGAAGTTTTTAATATTTTTAGACGCTGAAAAAAAAACCCAAAGATTTTAAAAGAAATGTTTTTGATCCAACCGAGTTCCGTTCATTTATTTATTTATTGTAATTTTTCAAATAGCTTAAATTCACATAATTCAACAAGTTCATCTTCTTCTCTTTTTTTTCTTGTTAGAATAATCAATTCCTTTTGAGAATTAGTAGTTTGCAGTAGATTAAACACAATTTGTATTCGATGCCATATTACGTATGCCTAATGTTTACGTATACATGTTTTCTACCGGTAGCATGACTTTTACAAATGGAAATAAGTATTTAGATCCGCCACTGTCAGTCTTATTATGACGTCCGTCAAAACATAGACATGACGTCACACATCATCTTACCTTGCCTTTCATCAACATTGCACTTCGTTAAACATTACGTCTAACGGTGCACTGAATTTTCAAAGCTAGGAGACCACAAGATTAGGATGATAATCCACGTAAGTTCACATTATCATATTCCAAGACGTGACTTGGCGAGATATCAGCCATTTTTGGCAAGGGACTTCTGGGATTGGCGTCAAAAAAATTTTCTTGTTAGAGGTTTAGATTTAGCTCGGATTATTTCCCACGCTCTAGTCATTAGAGCTCGCAGTACAATCCAGCACTTTGCGCTGGCTTGCTGCGGTCACAATAATGATAATTAAATATTTTGACGGAACTACTGTTATAGCAAATGCTGCTAAATGTATATGAGCGGATCCAAAAATTATCCTTAGGAAAGTGGGTTTCATCCCCATGCCCCATCTTCACAAGTCAAGGGTTATTGATTCGCGACGTAACAAAATCAATAACCTTTGACTTGTGAAGATGCCAACGCCCATGGATGCATTTATAAGGGTTCAGTTGAAACCATTTACAGAAATTTCAATAATGTAGCCCTCTCTAATTTTTAGCTCTTCTGAGCCGAAGGCTCAAAGAGCTAATCATATGGCCATATGTCTGGTGTACAGTGTGCGTCAACTTTTTGGAAAAAGGACTATATCTCAAGAACCCCTTAGCCAATTGTTGACAAATTTGTCACAGGGTATCCTTGGCCCGAGGACTTTCATTTGTACTAAAATAAGGGTTGTGACCCTTTAACAAGGGGAGATAATTAGGAAAATGCAAACAAAAGTAGTGGTTGCTAAAAAATCTTCTTCTCAAGAACCACTGGACAAATTATCACCAAACTTATGCATAAGGATGAGGATAGGTTGTAGATAAGAAATTGTTCAAGGCATCATCCTGGGGCAAAGAGTTCGGTCTCAAGGTCACTTCAAAGTTGACCTTAAATTTTGTTTTGTTAAAACTTTGATATTTTGCTTAGTATAAGGACTAGGATCATCAAATTTTGTCAGTTGATGCATCTTAGGACCTAATATCATGTTGTCTCAAAAGTAGGTCATGGTGACCTACTTTTTGAATTTCGCAGGTAATTATTATTAAATGGATTTTGATGCATATCTTGGACACTTTTGAGCCTATGATCATCAAAAGTTGTCAGCTGATGGATCATGGGACCTTGAACTGCGTCATTGAAAAGTATGCCACCATGACCTAATTTCTGAATTTTATGGCTAATCATTTATGAATACATTTTAGGTTGTTATTTCAGATACCGAGAGGTTTAGAATCATCAAACCTTGTAGGTTGATGCGGCTAGAGGCCTCGAAACATATTTATAAAAAAGTAGGTAAAGTGACCTACTTTTGAATTTTGCAGACATTCAAATTTCACATTTTCAATTTTAGATGCATATTTTGGACACTATGAAAGCTAGGGTCATCAAACTTTGTCAGTTGATGCATCTTGAGTCTTCATAGTTTGTTGACCAAAAAGTAGGTCACCGTGACCTACTTTTGGAATGTGACGGCTATATTTTAATATTTCAGATACTATTTGACTTACAATCATCAAACTTTGTCAGGTGATGGGTTTTGAGTCTTCAGAGTGTGTCGACCAAAAAGTAGGTCACTGTGACCTACTTTTGGAATTTGACATTGAAATCTGAATATTTCAGATACTATTTCACTTCAATTATCAAACTTTGTCATTTGATGCATCTTGAGTCTTTGGAGTGTGTCGACCAAAAGTAGGTCACTGTGACCTACTTTTGGACAGTTACATTTAAATTTTCAGGTACTATTTGACTTAACATCATCAAACTTTGTTAATTGATGAATCTTGGTTAGTGAGAATTTTTGCCTGTTCTACAATGTATCAGAAGAGCGATTCTAGGCTCATGGGTTTCTTGTTTTGGGGGGTGGGGGTGGGGGGTCAGAATGATAAAAATCAGATAGGGCTACATTATTGCAGCTACATTTACAGTAGTATAGGAAAGGAGAAAAATTACGGCAGGACCGGAAATCGACCCCGGGACCCCTGCATTAGTAATCAGGTGCTTTAACCACTGAGTTATCCAGGCTGATATCCACGGTCCGTATATCCCTACCTGCTACATTCCTCCCTCTTTTAATTTGTCTTTGTCCTCAAAGACAAACAACCCAAATTCTTTATTTCCCCTGGCAGGACAACCTATAATCTCAGCTGAGATTCAGCTTGGCTGAATATTTGGACTGACGCCTTCACCAAATCTCAGAGCAGTCTTTTATAATTCATGTCTGGAAATTTACTTTCAGTTTTGGCCGGTTCTAGCACCTAATGTGCACTTAGGTGACATGTAATGAATGAATGTTGAAATTAATCGATTAACAAGTAAAAACATATAAATAATAACTCTGGACTGTATACCTTTTCTACTGTTTATTCACGACAAGTGAAAATGTAAATCAAAACTATTAAATGTTCATTAAAATGTACTATTATTATGTGGTTTTTAACAATCACTTGTCCTTTTTATTTTTCCACTAATTAAAAAGTGTAATCAATGTTGGATGACAGACAGAAACCTATGGAAGATTCCCCCCTCCTAATTATTATTTGAATTTAGATTTTTATCTGACATCGATCTTTTGAACTTGTCCCTTAGCTATTATATTCAATATAAGGCCAATTCAACTTATTAATTAGTAGATTATCATCCAGGGTCACCAAAAACTATAGGGCGGGTGGGAAGATATTTTTTTTTTTTACTTTTTTCTAAGAAAAAAATTAATGACAAACGAGTTTTTGTCGACAAAAGTGCATCATTTAATGCCAGATGGATATCAATCTACGTTTATTTCACAGACGAATTCCAGGTTAAGCTTTAATTTCAAACACGAAAAGATACCAAACTTCTTCAAGATATGCAGAACATTAATCCCTTCCTTTCATTTATGCATGTAAAAACGTGAGAAATTAAGAAAACCATATCTATTTTCTTCACCGTTCACGTGGCTTTTCATGTTGCTATACCAGAAATGTAAACAAGAAGTGTAAATACCAAAGTCGGATATTTTCCGGAAATCGCAAGTTGCGCAAAATAAAAAAATTTAGGGCGGGCGGGGATGATAATTTATCAATTTTAAAAGTTGAATTGGCTTAATGAAGAAAATACTATATGATATGATGGAAAAACATTGTAATTGTTAAAAAAAATGTATATCGTGATTCGCACAATGCAAAAGTAGCGAAAAGGATTTTTGGTTCAGTGGGAGCACTGCTAAAGAGGCCCTTGTGTATTCAGATGTAAAATATGGCATTGGTCTCTTCTGTGAATCTTAAGAGAGAAAAAAGAAAAGAGTGTGCTAAAGTTGTCTTTTGACAATGACAATATCTTTATTATCTTTAACAAACATTTTGAAGCAAATTGAAATGGCAGGTTGGCTGTTGTTTTTCTGCAATGAATGTATATAAAAGCAATTACTTTAATTAGTATTCATCAGAGAAGAGTTCTTAATTGAATATGATTTATTAAAACATAGAAACCAACAAAAAGTTATTCAAAACATATTGAGTGTCCCCAAAACAGTAGAATCTTTTGAAAGGATTTTGAATAGATGTACATTAAAGTTCCACTTTTTGAATTACCATACATGTAGGTATGTCTGGTGCATTTAATGATATTTGATTATAATTTTACCAGAACAAAAGAATACAGTACATAATGAAGAGTTTTTACTCAGAGTTAGTGATTTATATTTCACTGTAGATACAAGGGGATTTTGGAAACTATCCTAAAAACTGGTGGCAGTGAAATGGTGCCCAGCTTACAAGCCTTTGTGGAAGCATGTATGTAAACACTTAACACAATTTGAGAATCAATATTGAGTTAAATCCTACTATAGTAATAATGCAACTATAAATTTGATATGAGGTGTAATATTTGCAACCACATTCAGAGAAAATGAAGCTTTTTTGCATTATTATGCATACAGCTGCAAAGGACTGAATGAGTCAGCATTGCAAACTTTCCCAGAAAAGGGTTAGGTAATTTCTCCTTCATGCTGCAATGATCAGTTAACATGATATGGAGAAAAAAAACTAATAATAAAGCTTTTCACCAGTGTGATTAAAACTTGTAGTGGTGAATGAGAATGTAAGCCTGGTGATATCTCGTCAGCTGCTGTCAGACTTTTGTGCTCACCTTCCAAATCTAGAGGACTCTGTTGCCAAACAAGTGGCCCATTTCACTCTAGACAAAGTTCACACCAGAGTTATATCTTTTGAGGAGCAGGTAAGTTACAGATTTTCTTTACACTTCACTAAATTCTTATTCACAATATGAAGTAGCTCACTTAACAATCTTTACAGGTGTTATCCATATATTTTCAAACTTGCACAGGTTGCTGCAATCAGACAACATTTAGCAGATATTTACGAGAGACAGTGCATGTGGCGAGAGGCTGCCAATGTTTTGGTGGGAATTCCTCTGGAAACTGGACAAAAGTAAGAAATGTCTGGGGGAATTTTACAGGATGGAGGTGCAGAAATAGAAATCATTAAATGTTAATTACATTTTATAATGTACTGTAAAACACATTTATAGCAAGCACACTTATAATGAATTTATGCTTACAGCGAAGTGATTTTAATTCCTTGTAGTTTTATACCAGATTGTGAAGTAATTAGATATAGCAAATTATGTTTATAATGAATCAAAATTGTTCATCCCAAGCACTCCACTGTGTTTTACTGTAATTGAAAGTGATTACAATCTAATCTATTGGCATTGAATACATACTGGTGTTTTATACCTTCTGTGACAGTTATGATACACACAGTTATGATACACAGTTATGATACACACAGTTATGATACACAGTTATGATACACACAGTTATGATACACACAGTTATGATACATAGTTATGATACACACAGTTATGATACACAGTTATGATACACACAGTTTTGATACACAGTTATGATACACAGTTATGATACATACAGTTATGATACACAGTTATGATACACAGTTATGATACACACAGTTATGATACACACAGTTATGATACACACAGTTATGATACACACAGTTATGATACACAGTTATGACACATAGTTATGATACACAGTTATGATACACACAGTTATGATACACAGTTATGATACACAGTTATGATACACACAGTTATGATACACAGTTATGATACACACAGTTATGATACACACAGTTATGATACATTGTACTTCTCAGTTGCATTCCAGTTGCCCAATTTGCTCCCAAATGAAACATCTACATGCAAACAGTTATCAATATTTAAAACATTTCAAAATTATCATTTATATTAAATGGAGATTGAGTACATTGACCTGGTAGCAAAATTGGTAGACCTTTTGCACAATTCACTGGATGCTCCTGGGTCATGTACCAGGGGATATATGACATTTTCCTACAGGAAAAGGAAGATGTGGTGTTCAACAAAACAACATGTAATGGGAATGCAACAAAGGGAGGGGGCTAACAGGGATTGGCCCAGTAGATAAGTTGATGCAGCACCTGCAAAATTTATAGAGGATCATAGGCTTGTGATAATTTCTGAGACAGACGTGTGGATAAGAAAGGCACTATTATATATCTCAATACATATATACATGTGTGTATTAGGCTTGGTAAAACTCATCCTTTCATTAGTAAGGCCTATGCCATGCAATTTGAAGCTGTAAAATACCTGCTTGATGAAATGGAGAACTTTTTACAGAACTGATTGTAGAGCATTTCTAGATGTTTGTGCATGTGACTTACGAGAATATTGGATGTTTTATTTTACAGGCAGTATCCAACAGATTACAAACTTGAAACTTACCTGAAGATAGCACGCCTGTATCTAGAGGAGGACCCGGTCCAGGCAGAGGCTTACATCAACAGAGCTTCACTCTTACAGGCCGACTCCAAAAACGAGGAGCTTCAGATCCACTACAAGGTCAGCATTATAAATCAGTAAAGCAGCAGAGATTTCACTAAATCAGTAAAGCAGCAGAGATTACACTAAATCAGTAAAGTGGCAGAGATTACACTAAATCAGTAAAGCAGCAGAGATTACACTAAATCAGTAAAGCGGCAGAGATTACACTAAATCAGTAAGCAGCAGAGATTACACTAAATCAGTAAAGCAGCAGGGATTACACTAAATCAGTAAAGCGGCAGAGATTACACTAAATCAGTAAAGTGGCAGAGATTACACTAAATCAGTAAGCAGCAGAGATTACACTAGATGTTTGATACATGCATCATCAGTAAGTGTCTTTTTGTGATAATTTTTAATCTATTTATGGAACATTTTTTTATTTTGCGCCCACTTCAAAGAAGAGGAGCACATTGCTTTGCACCTGTCAATATGTCGGTCGGTAGACCACATGTTGTCCGCTCAATATCTTGAGAACCGTTCACTTGATCATAATGATACATCATATGTGGATTGGTTATGAGTAGAAGAGGACCCCTATGGTTTTTCAGGTCAAGGGTCAATCTACACTGGAGTCGGAATATACTGTCCGCTCAATATCTTGAGAACTCTTTGCTTGATAGACATCAAACTTGGTACACTGGTAAATCTTTAGAAGAAGATGACCCGTATTGATTTTGAGGTCACATGGTCAAAGGTCAAACTGGACATAGGAATATAAGCTCTACTCAATATCTTCAGAACCCTTTGCTTGACAGACATCAAACTTGGTACACTGGTACATCTTCAGGAGAAGATTACCCCTATTGCTTTTGAGGTCAAGGGTCAAATTGGGCATAGGAATATACCATCCGTTCAATATCTTGAGAACCCTTTGCTTAACAGACATCAAACTTAGTACACTGAACCTATAATTCTAGAGGTGTGGAATTACCATAAATGAATAATTACACACAGCTAACTTAAAAAGTTACGGGAGTTTCACACTTACGTGACATTCCAACCAGTTCTGGTGAAGGAAAATTGAATTCTCTATTAACAGTGCAGTTAAAGCAAGGTTCATTTTGTTCTCTTTGAGTCCTGTACATTTGTACATGCTCTTGTTAGCGTATGTAGAAGTGTTGGTTGCGGTGGTAGCTATAGCTAATAGGAAGTTATTTCTTACTAGTCAAACATATGTAGCAGATTGACATAAAATATTTTATTGTGAAAACCCCTTCCTTAATTGTATCACTGTCACAAGTTCACAACACATTCTGATCTGATCTCTTCTTGTAAAGCATAACATCTTCCTTAAATTTCAATCTCTCACAACAACTAAGGGTGTTATATATGATGAAGGAAATGCTCAATCATTTCCAAACAATGAATCAAAATTTCTCTGGAAAGAATTTCTTTGGCCGAGTAAAAGGTTGCTCTGACATGACCCTGAATGGGATGTTGTTAAATCCTTTTGTAACAAACAATATGAGCCAGAGGGGATCAATGGATCTAATTTATTAATTATCTTAGCTGATACCGTATAGCGGGTTTTTTTCTGCAGGGTTATAATTTTGACTTATTTTAGTGGTTAGATAGCTTTCCGCCAAAATTTTACACGCCAAATATGCAACCAATTGCGACATCAGCATTTGAAAGAGAGACAGCTCTTCCCTGTCTGCCAAAGTTTATTCCGCAAAAATTATTAACATACCTTTGAGCCAGCAAATCGCTAAATTTTAGACCCACGTGATAAACCCGCTATACGGTATGCTGTTGATTTGTTTACAACTTAACACTGCATGTATTGGATGTGGTATCTTAATTAGCAAACACTTTCTTCTTGACATGTCATTATGAAGATAAATTAAACACATACTTTTAAATGATATCCAGGATGACAGATTTAGCAACAATGCAAGTTTTCTAATAAGCAGGTGTTTACAGGAAACAGGTGTTTACTTCTGTCAGACAGTGTGACCTGTGTTTTCTATGCAATTTACACCTTGCTAAAATTGTCTGAGACATATAAATTTTTAAAAGAATTACTTTTCAGGTTAATGAAACAATTTTCATTCAATTTCCACATTTTTAGCTCTTCTGAGCCGAAGGCTCAAAGAGCTAATGCTATGGCCATTTGTGCGGTGTGCGTAAACCTTTTAGAAAAAGGGCTATAACTCAAGAACCCCTTGGCCAATTTTTTTCAAATTTGTTACAGGGTATCATTGGCCCAAGGGCTTTCATACATACTAAATAGAGGGATGTGACCCTTTAACAAGGGGAGATAATCAGGAAAATACAAACAAAAGTAGTGGTTGCTAAAAAAACCACTGGGTAGATTATCACCAAACTTACACATAAGGATGAGGATATGTTGTAGATTAAAAATTGTTCAAGGCATTACCCTGGGGCAAAGGGCGTGGTCTCAAGGTCACTTCAAAGTTGACCTAAATTTATATTTCCTTAAATCTTTGATATTTTAGTCATTATAAGGACTAGGATCATCAAATTTTGACAGTTGATGCATCTTAGGACCTTGTGTCAAGTTGTCTCAAAAGTAGGTCACGGTGACCTACTTTTTGAATTTTGCAGGTATTTATTTTAAAATTAATTTTGATGCATATCTTAGACACTTTGAAGCCTATGATATCAAAACTTGTTAGTTGGTGGATCATGGGACCTTGAAATGCGTCAACTGAAAAATAAATCACCGTGACCTACTTTCTGAATTTTATGGCTTATCATTTATAGATATATTTTAAGTTGTTATTTCAAATACCGAGAGGTTTAGAATCATCAAATCTTGTAAGTTGATGCATCTTGAGGCCTTGAAACATATTTATAAAAAAGTAGGTCACAGTGACCTACTTTTTGAATTTTGCAGATATTCAAATTTCACATTTTCAATTTTAGATGCATATTTTGGGCACTGTAAAACCTAGGATCATCAAACTTTGTCAGTTGATGCGTCTTCAGTCTTCGGTTTGTGTCGACCAAAAAGTAGGTCACCGTGACCTACTTTTGGTATTTGACAGCTAAATTACTATATTTCAGACACTATTTGACCTACAATCATCAAACTTTGTCAGTTGATGCATCTTGAGTCTTCGGAGTGTATCGACCAAAAAGTAGGTCACTGTGACCTACTTTTGGCATTTGACAGTTATATTTATATATTTCAGTCACTAATTGACCTACAATCATCAAACTTTGACAGTTGATGCATCTTGAGTCTACGGAGTGTGTCGACCAAAAAGTAGGTCACTTTGACCTACTTTTGGAATTTGACGGCTATATTTATATATTTCAGATACTATTTGACCTACAGTCATCAAACTTTGTCGGTTGTTGGGTCTTGCGTGTGCGAAGGGTTTCGAACAAAAAGTAGGTCAACTTGACCTACTTTTGGAATTGGACGGCTATATTTATATATTTCAGATACTATTTGACCTACAGTCATCAAACTTTGTCAGTTGATGCGTCTTGCATGTTCAAAGGGTGTCGACCAAAAAGTAGGTCACCTTTTGACCTACTTTTGGAATTGGACGGCTATATTTATATAATTCAGATACTATTTGACCTACAGTCATCAAACTTTGTCAGTTGTTGGGTCTTGCATGTTTGAAGGGTGTTGACGAAAAAGTAGGTCACCTTGACCTACTTTTGGAATTTGACGGCTATATTTATATATTTCAGATACTATTTGACCTACAGTCATCAAACTTTGTCAGTTGATGGGTCTTGCATGTTCGGAGTTCGCCAAAAAGTTGACCAAAAAGTAGGTCACCATGACCTACGATTGGAATTTGACAGCTATATTTCAATATGCAGATACTAATTGGCTTAAAATCATCAAACTTTGTCAGTTGATATTTCTTGGGTTCTCAAAATGTATAAACCAAGAAGTAGGTCACATTGACCTACTTTTCTTGAATTCTTAGGATTTAACTAAAGATTTAGAATACTAAGAGGCTAAGAATAGAAATGGTGGGGTTGTACAATTTATCAGAAGAGCGATTCTAGGCCCTTGGGCCTCTTGTTAGTAAAAACTGTCCATATAAATCTGGAACATGAATTTCCAGATTAACGATTTTTAAATTACTGTGTAAAAATTTAGTTCCCACAAATATTTGTATGTAAAGGTCTCTTCAAGGATCTGGATTGTTAGTGTCCGGGTTAATGAGGTCCCACTGTACTTTTACAGTCAAAACTGCCATAGTGACCCACTGTATTAAGTGACTCACTGTCGTATGTGATAGGGATGAAACGATACAGTACCTTCTCGATTCGATTTTCGATACTTTAGTCTCGATTCGATGATTTTCGATTCGATACAATAACATGTACCAAATTCTTTATAATGCTAAGATTTTTTATGTTTCTTTGTATTTATTGCTCTCTGCAAATAAATTCTACATAATGTAAAAACGTTTAACATAGAACAACAATCTTATCACTTGTCCTAAAGCCAAAATGTCACCATACCCAGGATTTATACATTGGGGGTGCATTTTTCAACTCGACTGCGTCCATTTTGATACAGCAAAGTTTACTCGTATGTTGATTGGGCAATTTTCAATTCCATTGGCTATTCAGAAACCGTGTTATCAAGAGCAATGTGTGCTATGATTTTAGAACTGTATCGAACCGAAACAGACCCGGAATAAATCGAACATTGAATCGAGACCACTACATCGCGATGCGACCGCATCGCGATGCATTGTTTCACCCCTAGTATGTGACCATAAAAAGCCCCCCCCCCCCCCCCCCCCCCCAAGACGTTGCCCTATATATTGTACCTGTATTAAACGACCACCTTGTCTGACGTGACCAACGACCATGATTTAAAATCTGATACATAAATACTCTTTACAACAAAATGTTTATAAGTTTTAGAAAATTTACATGCAGTTCATATATGAGATTTAAATCTCATGTAAATGTGTAATATGAAATGCATGCAAATTTTATCATTCTTAACAGATTAAATGTAATTTTTGATGAATAATAAGTTATGATACAACACATTGTTTTCTGGATTTTTAACTACACTATTATTAATTTTATTTTACAACTATTAAAACCTTACTTGATATCCTTAATGATAAATTCCAAATACATGTAAAGTTATTTTCTCCATTGTACAAACTATTTCTGTATATTACTTGCGAAATTTTATGCATTAACTGTGGAAAATAGGCAACCTGTATTAAGAGACCACCTGTCATATGTGACCTTTTTTCCATTCTCCGTTGGACGGTCTCTTAATACAGGTTTGACTGTATATCATTTATCAATGCATACCTGTACATGTACAAGTGTGTGTTTCTTGTTTAGGCATGTTATGCAAGAGTGCTGGACTACAGGAGGAAATTTATTGAGGCTGCACAAAGATACAATGAACTTTCCTACAAAACTATAGTAGCAGAAGAGGAAAGAATGCAAGCACTCAAAAATGCTCTTATCTGTACCGTTCTAGCATCTGCAGGTAAATTAACTGTATAAAATTTAAAACTATCTAATCCAAACACTTGTACAATCTATTTTACTGGGCATTCCGACCCTTTTTAGGCCGCTCAGTAAACTCAGGTGACCTATTGCAATTGGTCAGCGTCTGTCGTTGTCCAACGTTCATCGTGCATTAGCAATTAAACATTTTCAGCTTTTTGATAACTACCATCCCAATTCTTTTCAAATTTGGTATGAAGCATCTTTGGAACAAGGGGGACAAAACTTGTAAATTTCAGAACTCCTGGGGGCCTTAGGAGCAGGGCAAAAACTGCCAAAAATTGACCAATTTTCAAAAATCTTCTTTACAACTGTACATGTGTAAGAAAAACTAAATGCATAGTGATGTAGAGCAGGAAGGCCTCTACCAAAATGGTAAATTTCATGATCCCTTGGGTAGGGGTTCTGACCCCAGGGTGACCGGGGCCAAACTTGGTATGTAGTGTTTATGTGTAAAACACTTAGATAATTATACCAGATTGAAACTAAAGGGGTAGAGGTTTCAGTATCAGGATGGGGCCAAATTGGTCCGTTAATAAATGTCTGTGAACAATAGAAATTTTTAACTTCTTCTTGATAACAACCATTCCAATTCCTTTTAAATTTGGTATGAAGCATCTTTGGGACAAGGGTGAAATATACTGTAAATTTCAAGACTCCTGCACCCCTGGGGGCCTTAGGGGTGGGGGCAAAAACTGCTAAAAAATTAACGGATTTTCAAAAAACTGTCGCTACAATCTCACATGTGTAAGAAAAACTATATGCACAGTGATGTAGGGTAGGAAACCCTTTACAGAAATTGTAATTTTCATGATCCCTTGGGTAGAGGTTCTGCCCTTGGGGGTGGGGCCAAAACTTAGTATTATATAGTATATATGTGTTTAAAACATTTAGATTATATCTTCTTTATAGGACTAATGATACTTTTTCTATAGTCAGGTGATCAATGAGGCCTTTGGGCCCTTTATTTTCTCATTTGACATAGGCCTATGATATTTAGTATGTTGGCAAATTTTATTTACTATCATAAGTTGACAACACTGTTGGTTGAAGCACATACATGTATACAGATAGGTTGACTTTTGTATACCATAATTCTAAATTTTCCACTTTAAAGATGATCCCTAAAAATAATATATTTTAAAAAACTACGGAAAATGGAAGGGAAGACATCAGTTTTAGTGTGCTAAAAACAATTCTTCCCAGTTAAGAGATATTTTTACAGTAAGAAACTCTTATCTCCTAACCTGTACAATAACATCTTGATATTGGGTTTACTTCCTTTGTGTGTCAAGATTTAATGAACAACTGTGAACAAAGGTAAAGACACAGAACAATGATGCAAGGCTTAATTCATACGTTAACAGATTTTTAAGTCTTAAAATGGCACTTCAGATTGGAAGAAATGAAATAAAATAATTTTCTTTTGGGGATTTCAGGACAGCAAAGATCAAGAATGCTGGCCACACTATTCAAAGATGAACGTTGTACTCAACTGCCTGCTTATAATATTTTGGAAAAAATGTAAGGAAAAAACATTTGATTCAAAATTGGCATTGGAATTGTGTTGACTTTCCTTCGTTAATAATTTCTTTGATAATTTAATGAAAAATGAATTAATACTGTGGAAATCGTCATTGTTCGTGGGGGGACGGATGTTCGTGGATTTTGTGGGTCACTCTTACCCACAAATTTAGATGTCCTCGAACAATTTTTTTTAAACCAAGAAGAGTTATCTCTCCTTGTGACATCGTATCGCTTACCCACAAAGTTACGTCCCCCACGAACCAGCAAAATTTTGGTTGCCCATGAACATTGGCCTCCATGAATTAAAATGGTTCCACAGTAGTCCATGATAAAAAAAAAAAATGTACTGTATGTGTATTTTCGTAAATTGAGCTTCTCAGCATAGGTCTGTTCATGAATATATAATAGTATATTTCAATTTTTACCGTAAACTGTGAAGAAATCCTGCTGCTACATACATGTAGAAAGTGCTAAGCAATAAAAACCATATACGCATGTAATGATTCAGTTGATGACATGATTAAATCAATGTGTGTGTTACGTGAATTAATGATGCATGTATCTTCCAATGAATTTGATACAGTAAAAAAATGCTTATAGCAAAGTACTGGGGATGAACAATTTTGATTCATAATAAACATAATTTTGTTATATACAATGAAATTCATAACATGTTTTTAAAACTATAGGGAATTCTAATTTGTTGTAAGCGTGAACTCATTATAAGCATGTTTGCTGTAATCATGTTTTACTATATACAAAATAATTCAATGGATGATATCGTTATTTCCAGTCATGATATCTTTAAGTCCAGAGAGCAAATCTGTAATTGATTCATGGAATTCAATTAATCAATGACACGCATTAAATTAATCAAAGATATCTTCAAGTGAATAAATGCAAGCATTTAAAAATTTAATTCAATTGATGATATTGTTTTAGTTAGAGATATCACTAATTATGTTAAACATATCCATAATTGATTTAATGAGCTTGATAATTCATTATTTTCCTATTAGTTAAAAAAAATTTAATCATTAGTTTCTCAGGCCCCGCTGCATTTGTTGAAAAGGTACCACATGGAATTTTTTTTTGTCAATTTATATTTGTTTATTTTTGTAAATAAGGTAACTCTTGTTATAGATATTTATGTAAAACTTTTAGAAGGTTTTAACAAGATTTTTAGTATCTTTTGTTCAATTATTATTGAATTCAAACTCTATTATGTGCAAGTGGTTAAGAATAATAGAATACATTTAATAGTAAGTAATTAGCTGCAATAATGAGCCCTCTCCGTTTCTTTGGGGGGGGGGGGGGGGGGGGGGGGGGGGCAGACTAAAAAAAATCGGATAGGGCTACATTATTGCAGCTAGTATGTAATGTGTGAAGCTATAAATTCCATATTCCATTGCTTATTTTATATATGTGAAAGAAAATGTAACTCATTCTACATGTACAGTCAACATTAAAAAAGAAAGATAACTCATGCTACAGCCAAGTTAAAAAAAAAAAATTCCTGTCTGCCTCATCAAAATTGGAAATTTTCGGGCTGAAAAACTTTAATTCAATTGAAGATATCTTGAATTATTGATGACGCTTTTATATAAGGAATTAATGCACGCTTCAAATCTTTTAAAGAGAACAACAATTCCACTAAGAGATCATTACCAGCAATTCATTTGTGGATGTATGGAATGGAAGAGATCTTGAATTATATAGTTGCTCTCGCTAAAAGAATTATTGCGTACATCAATAGAGCAATGATTCAATTATTGCGAGCATGAAAGGAATTGATGCATGCATTAATTGAATTATTGCTCTCTTCAATTGAATTGTAGTGTGCAGCAATTCAATTGTTGATGTCACTAATTCATTTGAAGAGAGCTACAATTCAATTTTAGCGCTCATCAATTCAGCAGAATCAACAATTCAATGAATATGTGCAATAATTCAGAATTGAAAATATCATTAATTATTTTAAGAGATCTTTAATTGAATTGTTGCACACATCAAATAAATTGATGATATATTCTGATTGTTAAATACTATTTTTTGGTGCTCCATATGCTATCGCTATCACACTTTTGCACTTTCATTGTCATTGCATTATTGCTCTTCATGCTACTGCACCATTGTCAATACTTTGACATTATCAAGACTGCACTGTCAATATATAAGTTGTTAGATGATTATTTGACATTCTGCATGGCCCCATCTGACTTCCATATTTACATTACAGGTGAGGATTTTGTCCTGAATAAAGTTTGTTAATAAATGATAATTTTAAAACAGTTTGTTTGGGTATAGCCAGTTTATAGATTCTTATTAGAATTTTTCTTGTTAGTATGTTCCCATTTTTAATGTAAACAATTACAACATGTTAATGTAGGTATTTAGATAGAATAATTCATTGAAGTGACTTACAGGAATTTGCAGTTCTTGTTAGCTCATCTGACCTGAAAGCTCAAGTGAGCTTTTCTGATCGCCTGTTGCCCGTCATCCGTTTGTCTGTTTGTAAACTTTTTTCATTTTCAGCTTCTTTTCCAGAAGCATTGGGCCAATTTCAACCAAACTTGGTAAATAACATCCTTTGGTGAAGGAATTTAAATTTTATTCAAATGAAGGGCCATGCCCCCTTCAAAAGGGAGATAATCTCAAGTTTGTGAAAATCATTGTTCCTTGGGGCAGGATGGGGCCACAATAGGAAATCAAAGTTTTACATACAAATATATAGGGACAATCATAAAAAATCTTCTGCAGAATCACTGGGCCAGAAAAGTTTACATTTACATGAAAGTTTCCTGACATAGTGCAGATTCAGATTTGCTAAAATCATGCCCCCCAGGTGAAGGATGGGGCCACAATATGGGATAAAAATTTTACATACAGATATATAGGAAAAATCTTTAAAAATCTTCTCAAGAATCATTGGGCCAAAGAAGTTTACATTTACATGAAAGCTTCCCGACATAGTGCAGATTCAAGTTTGTATAAATCATGGCCCCCGGGGATAGGTTGAGGCCACAATAGGGATCAAAGTTTTACATGCAAATATATATTAAGGAAAATTTTTAAATGTGGACCAAGGTGACTCAGGTGAGCAATGTGGCCCATGGGCCTCTTGTTATTATGTTCACACTGTTAATGTATACAATTACAATGTGTTATTGTAGGTATTTAGATAGAATAATCCGTAGCAGCGACTTACAGGAATTTGCAGCTCTGCTTCAGCCTCACCAAAAGGCAGTGACATCTGATGGTAGGTAGGAGGAACTGCATGAAATTTGTCTTAAGGAGGGATAACACACCATTCGAAATTATCAAGAATGAAAGCTATTGAATATGTGAAATGTGCTGTGGTATTGGAATTTGATATTAAGTGGTTTGCTGTGTGTTAAAGACGCAAATAAAATACCTTAGTGTTTCTTCACGGATCACTGGTGAGCTCATCTAATTTACCTGGCCAAGAGATCAGAGTTCTGTGTATTATTTTGATGTACACAGGAAGGGTCTCAGGGCTGTTGGCAGTGTTTTTGTAGTCATAGTGTTTGTATAATGGTTGTATCCTTATGGCTAGATGACACACAGTCTACACACACACATACACACACACACACACACACCCCTCTTTCTTTCTTTTACTCTCAGTCATTGGCTCAATGAATTATTTCTTTTATAGATATAGAACTATCATAAATTGATAATATAAATTATTTCAACAAGACCGAATACAGTGATCCCCCGTTATAACGCCAACATATGTACCTATGCAATTTTGGCATTATAACGGGGGTGGCATTATATCGGGGAGGGGGGTGTACAGCTGTCATAAGAAATCAAACAAATTTTATCTACTACATCATTGTGTTATTAGATTTCGGTGTGTCCACCATGCTCAGATTTCAAAAACAATACTGCATATTTGAACTCAGATGATTATCGTTTACGTAACTTATTATCTGCTCCAAACTTTGATACCTGGAGGAGTAACGGTGGATAATTGGTTAAGCCTGCTCACTGAAATTTTCCTGCCGTTGATTGATGATAATTAGCGGGGGTGATTATAACGGTAGTTGACCAAATCATACCTGTAAATAGGTTGGCAGATGGCGTATGTGTTATAACGGGGTTTTACATAGCAAGGAAATCGGGACTTTGAACTTTTTTGGCGATATGCGAGGGTGGCATTATAACGGGGCAATATAGCAGGGGATCACTGTACATACTTCATATTGGATAGAATGAATAGATATAAAAATGAATGGGGTTCAAATTCACTGCTACCTAACATGGATAGCTCTACAAATGAACCCATTTGAAGTTGCGAGTTTTCGGTTCGCATTGGGGCAATAATAAATGTTTGGACAGAAATATACATGTACTGGGAATATATATTAGAATTTTTTTAGATCATGATGCAAGAATACAATGACCTGCGCCGTAAACCAAAGGTTCTTATAAGCGGTGGATCTGTAGCTCTCTGGTAGACCCAAATATTTTCCCAGAGAGCTACAGATCTGCATTAGTGTAATTCCGAATTGTCGGCATGCTTCACTCTGCATTGTACCTGTGTGTATATGATTGAATAGAGCTGCACAACAAATCCATGCATTTTGATAAAAGAAAACGCAAAGCTCCTGCATAATAAAATTACATGACAGTATGTACATTCGAGTTACAATGTATCATTTGAAACATAACAGGCCTACTATAATAATATTGTAACGTACAGTGATCTGAATGCGCTCACCGTTGCTTAGAGAAATATTACCATATCACTAGAAACACTAGCTCTCTAGCAAAGCAGTAGAAATTCCCTACATACTGTCTGCTACACTTCCCCCTATCAGGGAAGCTTCATCCCGTAGCTTAGCATGGGTCTATTCTGATTGATTGGCACCTCTTCAGCAAAGGCATCTACTGTTTCCGACGACAACCACCGTCGTCCCCAGACATCACTACGTGCGTACAAGGACACAAAGTCCCAGAGTTCCAGAGATACTCGACTTGAAGCAGGCCTCCCACCAAACATCAGTCAATACGCTGCCACGATTTTGTAACGGGCAGTGGTTTGAACACACTCGCCTTTGCTTAACTTGCGTGATCAAAAGGCTACATGTAGCTTAAGAGCAAGGCAGCAGAAGTTCCCTGCATACTCACCCACTCACTCACTCACTGGATACTGTTAGTGAGTGTTATCACATCAGTGCCGCTATGGTATCCCTCCATGTCACACGGTCTTTGGCTATATTTTTGGCCTCCTGATATGTTAGCAGTTGTAAAGTTTCTTGCCAGCGTGTCCTGCCATCTCTGCCGTTGTCGTCCTTGTTTACGTCTGCCTCCGACCGATGTAGGGTCCCACTCGTACATTCACTTAGGGAATCTTTCGTCTCCCATCCTTGACATGTGACCCAACCATCTCAGCCGATTCCTCATGAGTAGTGTTTAGGCATATGGTTGATCTGTGAGCTCTCGAATGTCACTGTTGCGCCTTCGTTCGCACCATTTGGTCTTCAGAATAATTCTAAGACATCTGGAATCGAAGGTGTCTAGTCATTGCTCATGTTTCCTGGTTGTGGCCCATGTCTCAGATGCATACAGCAATGTTGCCACGATTTTGTAACGGGCAGTGGCTTGAACATGCTCGCCTTTTCTTAACTTGCGTGATCAAAAGGCTACATGTAGCGTAAGAGCAAGGCAGTAGAAGTTCCCTGTATACTTTCCGTTATACTATATTTGCCAACAATTCGATATTTCATATAATTAACGATATTGTGCTTCCATACCATACGTAGGTTTAAATGTCCAAGTCAGCCCTTCTCGCAAAAGTTCAGTAGTCTGTGTAAACAGTTCATTATCAGTAGTCTGTGTGTTAACAGTTCATAACCAGTAGTCTACTGTGTGTTAACAGTCCATTACCAGTAGTCTGTGTGTTAACAGTCCATTACCAGTAGTCTGTGTGTTAACAGTTCATAACCAGTAGTCTACTGTGTGTTAACAGTCCATTACTAGTAGTCTGTGTGTTAACAGTTCATTACTAGTAGTCTACTGTGTGTTAACAGTCCATTACCAGTAGTCTGTGTGTTAACAGTCCATTACCAGTAGTCTACTGTGTGTTAACAGTCCATTACCAGTAGTCTGTGTGTGTTAACAGTTCATTACCAGTAGTCTACTGTGTTAACAGTCCATTACCAGTAGTCTGTGTGGTAACATTTCATTAACAGTAGTCTACTGTGTGTTAACAGTTCATTACTAGTAGTCTACTGTGTGTTAACAGTCCATTACCAGTAGTCTGTGTGTTAACAGTCCATTATCAGTAGTCTACTGTGTGTTAACATTTCATTACTAGTAGTCTACTGTGTTAACAGTCCATTACTAGTAGTCTGTGTGTTAACAGTCCATTACTAGTAGTCTACTGTGTGTTAACAGTCCATTACCAGTATTCTACTGTGTGTTAACAGTTCATTACCAGTAGTCTACTGTGTGTTAACAGTTCATTACCAATAGTCTACTGTGTGTTAACAGTCCATTACTAGTAGTCTGTGTGTTAACAATCCATTACCAGTAGTCTGTGTGTTAACAGTCCATTACCAGTAGTCTACTGTGTGTTAACAGTCCATTATCAGTAGTCTACTGTGTGTTAACAGTTCATTACTAGTAGTCTACTGTGTGTTAACAGTCCATTACCAGTAGTCTGTGTGTTAATAGTCCATTATCAGTAGTCTACTGTGTGTTAACAGTCCATTATCAGTAGTCTACTGTGTGTTAACAGTTCATTACTAGTAGTCTACTGTGTGTTAACAGTCCATTACCAGTAGTCTGTGTGTTAACAGTTCATTAACAGTAGTCTACTGTGTGTTAACAGTTCATTACTAGTAGTCTACTGTGTGTTAACAGTCCATTACCAGTAGTCTTTGTGTTAACAGTCCATTATCAGTAGTCTACTGTGTGTTAACAGTTCATTACTAGTAGTCTACTGTGTGTTAACAGTCCATTACCAGTAGTCTGTGTGTTAACAGTCCATTACCAGTAGTCTACTGTGTGTTAACAGTCCATTACTAGTAGTAGTCTGTTTGTTAACAGTCCATTACCAGTAGTCTGTGTGTTAACAGTCCATTACCAGTAGTCTACTGTGTGTTAACAGTCCATTACCAGTAGTCTACTGTGTGTTAACAGTCCATTACTAGTAGTAGTCTGTTTGTTAACAGTTCATTACCAGTAGTCTGTGTGTTAACAGTCCATTACCAGTAGTCTGTGTGTTAACAGTCCATTACCAGTAGTCTACTGTGTGTTAACAGT